>NW_009260493.1:11140624-11163347 GCF_000687185.1 Egretta garzetta | reverse complement strand
CGATGGCCAGGGGTGGCCACCGCTCCCACCTGTTCACCGCGTCATGAGGCGAACTCATCTTTGCTCTGGCGCGCCTTCGGTGGTCCTGAAGACTTGGCGCTTGAAGCCTTTCCCAAATAGAGACAAAGAAAAGCAGGAAGAAAAGGCTTTTTTCCCTTTCCCGTCCCCCGCCCCTCCCCGAGGAGGGAGCATTTCCACCTGATGGCCGTGCGTGGGAGTGTCCCGCACCCACCCGTGTCCGTGTGTCTGTGTGAACACCCAGCCAGACCAGGTCCCGGGGGAAACCGTGCTCGGGCTGGGTCCTTCTTGTTCCTCCTGCAGGAGCTGGCAGGCCCCGGGCGAGGTCCTGGGCTCTGCCTCAGCCTCCCAAAGTGCTCCCTCGGTGGCACGACCCAACCTGGCACCTTGCCCCAGACAGGGTGAGACTGGGTTTCCGGGCTGGAAATTCCTCCCAAGGGATAATTAACAGAGGAATTTGTGCCCATAGGTGTACCAGCATATACACACATGCATACATCTATACATGCATCTATGGACGAAATATATATACACAAACAGGCTGTACATACTTCTATGCGTAAATGTGTCTGCACACGCACACATGCAAACACACATATAAAATACACACACATATGCATGGTTTTATAGACTGTCTGTACATATATATAGGTATCTGTGGGGTTCTTGTGCAGCCCCTGGGGGAGGGCAAGCTCAGGGGAGACCAGCTGCCCCCTTTCCAGTCCTCTCCACCTCTTCTGATATGACAAGCAGGAGACAACACTTCTGAAGCAGCATATCCTGGGATGTGGGAAGGTACTCCCCCCCATGCAGATGCCTGTCCTACAGCCTTGAGCCCAGGGACTGCATGAACTGGATATATATAGATGTGATGAGTTGAGGACAATCAGAAAATAGGAAATGGAACATTTATGCTGAAGAAGAAAAACGCCGGGATGATGAAAAGCTGCTTTTGAAATGCATAAGATTTAATGATTTGTTAGGCCTTTGAAACTCATAAACATTGACTGCAGTCATACCAACTCAACAGAATAATTGGTTGAAAACATGAGGAACGAAAATACAAAATATTTCTGGAGTTGGAGCTGAAAAATCCTATGAAAGTGGATTCCACTAGAATACCTAGGCTCCTTGCCTCAGTGAATATACAGAATAGCAGTGATGAGGTCATCATGAGGTCATCATGATAACATAGCATTTCATCTATACAATACCCTCCAGAAGGACAAGCACAGCAATCCCTACCTTTAGGCACCAGACAGCAATTAGCATCCTTTCTGCTCCCTTGGTGGATGAGATCCCTGGATGGACTTTCCACAGTAAAACCAAAATGGGATGTGATATCTCACACCACCTACGACAAGTTTTATTGTGCTTTTGGGAAGATACAGATCCTTATTTTTTCATAGTAGCATCCAAATGAAAACGAGGTCATCAGATTGTCTTCACTCATATTGTCAGCCCATACGTCTGATAGTAGAGACCAATCTTACGTTAGGAAAATTTGCCCATCTCTCAGTGTCGTTTGCGATTGTTGACTTTATTCTCAAAAGTTCTATTTTGGCTAAAACTTCAGTGCTGACACAGTTATAAAAATTGACATGGGCACAAAAATGCTTCTACTCATACAATTTATTCTTCTGGGAGGAAGGGGGATAATCTACACAAGCTAAAGCACACTTTTGCTAATAAAAGCTGTATTTCCATTAGGAAATTTGCTGCCAGATTTCGGTAGGCATTTTACATCACTAGCAGGTCATGTTATAATAGATACAATAATTATATCTACCCTCGCATAAGTCCAGTATGAAAAGACCTATACAGAAAAGTTAATACAGTAGAAGTTTCATCTGTGATCAGATTTTGTTGTAGGGTCTCTGAAAGCCTGTGGATGGAAATAATACACAGAAAGAAAGGCATTAACTTCACATGGGAAACAAGGGGCTCTCAGCTGACTGTTCCGATTCAGGAATGAAGCACTGACATGATGCTGAACAGCTGTATAAATGCAGTGGCTCAAATGTCAGTGGCAGGCAAAACAATGGAAATCAGATATTATAAATTATTTAGGGAGAAGTAGAGAACAAACCAGAAAATATCATTACTGCCCCAGTATAATTCGATGGTACAGACAGATTTTGATTGCTAAGAGCAGTTCTGGTCCCCTGTTCAAACCAGGCGTGGTGGAAGGGGCAAGGTACAGGATGGGGTGGCCAGGTCTGAAGTGGCTCTGCTGAAGGAATGACTAGGTATGGTGGGAATCTTCAGCCTGGAAATGGGGTGACTGAAGAGAAATACAATGCAGGTCTCTATGACCTTTAGTAAGGAAGGTAAACAAGGGTAAAAGGTTCACTGTTACAGTCTCTTCCCACACAAGTGGTGCAAAGATGCAAATGTGAATGAAAGAAACAAGCAGGAGATGGATTAAAAAAGAACAGAAAACAAAATAGTCCTTGTGATTAAGTTATTCACCTCCCTGCCACAGGGTCTTCTGAAGATAAGTGTCTACATGTGTTCAAAAAGTGATTGAACAAACCCATGGAAGAAAAATCAGCTGGGGACCACAAAGGCAAAACACATAGCTCAAAAAACCTCTCCATTGACAATTTTTTTTATCTGGGAAAGTGTCTGGGAGAGATATCAGTACGTGTTTCTGTGTTGTATTCTAGCATCCACTATTGACTACAGTAAGCTAAAGGATCTTTGATCTGGCTCCATGTGAAAATTCTTATCATGTTAGTACTACCCTCTAGTTTTGCCTCTCTCTCCCACCTTCTTTTATTTTCTGCATTTCTTTTTCTTTCTTCCTCCTTAGACTTCCTGTCATGCAGAGCATTGGTAACCTGCCCCTCCCTGGTAGAGCACACCTATGGCTTTGTCAGTCCTTTTTTTTTGCCTTGAATAGCTAAAAGTATTTTGACTTGAATTAGAATTGTGAATACCTTGTTTTCTAGTCCCCATTACCGCTTGCTTATGTGGACATATTTTTTTTTATTCCGCCCACGATTGCATTTAGTTGTATGCAGTTGTGCAAGAGATGAAAGGACACTAGACTGAATGAAGAGGAGAGGAAGTTAGAAGGGGAGGAATAATTTCTCCTTCAAGGAGAGTTTCAGTTTAAGTCATATAGGTTTCTTTTCCGAAGTTAAGATGACAATCCTTTTGCACAACACCCTAAAAGTATGACCTGAGCATGACCTCCTAGCTTTCAGCAGAGAACATTTTAATAATGGATTTCAGAAGTGGGTTGGAGAGGATGCTTTTCCAGGAGGATGCCTGGGTGGCACGCACTTGCTGTACTTTTACCACTTTGCTTACTCACCTCCTCTGCCCTCTTGGGAATATGCTGGGTTATGCTGGGGCAGAAAGAGGAGCTGCTGGAGCGTGCTGTGCTAGTTCATGGTGCTGGCACTGCCCCAGCTGGCACAGGCTGCAGCTTATCTCCCTGCCCAAGGAGATGCGCCGGACACGACTAATTATGCACCGGGCCACAGCCCTTTCTCTCTATCCATGGAAAATTGAAGGTTTGAGATTTCAACTCACCAGTTTCTAATATGTTGGCTAAATGGCCCTGATGTCTATCATATCAAGCAGTAATATGAGAATAAACAATGAATACTTTGTAACAGTTCTCCTTTCTTATTTACTTGGAAATGGAAGAACTTTCCAGATGTATTGTGTAGCAGAATTGCACAACACCAAATCACGATGTTAAAAAAAAGAAGGAATGTTTATGTTAAAGAGGAATAACACTTGGGTGAAAAAGCAAAGCTAAGAAACAAGTAACACTTTAAGTTCATACAAGGCATCAAATAGAAACATGCTAACAGCACCAAATAGTTTGTTAAAACAAGCATATTTGGCACAAGTGTTTGACCAGATCGTTATATAAAACCATGGTGGTCCCAGTTGTCATGTCTCCCTCCTTTTTCCCCCTCCTCCTATTCAGCGGCTGCTCCTCAGCCAGGGACAGATACAGCACGGCACACCGAGGCTGCACCTTCTGCTCATCTATGTCCTCACACCCACAGACCCCACCAAGGGAACAGGGTGCCCCACCAAAGGGACAGCAATTCCATCTGCACCCTCCCTTGGGACAATTCATCCCAACAGGAGAAGTAGGTCGTGCTGCTTCTCACTGCTAAGTAAAGGAAACTGCTTCAGCCTCCATATTTTTAAGGGATCTCCTGTATCCCAGTTCAAGAAGTCTGTATGTCATGCCCTGTGTCATTCCTGACTTGGTTTAACCCTCGCATTCCAATGCCTGGCTGGTTTCTTAGCCTCACAGGGGCTGTCAAGGCACAAAAAAATGGAAATAGTAATGAAAATTACAGGGATCTTTGGCTCTGTCAATGGAGAATAAAAGTAGGTGAAATTAGGTCTGTTGCTTATTAGAACTCAATCCTTATGGTTATAAAAGAAAGGCTTGGTTCTATTTTTGCTGTCAGACACATAATTCAGCCTTTCTGAAGGCTTCAGGAAGTTTTATACTCCTGCTTTTTATTCCTACAGCAATCAATTGTACCTATTGTTCAGAAATAAAGACAAAACTGAGCATGCCCTGAAACAGGCCAATGCTGCTCAACCGTCTCTAATGAAAAAATGACCTCTAACAGTCTCTCATCAATCCTGGACTTGCTTCTCTTACTAGAATGATTAAAAAAAAATAATCTATTAACTTGGAACTTAAGACATTATTTACACTAAAAACCTCAGATATCCATATCACTGTGTTTCCTGCAACTCTACTTTTTCATATGCAGGGGATAGGATTATACCAAACATGCATAAATCCTATCATGCAGGCATAGTCTATATGTTGCATTAGGATCAAAAGCTCATTGATTACTTAATGAGGCTAATGGGAGAGGAATGGTACAGAAAATTTTATAGCTAAGACTGTAGGAATGAAAGCCAAAACACAGAATTTTTCTGGATTAGTACCTTGTCTCATTGCATTTGATATCACATGCTCACTGGCTCCTGAAGAAAAAACATTTTTGTTTGGGCACTAACACAGTACCGATATGTTCAAACAGCCTTTTCCAGGGAGGGATTTCAAATACAAAGGATTGCAGGTAACCTCAGAACTCTTCTTTAGCACTAAATGGGTGATCTTAAAAGAAGTTACTCATGAACAGGCTATACTCCAGGGTCTGCCTGCTTCCTCCCACGAGGGAGGCTGTGTCACAACTTGTACATTGCACCGAGCGGTGGTCCACAGTCAATGTGAGGGTCTTACTGCCCATCATAATCTTTAAAATCCTCGTCATGACTTGCTCAGGTAGGCTGCAGAGGTTCTTACCCCACTGTGTTCCACCACAGCTTAAAGTAAGAGACAACAGCGGTGCCTGCCTCCATGTGGATTTACAGACTCCTTTCTCTGTGCCTAAAGAGAGTTTGGGAGAAGCAGGGTCATCCCAGTCTCACACACCTGGTGACTAATGAGGCAAAGTCCTTTCTAGAGGTCTCCAGAGTAGGTGATTTTTCATCATTAATCTGCTACAGCCCAGCAGTTGGCTATCGCATCAGTCAGGCAAGTGTAAAGTGAAGCTTCACAACTTTAAAGGCTCTGAAGTGCCCAATTCCTTTGATTGCTAGGAGACTTAGGCCCTTACCTGTAAAAGGCAGGGGCTGAAGTGAGGAAACAGGTGATGAAACAGTCTGCCTTTTGTTAGTTGGGAGGCTTGAGAGTGGTGGGGTTTTTACTTATTTATTGCTCATTTAATGTTAATTTAATTTTTATTTCCTCCTTGTTAATTTGGGATGCTTGCTTTGATAACTTATGGATGTGGATAGTTTTTTCGGCTGGAAGTATATCTTGCTACTCTGACTTCCAGGTGGCATCACATTGCCATACACATTAGCTTCCAGATGCAAAATTCACACAGATTTTCCAAGAGCTGGTGTTAGACGACTGGTTGCCTTTCCACCTGTGGTGTCTCCTGAATTACTCTCTGCTTTATTGTCATCTTCTTACTGATAATCTGGTTTTTTATTTTGTCTTTAGTCTCTCTGGTAATCATTCACAATAACTTCTATTTCAGGATCAGTGGATTTTTGTACATATCTAAGTCATTTCTGAGCTCAATGCCATTTTCAGAGATACCTCTTGGACTAGGAACTTTTGATCATGTTGGAAAATTTATCTCTGTTCTTTATTCTCCTAAACAGCTGTGAGAGCTCAACATAAGTAACTTTAAAAATATTTTTTTTCATTCTTATGTCTTAATGGATTTTGAATATGATGAGTTGACATTTGTTAATTTACACTTGCAGAGGCTAGGGATAAATCACTGTACTTACACAAGCTGAAAATTAATAAACCAATAGTGAATAGGATCCTTTGTTCACCTATTTGTTGGACTTTCTGTCACCACTTTTATGCTGTTATCTACAGCCTGGATCATATCCAAGCTTCTTCCATAATGCCCCAGTGCTTTTGGAGAAATTAGGGGACTTCTGGCACACATCAAAATAGTAAAATCAGGATACCAGGTTTTCCGCCTGGTACATGTGCATGGAAAAAGCTCTGTAGGTATATCGAGAAGTACATACAACAGGTTCATTGCATGGCTTTTGCTTCAGGGACTGCATACGGGAAGAGCAATTGAGAAATTTATTTACCCCAGATATCCTTGCTTGTGTACGCTGATGTCACTTTACATGGTTTTGAACAACAGGCAGTGTTGATCAGCTGCGATTATACCTACAACAGCTGCTGCGCTCTCCCCGGGCTGCCGGGGAGCAGCTCGGTGTGCGAATGAGGCCAGAGCCCCCGTTTCTATGGTGATTTCACCCGCACGTCACCCCATCGAGCAGCCCCTCTTCAATGCCATCGCGCTGGCGGGGGGTAGCGGCGAGGAAGGAGCATCTCCAAGGAGGAGCCTGGGAAATCAGAGCTGGTGCGTTGCCTTTGTAGCCTACATGGTAGCCTCGGAGGATCGGAGAATGGAAATAGGAGAGACCTCGTTCCTGCAGGGCAAGCTCCGGAGGGATGCTGGCCTCCTCTGCCCTAATTCCCTCCTGCCTGCTTTGCATCTTGCAGGAGCACAGCAGAGACAAGGTGCTGATAGCCTGACCTTGTTTGGAGTCCCGGTGGAGTAGCGTTATTCAGCACAGCACTCCCCACTCTGGTGTAATTCTATTACAAGTGAAATAACAATCAGGCCCTGTGGAGTAAGGGCAGGGCAGGTGAGATCAGAGTCCGGCCCTGAGTCTCTGGTTCACATTGACATAATAAAATGTAAACCCCCAACAGCTGATGCTGCCGCCCACAGAGAATCAGAACGTTCCCAGCCACATCTGAGATAACCCTTTATTGATCTGAGGTGCTAGAGACCATGATTAAAGGCTACCCTTAAGCTTAAAGGAATGTCTTTAGGTTGGAAGGGGTGCTGCTGAGAGAACCTTTCTCTGTCCCTTTCCTCTGAGCCGTGGGGTTAATTTGCTATCTGTCCCAAAGTCAGCAAATAAATCCAAGGGATTCTGTTTGGCCTAACTAATCAGTTACTAATGAAATCTATATACAGGAGAAGATGCCCCACAGGTTTCATTATTACTGAGGGACAAAGTCCAAGAAAGGCACGTAAGCTCACCCTGCTGTAAATCCATACTTGCTGAAAAGAACTGTGATTTGTTCTTTCCAAACTCACCCTCTTTTCCCATGCTCCAAGTTGCCTTGTAATTCTAGAATAGGCATGTGTAGGAAGCAAAAACCTATATTAGAGGGATATCCCTTAAAATCTTCTGGGACTGAATTTTGGCCCCACTGAGGTCAATAGCAAATCTCACATTGTCATTAAAATGGCCAGCCCTGAATGTTAGAATTCCTTGGCCATTTTATTCAAAGTCTCCTCTAAGCTGGCAGAGGATTGTTCGCAGGGATTTAGGTACTGACAGGTTTAATTTAGAAGCTTTACTAAATAAACTGCTATAAAGCAAATACATCTTCTCAAATCACTGATTATTTCTGCCACAATTAGAAAAAAACAATGTTCTGTTCACTTGAAATACTTCATATAACCTGAGAAATTCTGTGAATCGTAATAATGAATTGTACTACAAAGAGATTTTAGGAATGGACTTTATTGAACTGGTAGTTGTCTTTGCACGTAACATATTTTTGTATGACAGAAAAAAATATAAGCAAAATAAGACTCACTTAATGCAGTAAAGTAGATGTTCCCATGTTTCTTTCGAGAGGAAGTACTGTAGTTACTGGAAGCAGAGGGTCTCTGTGCTGAGCTTGGAGCACCGAGGCTCAGGCCCAGAGCAGAGCCCTCCCATCTCTTGCCTGTGCTGGCTGCGCACCATATGGATTTCGGTGTTACCATCTCCTGAAGTCATGATAATGTTTGCTGCCATCTCTTCCCTTCCTACCCTTCAGATCTAATCCTGGAATGAGCTATGAAAAACAGATTAACTCAGGGAAGTTAAGTCCTTTCTCTCAAAGAGGATTGAGTTCAGGGTTGGTTTTTTTTTGGGAGGGGGGGAGGCCATTTTTACCCACTTTTCATTTGCATGCACTTCCCATTAATCCACAAGAATTTTAAGTGTCTGAGTCAAAGCACAGTTCCAGCTTTCTTTTTGTTTACTGTACTTGAAATACTGAAAACTCCAGTGCTGAAGGCTTCGCTACCATTAAAGGCCACAGACACAAGTGAAATTTTTTTTTGACCCCAGAATATCTATCTTTCAGCAAGAATAAGTGACTTCTTCAGCGACTGCTGCAGTGATGTTCTCTCTTGTTGCAGGATGTTTTGTGAGCCATTGGGAGTCTGAGCGCTGAAGTATGAACCTGATTTGATTATGTTTATTTTTATAGCCTTTCAGCTCCTTTTTCTAGGCTGTATGTGAGAATTTCATAACAAAAATCACGCGGTTAGATTGGATTGTGCATTGGGTACTGCTTGCATAATGCAACAGAGACTCGTACCCCCAAAAAACATTGTACTTCTGCAAAGATGAGAGGAGCTGTGAAGCAGTCTCATTTTATGACTTCCCAGAGTAAGGAATGTTCCTGCTAGCATCTTTCTGGGCATACCAGAAACATCAAGTATTTTCCCCACGTGCACAAAAGAGGATGTTGATCTCTCCATAAAGCACTTGGAGACATATAGAGGAAACTGTAAGATAGGTGTTCGATGTATACCACTGTTGAAGCAATACTGATGAAACAGAAAATGATGGGCCCAAGTGCAGGGACGCCTTGTTCCCTATCACAGGAAGCTGAAGGTGCGTACATGCGTAAGTACAAAAGTTCAGTTGTAAATGAAAATATTCTTGATGAGGGCATGAGCTTAATATACAGCAGATAGAAAAGTCTTGCCGAGAATTAAAACGTTGTAAGCCCGAACTTCTCTGGTTCTCCTAGCAGCTTCTCTTCCCTGGTTACACTCTTATCTTCATACTTGTACTCATACTCAAGCAAGGACCAGAGTTGCTCTCAGGCTCAAGCAGAGCATTATAAAACCTTGTGCTCTAGTTCTGATCATGCTAAAATTCAAGTATGTTAAACCCTGACCACTGTAGACCCCTCTCTCTTCTTTTCTACAACAAAAGCACAGCCTTGTTAATTAACTTGTAATTAATAGTAATACCACACCAGTGGGTGGGTTTTTTTCGATACGGCAAGAGAAGACTCACGACATGTGCCAGATGACATTGTTATCTAGGAACGGAGAACACGTGGCTGTTATTTAGCACCACACTTCTTTTCTTTGCCAAGTCAAGACCTAAGCTCAGTCACCCAGTTCCCCCATGTACCTTGGTGGGCAAGCCTTGCAAAGCAGGGCTGGAGCAGCGACGGTGAGCTGGAGCCTGCCAGAGCCAGGGGAAGAAATGCAAGCCTTGCAGGGGCCTGGCAAAGCCTGGCACGCACGGCTCTTCACTGTACCATGTGTGTGCCCCTCAGTTCTTGGGTACATTTAGGATCTGAATTCTTCCTGAGCCTCCTTCTGTTCCAGGCTGGGGAAGAAACAGCATGGGAAGCTGGAGACACGAGAGAGATGTTGTCTCTTGCCTCTGTCACGTCAGGGCAGTGCTGAATGGGGGCAGCCAGAAGCAGGCTCCCCGGCTCTCCTTTGTGGAAGGGGAGCCAGAGCAGGAGGATGGAGCAGGTTGTTCTAGGAACGGCGTGTGACAGGCAGGGTGCCGCTAACCTTGATGTGTTATCTGGTGTCATTTGAGAGCATGTACTGGATAAATTATGACAAGCAAAACAAACGCGATCCAAGTGCATTTCAACCTCAAGCAAATGAGCACATTGCCTAAATATATTTATGTATGAAGGAACAGGTAATTTTATCCACTAAGTCCTCTAATCGTTAATCAGTGGTTTATACAACTTGGCTCAGTCACATTCCTGCAACTTAGGAATTTATTGTGCATCCATCTAGTGCATAGAGTTTGGCTCTGCCTAGTGGTTTGTAAAGTCCAGAAAACTTTACAAAAGTATGAGACTGCTTTTCACCACTGCAACACCAAAAAAAAAAAAACCAAACCCCAAACCCAAAAAAGAGGAAGAGCAATTAGATTCAGCCAGACAACTCACCTTTTAGAAGGGTTTTGCAGCTTTTGGTGAAGAACCTTTTAAAGCTACATGTTGCAATTGTTACCAGAGCTTTGGCAAAAAATCAGACTAATTCTTCAAGCAAGTTTAAAGCATAACTCAAGCCCAGGTGCCCTCATCAATTACCCTTTCAATTACTCTGATTCAGGCCATTCACATAACGGTGACCTGCACCAGTGATGTGGAATGAACACGTATGTGATGGCAGAGTTATTTCCATGACTGCCTGGTGCGCCCATTAGTGCATAGGCAGTGTCCCCTGACCAGGGAGTTCTGGAAATCGCATAGATCAGTACCTCCCTGAGGGAAGAGCAACTGCTAGTCTGCTTCCCAGACAGCAAAATCTGGGAGTCTCCCCTTCAGTATTTCCCAAAATGATGAAAAACTTACGAGCGTCTGGACAGGGGCCTGCCTGCATCTGTAACTACATCCACCCTGAGACTCCGCTTCACTAGTTGGTTAGTGTTTGAACAGTGACACAAAGATGTGAAATATATAAAAGACATCACACATACAAGGGTCATAGAGATCAGAGGAGCTATTTCTTATAGGAAAAATAGAGGTCAGAATGACTCCAAAGCCCTTTTCTGAGCCACAGCCTTTTTCCATACACTACCACATTACCTGGCAGCACAAGTTGCATCTGGATCAAACCCAAGCTGACTCAGTTCAAGCACAGCATGTGATGTTTCTGCCAGCTTAAGGCATTATCCTGACTGCAGGAAAAGAGCTAATACCTCATCCAGCATGAAAACTGCTGGGCAAAGTTACTTTTTTACCAGTTTTTGAAAGCACCTTTGCTGTCAAAGGCTTGTTTAACATAATTCTGTAGCACACTGCCACAGTATCTTTCACCTAGCACGAGGAGCCCTAAAATCAGAAGTACCCTCTCATTACATCCATCTGCCAACAATTCCTGACTGGGAGAAGAATGTGGATTTTTTTGCTTAAGTGCTAAGATGTGGCTTATCTGCATATTTGCCAGTGCATTAAAACCAAGTTCCAGTCCAGTCTGTTTTGGGTTTTTTCAGTAACGTGAAAGTAATAGATATTGAAAGGTTATATAGCATCATCTAGTGGTCATATACAAATTTACAGGAGCCCGCAATTTCACCATCCTTACTCAGATTACCTGGCACCAGTGCTGACTCCAAAGGAAAATGTGAAGTAAATTCCTTATTTTCAGTTGTAAGCCTGTAGACTCTAAGAAAAAAAGAAAAAATAGATTGTTGGGTTAGATGTTGTGTTACACCCACTCTGTTAGCGTTCACGGCTGTGGAACAAGAATGTCAAATACCTTATTGCAAGATTTTTGCAGATGAGGTTAAGCCAAAGAATTTTGGTGTGGGATTTGCTTATGACAATGGGAAAAGCCTAGGATCAGAGCCCATCTTTCATTCTGATGGACTCACTCAGATTTGACAAAATAAACTATAATACTTTACTTTTTAATTACTTGTTCAAAGACAGAGAATTGGAACAGGAATATAAATCTTCTGGCTCTAAGGCTGAGCTTTTAAAATTAGATTAATTAGAAGAAAATGCAACAGAAATCCAGGAGGAAGTCACAGACTTCAGAAACCTGCCTTCTGTAAAGCTTGGCTGTTTAAGTTCATTATTTTGGAGGATTTTTGTCTTACGCCTGCTTCTTGAAAGCTTAAGATTTCAAGGTTTCAAGATTTTAAGATTGGTTGTGCTTAACTGTATGCTATATTAGCATGTGTAAATTAGCCTGTAGCAAGGTCTGTGCTAAGGCAAAAAAATTCCCCTTGGGCTTTCATTTAAGTCTAGGCTATAGTGTAAGGTTTTCTTATACATGTGTCAGTGACACTTCTAGTCATCTCTAACAGGTCTCATCACTCTCCAGGAAAGGCAGCCTTTATTCCTAGGGAGAACAGCAACTCCCTTCGCCACCCAAATGGCAGAGAAAATTCAGATCATAGCTGCCCAGACTCTTCTGCTGGACGGGTTTCCATGGCCTGCCATCCACTGTGAGTAAGCACCATGTTGTGGCTCCCCATAAAGACCGCAGAGCCATGACCCAAGCGATGGGGCAGGCAGGGAGAGGATGAAGGCAGGTGATACTGGAAATCAAGGTAGCAACAAGACCGAGCCCTGGATGGAAGGCTGAAAAAGACATGCTTTTTTTCAACAAAGCCTATTCTCATCTTCCTGATGAAAATAAAATATGACAACTAAATGTGACTCGAGCTAAGTAAGGTTAAGTGCCACATTCATTTGAGGGAATGGCTCTTTGAAGGAGGCCAGGAATCTTTGGGAAGCTGGATGTTTTTTCCAGTGAAATTAGTGAGTCCTCAGAGGTCCTCGTTTGACAGAAATTCCTGGGGACTAAAACCCATTTAAATTAAAACATCTCTTTCTCTTGCATCCCTTTGATAATCCAAGGTCTAATTGGTGACATGGGGCGATGGACTAGAAAGTCCTGTCCCACAACAGTTGCCTGGTTGTGTGCCTCAGGGTTTTCATTATGGTCCCAAGCTTGGCAGCCTTTGTGGCACTTAGTCATGTTTATGTTTGCTGTGTAATATCAGCAGATAGCTGTCAGCTACAGGAAATGTATTTCATATGAATCTTTATGCATTGGACACTTGTACTATGGAATTGATATTGGTGTGTATGAAATTACGTCATGTGAGAAATCTCAGAAGCAGTGTCCTTGGGAGCAATCAGATCTAAAAAGAAAATAAAAGCGAAGTGAAACAAAAGCATGAAAAAAATGGACAATAGAAATATTTCATAGAATCATAGAATCATTTAGGTTGGAAAAGACCTTTAAGATCATCAAGTCCAACCATTAACCCACACTGCCATCCCACTGCTAAACCATGTCCCTAAGCACATTTGTCATGCTCTCCAGAAAAATATTCTATTTTTAAAAAAATGTGTTTTCTGTCATCTCTCAACTTGGTGATGTGACATCTCTCCATATACTGTCATTAGGTCTCATTTCAAAATAATGCTAGCTTTGCTGTGCAAGTATCTGTCAATACCCAGTCATTTCTCTCTCTTAATATCTGCCCATGCATGTTTCCTCTTTACATACCTTTTCTAGGTCTATAGTACCACGATTATGTTTCAGAAATGACTGATTTGGTGTAGGAAGTACAACTTAATTTAATCAAACAGGTTTGGAATTTGTTTCTAGTGAGTTATTCACAGTAAACAAGGCTGAAATCTGCTTTTCTTGAAGATCACCCTTATTTCCTCTGTCATTGCAAATGAAACAGCAGAACCAAATTACTGTGTTGTATACCAACACAGAATATCAATTAGAAACAACAAGAGTGTTATTCTTTCCCATGACAGAAACAAAATTAGGCAATAAATGTAAGGATGATTTATACTTCCTGTTTTATATTTTACTACACTTCTTTTCAGTTGTCTTGTACCAAAATTTATTTTTCCTGCTTACACAATAAAGACTAATTTTTCTTTGAGAATTATTTTTGCTAGCTCTCCTTTCCTTTCTTGCAAAGAAGCTTCTTCCCCTGCCCCCCCGCCTTTTATTTTTTCAGTCTAAGGAAAATGGCTGCAGCTGGAAGAAGATGGATCACAGGATCACAGTTCTCTGAAAATTTTCTCTGCAGTCTCTGAGTTTCAAGAGGTGAAAATATCTCCTGATTTAAATTTCTGAATTAATTGTTTACTCCTTCCAAATGGCAAAAAAGCTGTTTTGGTCCAAGTTTCTAATTGATGCTGTCATTTTACATACTTCACATCAGTTAATCCGGGCGCTAGCATCTAGCTACAGATTTACTGCTTTGGATGTTTGTGCCTTTCTTTTAATGAATCTTTGCCATTATGCTGATTTTTTCTAATTAGTTATTCCCACTTATTCTCATTTTCATCTAATTAAAATGCCATGCTAAAAATATAAGTGAAGATTCAGTTAATTTGTCTTATAAATGGATGCATAATTAATGAAAGATTGAAAAAAAGCCAACTCACAATGTGATTCTGGTACATTTTTCTGCAGTTTGCTTTTTCCCTAGTGGTATACAAACAAACAGCCAGAAGATTTCCCTGAATTTATAAGTAGATTTAGGGCTGTATTTGAGTAACTATCTCTGAGACAAAATAGATACATTGTATTAAAAATTTACTATCATCTTCCTACATTAAACAATTGTTTACAACCCTGATGGTCTCAGGAATATATCTATGTGTTTTGGTTTCACCACATTTTAAATGTGTTTCAGTGAGCGGGGGCTTTGTGTGGTCTGCCTTGAAGGTAGGAATTCCATCACGCTATGAAAACAAGGCTGATGTCTTTTATGGTAAGTGTTGTTGAAGAGATGATGGTGAAGACCATGTGTCTGTAGGTGCTAAGTACTACAGATATCTAGCTCCATGATCAGTTTAATCTTCACCTTCTGGGCTCAAGATTACAGAAAGACATGAAGGTTATGGTACCATCTGAACTAGCCTATAAGGTAAATACACCTCCATAATTTTATTATGAAAATTATAAATATAGGTTAATTCAAATTTTCCTATTTCAGGTCTGATGGAGGTTGGGGTTTTTTATGTATATACCTTAACATTGGTCCTGCAAGCAAGCCTGCTCAGGAAATTTGAGTAGCGTCTGTACTCCTCCTCTGGAGCACTCTGATCTGAGACAGTACATCTGGGACAGCATCAGGCACCCATTACACAGCTTGTGTGTAGGCTTGCTCCTAAATCAATGTTTTTACCTTGCTTGTAGCTTGTCTTCACTTAATATTAGGAACTGGAACTCTGGAAACATTGGATTTACACTTATCTTCATAGCCATTTATCCAGCCAGTTGTTCACCCAGACAGCCTCATGGGAAAATGACTGCTTCATCTGGGAAAGAAAAACTGCATATGGTAAATATCCCACCACAGCTATGAATCTGGTATTTCCTAAAATGGGAGTGATTAGATTTGATTCGGAACATTATTCATTATGAGTATATTAAATTTAATTTTTTTTGTGCTACTGTGTATGCCCAATTCAGTAGCTTGCTTCTGTTGAAAAAAAAAAAAGGACAAAGTGAATATTTTATTATGACCTTCCTTCACCAGCAGGATTTATGAGCACAACTTAAAGCCTGAATTGTCAGGATCTGCAGCACAGGTTACTCTTTCTGGTGATGCAAGATCAGAAGATAACATTGGAGGGCTTTTGCAGAGGGGAGAACAGGATTAATATAACATGAGAATGATGTTTTCCAAAGAAGGAGAAATTTTAGGTCCCAGGATGTACGGAGGAGCCAGGCTATGAGGACGCAGCACCTCCTGCTAGCTCCACCACACACACAATGTAACTTCCCCTTGGATGCCTGGTACTCTTACCGCAGCACAGAATCAGAGAATGCATTGGGTTGGAAGGGACCCCTAGAGGTCATCTAGTCCAACCCCCCTGCAGTGAGCAGGGACACCGCTAACTAGATCAGGTTGCTCAGAGCCCCGTCCAACCTGGCCTTGAATGTTTCCAGGGATGGGGCCTCCACTACCTCTCTGGGCAACCTGTTCCAGTGTTTCACCACCCTCATTGTAAAGAACTTCTTCCTTATATCTAGTCTAAACCTACCCTGGTTTAGTTTAAAACCATTACCCCTTGTCTTGTCACTGCTGGCCCTACTAAAAAGATTTTCCCCATCTTTCCTATAGGCCCCCTTTAGGTACTGAAAGGCCGCAATCAGGTCTCCCCGCAGCCTTCTCTTCTCCAGGCTGAACAAGCCCAACTCTCTCAGCCTGTCCTCGCAGGAGAGGTGCTCCAGCCCTCTGGCCCCGCTCCAACAGTTCTATGTCCTTCTTGTGCTGAGGGCTCCAGAGCTGGATGTAGGGCTCCAGGTGGGGTCTCACTAGAGCTAAGTAGAGGGGCAGAATCCCCTCCCTCGACCTGCTGGCCATGTTTCTCTTGATGCAGCCCAGAGTACGGTTGGCCTTCTGGGCTGCAAGTACACATTGCTGGCTCATGTCCAGCTTTTCATCCATCAGTACCCCCAAGTCCCTCTCAGCAGGGCTGCTCTTGATCTTTTCTTCCCTGAGCCTGTATTGATACTGGGGATTGCCCCAACCCAGGTGCAGGACCTTGCACTTGGCCTTATTGAAACTCATGAAGCTCACACGGGCCCACCTCCCAGCCTGTCCAGGTCTCTTTGGATGACATCCCGTCCTTCTGGCATGCAAACTGCACCACTCAGCTCGGTGTCATCAGCATGTGTTGCTGCATTAGTGGTAGAGTCCACTCATGTGGCCATGGGCTTTGGCTGGTGACCATTACTCACAACCATACCTAAGAGAAGTGAAGTATCAATTTAAAATCCCTTTTATAGCCCTGTCATGGGGTTTTGCTGGAAGACACTGGAGAGAGAGAGAGATCCTCCCTGCCAAAGGCCTGTGGCAAAACGAAAAAGAAAGTCTGTTCAAAGCAATAGCTGCAGACAATAGCAACAGGGATTGGTAAGCAACCTAAATATATTCACTGCTACAAGTTTATCCAGTGAAATACATGGAGAATACCTTTAGCTACAGTGTGGTCTTGTTTTCCCTGGCACAGCTCACAGTCAAGCAGCACTCACAATCACTGACAGAAGTGTCAGGGCATGACAAAAGGGTGCTAAGGTGACAGAGAGGCTCATCCAGACCAATATCCCATCTAAATGAAAACTCATTCTTCTTCCCCTTAGGACACTTGCCCTAAAATAAGGTGGGTAAACCCTTCCTTTCAGTGCTGTTTTACGTGACTGAAGGATGTGATGTCCCGAGGTTACCTGAAGGTTTTTTCACCTGCAAAGCTCTGCATCAGTTCTGAATTCATTCCAGCGAGGGTACTGATGCCTCTTCCTCGCTGGCTTGCCAGTTCCTTCCTCAGCGTGTCCCATCAGGACTAAGGAACTTTATGTCTTGATAGTTTTGGGACTTAAACGTGGGCTGCTGTTTCTTCTTATAGTCACCTCAACTAATCCAATTGATGCTTATCAGCTTTTCTGCAGTTATCTTGAAGCAACCTCTGCAGCCCAGCTGAAAATGACAGTGTTCTCCCTTGAAACTTGAAACAATTACATCTCAGACCTGAATTTACCACCAATGACTCTCACAATCTTTTCCAGGACTTGCTTGTGTTACAACATCTGTAAGAGCACAGCCGTACTGAGTAACTGGTAGAGTACTTACTAAGAGAGTGGTGAATAGAATAGTGATGCTGACATTAATAATAGTTTTCCTTAATCTTCTACTTATTTCAAATGCTGACATTCCGGAAAGGTTGCTATGACTCAAGACCTGACACGAACACCACTCAAGTCCAGTTGATATCACGTGAATCCTTCCCTCACCCTGCTCAGGGCAGCAAATCAACAGGACTGGATTCCAAGCTGGAAATGCCAGTGCAGAGATTTCCAGAAGAAAATCTGTTGTCCTTAAAGTCTTACAAAAGCTTCAGCAACTTATTTGTCCACACAGATAAGTGGTGAAATGGTGTAAGAGAAATATTCTTCCTTATAATATTTTGAAGGAAGAATATTTATATTATATTAATTTAAAAAATTACTCTTGGCTCTTTAAAGATTAGCTGAGTTGTTGAAGTGCTTTTGTTACCATAATAAGGCAAAAGGCTCAAATGTCAAAAAGTGAAGGAATTCAGCAGAGTCTGTCTAATGGGAGTATTCTTGGTTTGCATTATTTACCATTTAGTGTATAGCATTGTGGTGGGTTGACCTTGGCTGGACACCAGGTGCCACCAAGCTGCTCTATCACTCCCCTCCTCAGCAGGACAGGTGGGGAAAAATGAGATGGAAAAAAACTTCATGGGTCAAGATAAAGGCAGTTTAATAAAAGCAAAAGCAAAGGCCATGCATGGAAGCAAAAGGAAAACAAAGATTTTATGCTCTACCGCCCACCAGCAGGCAATATCCAGCCACTTCCCAGGAAGCAGGGCTTCAATATACATAGCAGTTGCTCTGGAAGACATAACTCGTAAATAACAAATGCCCCTCTCCCTCTTCCTTTCTCTTAGTTTTTATTGTTGAGCCAATGCCATGCGTTATGGAATATCCCTTTGGTCAGTTTGGGTCAGCTGTCCTGGTTATGTCCCCTCCCAAGGTCTTGCCCACCCCCAGCCCACTGGTGAGGGGGGAAAATGTTGGAAAGATGGCCTCGATGCTGTGGGAGTGCTGCTCAGCAGCAGCCAAAACACCTGTGTGTTATCAACACCCTTCTAGCTACCAATACAAAGCACAGCATATGAGGGATGCTATGGGGAAGATTATCTCCACCCCAGCCAGACCCAATACAAGCACAAAACTTTTCTTTTTTTATCAAATAGTTCAAAAATTGGTATAAGGCAAAGCTCAAAAACTGATAATATGTCATTAATTTATCTTAATTCTTTATTATAAGTCTTTTGAGAAAGTATGGGTTTGCATCCAGACTAATAATACATATTTGTGTGCCTGCCCAGACAGGTGTTAGTAAGGCCTCCCTTTCTAGATGGCAGGGTAGGAGGACAGTTTTTCATGCACGATAAAGTTCCACACAAACATGGAACCAGTCAATTTGCTACATGTAAACTGCCATGAGGATGTAAATATACCGCATCTCTGTGAAAAACTACGATGTTTATTCACATCTTTTTACCTTAGGCACCTAAAGTGAAATCACTCGTGTAATACAGATGACTGGTATCTCTCATCAGGAGAATTCAAACTCTCCTCCTTGAGTACAGAGAGAGTTTTGACTCCCGAATCGGACACTTCTTTCAGTGATGGTAAAAATAACCCTCACCATTACTCACTCCCTCATGTTCCCAACTAAAATTTCTGTCCTAGTGCAATTATGACCTTTGTGCCTTTTATTTCATAGATTCACAGGCTTCTTCCATAGATCTTGTGCCCTAGCTAATGCCTTCCAGCACCCTTGCTTTTCAGGTGAGCCTTGCTGCCCATTGCCTCAATTAGAGCCTAATATATGTATATAAAACCAACATAGTTCTTGACATTTATCCTCAGGATTATTTTATAGAACGTCTTCTTCCAAGAAAAAATAAGTACCTTTGAAAACATTTCTGAAAATATTATGTAAAAGTAGGTAAAAGCAATATTGATTCAATCTAAAAGTATTTTTCTATGTCTAAAGCTAAACTTGTAATTTCAGCTCCCTCTACAGTCAGTCAAGAGCAATACATCTCTCAGTGGTGTATTTTAAACGAGTTACATGCTGGACATGCCTGATTCTCTGTTTTGGCTATCGAGGGAATCTACATAGCTAGGTTAATGTTTAAATGCCCACAGTTAGGTTAGGTAAGTCCCACCCATAGAAACTTAATGAAAGAACAACTTGATTATTTCAAACCGCTGTGAGAGGGCATCATTAGGAAAAGTGTTCTCAGATCTGTGCTAATCTCTGTTGAACACTGATTGTTTTTCAAAAGCTTTTGGGTTTCTTTCTCGGTAGTGGAGCCAAAAATAAAAAGTGACCATTGAAAAATTATGCTATTTACTAGAAAGTCTCCTTAATAAATAGATAGGGTAGAAACATTTTGAATTGAACTGATACATTTATTTTAAATTTACTTTCAAAAGTTTGCAGCTGATTTTGACTTGCTCTCATCCAGGGTTTAAGGTACTTTAAACACACAAAGCCCAACCAAACCTCACAGAATAACTTCAAAGAAAATGGGCATTTGCGATTTTTCTCATGTGAAAGAAAGACTACAGAGATAAGAAATGATGTGTTTGTTTGCCAAGTCCTCTTTTGTAACCATTGCTTATCTGAGAAGAAACAGCTGGAGATAAAGTCCTAGAAGCACCTGAGGTGAAGGTAGCTGGACAGCTTCATTTTTGTTGGAGCGTAACTTAGTCAAATACTAATTTTATGAGTGGAGGTGTGGCCTTTGTATTCCTTTTGGAGTCCACATGATCATGGAGGTTTAGTAGGAGATTTTAAGTCTTTACAATGACCATTTCCACACAAGAGAAACAAACACTAAAAATACAGCTAGCCAGGTGCTGCACGGCCTGCAGCCAGGCTGATTTGGCTACTTCCAACGCTATTAGGATCTGAAGGCTGCAGGCAGCTGTCCCAAGGCCAAAAGACAAAGGTGCCAATGGCAGCACCTTCCTGAATGTCACTGCTGCTCCTTGGTCAGCACCTGGAGCCCTTCTCGGGGCACCTCAGCCCTAACCTAACCCTGCCTCTGCCTGTGTTGGGGTGAGCTCTGTGGCATTGCTGTCCCTTCTTTACCTGAAGGAATGAGGCAGGGAAAGGGAAGGTAACAGCTAGTAAGAAACAGAGGGACAAAAATGTTGATAATGTGACTGTACAACCCATACTGTAGCACCTCAGCCTTTTGGGGGGGTGAGTATGCCCAAGGCAGCACAGATTTGGACATTTTCTGGTCAGACTGATCCTTCTTAAACATCTGCTGCTGCTCCCCATTAGCAAGCGTTACTCACAGCTTGCTAATCTGGTAACTCCACGTCAGGGTCACTGGAAAGAGGGAAGGGAGACTGAGACCTCTGCATCTGAGTCATCCTTTTTTGCCCAGCCCTCACCTTTCATGATAAAAGCCCTGCAGCCACAAACACCTGGGTCACAAACCTTCACCATGCGGTCCTGCTTTGTTATACATGCTCTTCTTATAGTGACTGTTACCCTGAGTCCAGTGACTGCCTCAGCACAGAGCGAACAAGATGCCACCAGAGAAGATGCCTATCCCCCTCTGTGGGACCTTGCCCCTGAAAACCTGATGGACTTCCCAGTAAAGGACAGCAAAATTGTCATCAATGCTTGGAACTATCAAGAACGACTGGGAGTATATAAGAACTTGCTAAACTCTTCAGCCAAATACTTTACTGCCTTTGGATCCCAAAATTCTGGCAATATTCTCTGGGGATTACCACTGCAGCATGGGTGGCAATTTCGTACAGGTATGAGTTATGTCCTTAAGCTGCCGGAACAGTTAAGTGTTTACCAGACCTGCTTTGAGGTCATCCTTTCCAAGGTTTCTGCCTCGCAAACGCAGAACAGCCTCAGACAGTCTAAATTTCAACATACTGAGCTAAGCTGCCTATTTGAAAGAGAAATCCTGAATGAAGGGAACACCCTTGCCTTGTTGAGCAACCGCTGTTAACCTTCCTAACAGGAAAAGGTATTGCTAAGCCCAGGAGTGGTCAGAATCCAGAAGATCTGTGGTTCAGATAGGCTATATTTTAGTTAGCTGAACACCTTTGAAAAGATTCCCAGTTGCTCCAATTTACAGTTGGTAGGTTTTAGGTCCTGCACTCTGTAGTGCTGTTCTTAAATTCTTAACTGATAGGCTTTTTTTGGTTGTTAATGTTACAATCTTTTATTGGTGGTTTGAGTTTCATTTCTAATACAGATAGCCAAAAGTCTACCTCTCCCTCTGGGAATTTGTTTCCATTTGCCATTTTTGACCGGTTTAGGAGTAGCCTCATTACTTTCTAAATAATTTTTTACAAAAATCAAAGTTTGTTCTGTTTGTTGGTTGGTTTTTTTGTTTTGGTTTGGTTTGGTTTGCTATGGTTTTTTAAATTATGTCCAAATTCCAGCGGCTCATCCCCCAAAGGCTGGTTGTTATCTGGGGCGGTCATTCTTGTTTGCTTGTTGGCCACGCCAGGGAACCCGACACAGAAAGATATGTGAAAGGTCCTTTGAGGCTAAGGCTGCAGTGTCTTATCGAGGGCTTTATCACAGAACGTGTTCTCCTGCGCGCTGCTTCACACGCAGCTTGCAGTGCGGCTTTCTGTTCAAAGCTTGTTCTATCAACCAGGAGAGGTGGGAAGAAAGGAATACTAGTCAATGATGTTTTCATGAACTTGGGCCTGGTGGTAACCAGGAGTAAGCAAATGCATCCATCTGCCTGTTGTTTTCTTTATTGGCTGCAATGTGTAGTTTCGTGAGGTAGCGGTTTGGCTGAAGGTGTATGTTTGGAAGAAGTGGAGGTGCTGCAGCTGGTGGTGAAGGAAGGCTGACAGCATTTAGTCACACCTAATGGAAAGTTAACTGCTAAGTCAAAATGAGGAAAAGGAGGTAAAGTAAGCAAAATCCAAGCAGGCAACTAGCTGGCAAACAGACAGAAGCAAGAAGAATTTGGCTGGAGTTCAGGCAAGCTTTTTCCTCT
>NW_009260493.1:11093339-11140590 GCF_000687185.1 Egretta garzetta | reverse complement strand
TTCCCTTCTTTATGCATAGGAAAAGAAAGAGAAGATGAAGAGGATGGCTGGTGTAGTGGGAGAGCTGATCCATTGTGTGACAGGCAAAGATGACTGGATGCAGAAGCTATGCTTGAGTGGTGACCTACTGGAAAAGATCTAGTTACGTAGGGTGGCCTCATCCACAAAGTGACGATGTGCCTTGGTTGCAGTGACAGTTCCCAGATAGAGATGAGGGACACAGTGGGTGAGAGGAAGATTTGCACAGACAAGTAAAGACCTACTCACACTTGCCAGAGAGTCATAGGACTGGTCCTTAGGCAAGGAAATATATTTTCGAAATTACAAGATCAGAAGGTTTAAAAAACAGTAGAAGGAGAAATATCACATGGATCAAAAGAGCTTAACAGTAAAAAATGTGAGAAGTTGAAGGATAAGTGGATAAGGGGAAAAGAAAGGCATAATTTTGCTGCATACAGTAGTGAGGTTAGCACCTGGCTAAAGTTAATGCAGATCAGCAGCTTGGCTAGACTAGTGAGGAATGACTGAAGCATTTGTGTATCAATGTAATGAGCTTGGGCAAGCAAAAGCAGGATTTGAATTCATGGTGCAGGACAGCAGATCCTTAAAAATGTTATAAAAATTTTCTGGTCAGGAAAGTTATGTTGCTGGAGAAAAAAAATTATGGATATGGTCCTAGTTAAACCATAAAGAGCAAGTGAAGATACTATTTAATAAGAGTGGTACAAATTTTTGCTTTAATCTACTCATGGACATAAAATGAAATCAGTAATTTGCCTAAATTTACAGTAGAGACAACGATGTTGAGACAGCATGGCTGATAGGAATGAGACAGTGGAAATGATGACTTGGGAGATGGAGCTAAACTGAAAGTCCTACTTGCATAAACAGAGGAAACTGGATAGTCCCTACTCACATTGGAAGAACTGACATATAGAAGTACAAATCCAGGAGCAAGAACTTTAAGAAAGATGCAGGTGGTATTGCATGTCCGAAGAGTAGGAAAGGTTGCACCTATATTTAAGAAGAAGGAAAACTGGGATAACGACACAAAAATATCTTTCTCTTAAATTAGCAGTAGGTGAGACATTAGAGTAAGTATAGAGGAAAGAATATTTAAAGACATGGAGCTACACAGAAAAAGGGATAGAGAGCAACTTACGTGAATCGAAGGTAGATTGTGTCAGACCAGCTGGGTGTTTTCTTTTATGGTATAATTGATGTTTTACCAAAGCCCAGAAATTCATGTCCTTCCTTTGTATAATCAAAGCATAGAATGAGTGCTTTTAATGACATTTTACAAAATAAGAATGAAAAGGCTAATTTCAAATCTGGTAAGGGAACACCTGAAGAAAAGTTTAATGGCAAGTGTTGCTAAGGGAAGTTTACAGCTAAATGGAGGATATGCTGAGAGTTCTTCAGTTATCATTCTTGAGAACACCTTTATTTTGATTTTTCATTAACAACCTTGCCACAAACAATAGCAGAGAAATCTTGCTGATGAGGTTGCACATAGCTGCTAATGACACACAGCTGGGAGGCACTGTCAATACAGAGGAAGACTGAGGTAGCTTGGGTGGACCTGAAGATTGAGATAACAGTCATGTTAAGCACAGGGAATGGAAGGAGCAGAGAGGACAAACCTGGAGTGTAGACCTCGAAGCAGTCCAAGTAATTTATACAAATCTTATAATTATCACCAATACTTCCCGGCACTCTTCATTTTCCCAAAACACCTAGGCTAACATTCTTTGGTAAATCTCATGTGCAATTCTTCTGCAGCATTTTATCATCTCTTTTATCCTTATCCTTTTATCTTCTCCTTTATCCTTCACATTCATCCCCTTTGCACGCCAGTGAACTATGGCTGCCTATTTCTGATGCTCTGTGTCAAAGAAGAATATTAAAAAAAAAATCTGTAAATACTAAAAAATATCATTTTTCATTAAAAAAAAATCCTGTAGAACTGCATTCCTCACCAATGCAAATTCCTGCTCTCAGTGCTCTCCTGAAAGATACAGGCTTGAGCAGCCAGCATGCCCCAAAGCACAAGCTCTGCCCAGTCGGCTAGAGAGGATAATTAGGACAATCTGTATGCATGTGGTTTATGATCATCTCTTCTTCTCAAGTAAAAATTATCAGAAAATTTGGGGTTTTTTTTTAAAGAATGCAATGAGTTTCAGCTCTAATCTGACAGAAATGACAATGTTGGCATTCAGCTGACTCGTCAGAGAGCAAGTGCTCTGCAGGGTAGAATTTGGGAGCTTCTGGAATAGCTCAGGCCATTGGACCTGACAATGGTAATTTCATGCCATACACTTAAAGCAGACTTCCTGACTCACTACATGACTCGTTACCACATAATGTACGTGTACATCATGCTTTTGGGAATTAGGCTATTGCTCCACATCACGTGCTTAAAGTAAAATATGCCTTCCATGCTGTCACGAATAATTGTGAAACGTCTTGCTTGTTTGCTACAGCACAGATGCTTGAAAACCCTGCTAATCAGATGCAACGTTTGCATGCTTAGCTTCACAGTAAGGCCACGTTTGTATGCATCATTAAACTGGAAGGGATTCTGTATCACACAACCCAATTAGGTGAGACAATTACTAGCACATTTAATTTGTGCTATTCTGCTTGTTAAGCAGCTCTCCTACACTAGCAGCCCTGCATCTATTGAAAATGATGCATCAGCTATGCATGTGTTTATGTCCGTATGTGCATGTATATTTATATCTCCATAAAAATATCACTGCCATGTCCTACTTTCAGACAGTTCCATAAATTCTCGACTACATTTACAGTGAGGAATAAATTGAACTGTAAAACACAATCAAATTACTATGCACTGCATGAAGTATTGACTGAGAAATTCAACTACTCTAGGAACCGTAGTTTATGAAGCAAAACAACAGTAATTGTTCTGCTTTTCTGAGCAAAATTCTGCACGCTTTACTCCTATATATTTTTTTTCATCTTAGTGGGATTTCTTGTGGGAAAAAGATTGAGAAGTATTTGGTGTATTATTTCATTTGATTCAGGCAGATTAGCAGATCCTTCCAGTGGGACTTCCTGCGGCTATGAAGATGGAGACCGCCTGTGCATATCTGTAAGAAGCTGGTGGTCCTGTAAGTATATGCTATTACACTCTTCTCCTCTGAAGTATGATAAGTGTCCTAGAAGGCAATTTAGAATCTTTCTTCTCCTTAGACTTCTGTATTACAAAGTAGTTCCAGTGCTACATGATTCTCCATCAAAAACTTGCAGCAAGACACCTTAGTGTGAGTGAGTAAATGGAAGTTAATTGATAACTTATTTGAGGAAGGAAAAGAAATGCAAATTTGCAGCCTTGAAAATTATTACACTGCAAAAATGCATGTAAAACCACGTGGTAAACACCCTGATGGATATCTATATTGGTAGGCATTTGTAGAAATTACAGTTTTCAGTTACTCCAGAGCAGATTTGTTCAGTTTAGATGCTAGTTATTCAAACTAAAACTTAGTGTGAGAATGTCAAGCAGGAATCTTTGTGGTTCTTGCATCACCCTCAGTAATACAAATCTGAGAGGACTTTTCTGCCTTCCCTTGCACCTCCACAACTTCACCGTAGTCAGTAGAATGAAATAAAGGGAGACTTTGTGCCCACGATATCCGAATAACTTCATTGCCTTCATTGCACTGACAACATTTATCCAGCAGGCTTTTAAGGCTTTAACTGAAACTCAGTTAATACTTTGCCGAATAACTTCATTGCCTTCATTGCACTGACAATATTTACCTGGCATACATGAGCTACCAGACAATTTCTGTTCTCTTTAATATTGGCTTCGGAGTTTAGTAGGCTGAAATTCTGGGGTGGTGGGTTTTTTTCATTATTCCAATAAGTAGCAACAAACTGAAGACAGAGAGAAGTGTAAAGATCTGAATTTCCAATGTCAACGCTGAACATTTTCAGTGTTTTCCTCAATAATTCTAGGAATACACATCCAGATAATTCAGTCTTCCCCAAATGGAAACATCCAAAATTCCTGCATGCTTTGATAATTGAGGCCATTCATATGTTACCCTGTTGAACTGGAGGGATCAAGTGAATACATGGTTTCTCTCAGCCTGAAAGACACAAGAATTTCATCTGTAGAAAAGTATATCACAGGTGTAACAGGAGAAGGGTCTATAAATTGCACCTAAGCAAATATGCATCGCAGGAAGCAGTGTCGTCTCATTGATGGTGGTAACAAATTTGGAACCACCTTTGCGCTAGGCAGTGCAGAGAAAAGGCGAAGTGACAAACTCTCCTGAAAGACCAGCTGTGAGCTAACTCAGCTATATGTGCTGTTGGCGTCACTCCTGGTGGACATGGCAGAGCACCTTATCCTCCCGTGGGACATAAGGGTAGGTCCACTGCTGGGATTATGGGAGAAATAATAATGTGTGAGACAGGGTACTGTAATCAGGTTTTTACAAAGAGAGGAGAAAACAGTTGTATCCACTTCTAGCTAAGAGCTTTGCAGAAGAGGAAAGGAAGTGATCTGGAATGCCACAAGCAACTCAAGGGTATCCATTTATTGTTGCACATGGCAGCCCAATGAATAACACTTGTAGCATCAATAGAAAAAGCTGTGCTCGCTGTCTCAAGCACAAGAATACATGTAGCCTATTTCCCTTTGGTATTTTTACAGATGGTGTCTACATTTTCCCTCCACCACTTCTGTCCCTCACTCCCTCCATTTCCCTGCTGTCCTGTCAAAAGTCCCCTTTCCACCAGACCTGCTGGTGGGCTGCAGCAGCTCTGTCCCTTCTCTGCCACATGAACACTTTCTTGTAGAGACTCTTGGAATGAAGCTTCTGGCTGTAAGCCAGCAGTTGAATGTGTGTATCTTCAAGTGCTCAAAGACTTAAACATGGAGTAAATTTAAAATGTAAATTTAGACTAAAACCAATGCCTACTGGGATACTCACTCCAGCTACTGAGTCAGTTTCCTGTCCCTATGGGTGATGAGCACTAGGTGCTCCTTGGAAAAGTGTCCCATGCAGTGACAAGTAAGAAGGGTCATTGCATAGCCCTGTGTAAGCAAGGGATGTTCCTGGAACAGAAACTACCACCTTTGCTTTCTCAGTGTTTGCTCTTCACTTCCAAACACTGCATGTTTGCACGATACCAATTTTATTCCCTCCAGCAAATGTACAAACTCAGCCTTGATTTACCCTGGTGCAGCAGGAACATGCAAAAAGTCTTTCAGATGGCACAGAAATGTCTCTTACACCTTACTGTAAGATCTTACATCTGAGGATGTAAGTGGTTTTGGCTGGCCTTCAGGGCAGCCCTTTCTGGCATAAGTAGTCATACGAAGCCAGGAATGAGCTTAAACCAGAAACTCACATTTAATACGCCCCAAGATCTGTGAGACACTCCCTGCTTAAGAAGTTCAGTCCTTTTTGCCTAGAATAATATTCAGTATAGTCCTTTCCTGCATTGTCTTCTGCCCTCTTGAGTCCCCAAGCAGGTATAAATATGTAATACATGCAAGCCCATTTAAAAAATGTAAGTCCTTTCTGATGTGAAATCCAGGTTTCAACACTTCTCATGAAAATAGTGAATGAGAAGCAAGGCCCAGCTTAGCAATGACTCCCAGCGCAACACTCTCTTCTCGTCACTTGAGACTTCTCCTTTGCTCTTCTCACTGGCCATACATTTCCTCCTGAATTCCTAGCCAGGCCCACATACAGGAGGCAGAATAATGGTTTCCCATGAGTAGGACAGGGATACATGGTAGGTGGTCAGGTTTTGGTGATTTTGATCCTCACTTCTGGGACTGTGTACAAAATACATGGGCAGTCTGTGGCCCTGAGACCAAGCATGAGCAAATGACTTCTCAGTGCAATGGCTCAGGCGTTCCTGCCCAAGAGGGAGAACAACTGGTCTTCAGGCTCCTCTTCACCGAAGGTTATTAAACTTTATTTCTACAAAGATGACACACTGAGGGGAGAATTTAAAATCCTTCTTCCAAATGAGGAACAGCAAACAGCCCTTTGGGCACTCTCACTGGAGATGTGGTCCAGTATGGGTGAGAACTGAACCTGAGTTTCCTAAATGCTGGCTCTGACTGCTCCAACTTACAGATCAGACTAGAGGAAGCCATCATCCTAAAATAAATCCAAACCAAACTGAGGTAATTTCCAAAAAGTTTTCAGTGAGAAAAATATTTTTTAAAAGCAAAATTAGTTATTTTCCAGTAAAATATCACTAGTATTTGCCTTTTTCTTTCTTAGATACCTAGGATGCATAGAAGAGGGTTTTTTTTGAAAATTATATTTGTGGAGCACCCCTTAGTCTTTCTGTACTTAGTTTGCAACTAATGTTTGAGAGACTTTTGATGTCCTGTCCATGACAACCTATAAAGATCTAACTTCTTCCAGTTGTTTGTCCTTTCCTGCAAGGTATAGCACACTGTCAGCTCATGCAAGGATATTAAAGGACAATATATAAATTAACATTACAAAGCATATTTAAATCAATGCAGATCTCATCACTAGTGCATTTCCGTCCATATGTCCCACTGCTAAACACAGCTGTACCAGCAGCAATTTGAAAGGGTTGCTTTTGGTATCGGAGAGTTTTCATTTTTCTATGCAGGAATTTTTCATTTGCTTGCACTTAACACCTCCACCTTTTTAATTATTGTTCCAGGTATGAACTACTACCTGGCTATCATACCCTTCCTGGGGGCAGTGGAGGCTGGCCTCTTCGGGCAGCTGCAGTACGAGATAGAGATATTGCCACCAGAGGAGCGAAGAGCCGATTTCTGTTACAGTGCTGCCGACTGCCGGTCTCGCTTTCCCAAGCTCATGGATGAGTGGAAGGCCTATTTTGAAGTAAATAATTCTACTTTTTTTTTTCATATTTTGTAGGAAATGATACCAGAATATTACTTTTAAAGCTATTATTACTGTTACGTGTAAGACTCAGAGAGCTTAGTTGGCTTTCAATTACAGCTTGGTATAAAAGTTACAAGCAGAAAAAATGAAAAGCATGACATAAAGTCAGTCAGAGATAAGAAGACCAGGATTTTTACAGGTTATGGATTTTTTTCTTTCCTTTAAGATAATTCTGTATTTTGGAGTCTGTCCCAAGAGACTGTTTCGTTAACAGTTATATTTATATTCTTGCTATACTGCTTATGTTAGCAATGCAAAATAAGCACACAAGATAGAACATTACCCCTGAGAAATGGCCTTGCATTGGTTTTATATGGTTCATTTATCCCTTTGAACATCTAAAAAGCTGAAAATGCTGAAACTTCATTCAGAAGGACACTTATTTATGCAAGCAGACATTCTTTTTCCTCCACATTCAGCCGTTCCCTAATCCCAAAGATGACAATATTTCTTACTTCATAGATTCAATAGCTATTTTTATAGCTAGACTTCTATATTCAATATTTTTTTTGGTAGTCAAATAATTAATAATTGATAATCAAATAAATCAAATAAAACAAATAATTGATAATCAGAAAATTTAAACTGTAAGTCCCTGTTGGCAACTGTGAGTGAAGGTAGAGGCTTTAGGAGCAAGACTGGGTTTGTTTTCTTAAGATTATTTTTACTAAGCAATATGTTTCAGAAGTTATTATAAAAGACCTACTCATATAGCCATAATGATAACCATTAAGAATAATTTTCTTATTTACTGAAAATCTCCAGAAAGTTGTGGCTGAAAATATAAACCTGTATAAACAGGTTTTGAAGGAATCCAATATTTCAGCATGGAAGCTTCCATGGCACTCAGATACACAAGTCCACTGAATTATTGTGATGGAATACCTAGATTGTGCGGGTAAAACCCTCGCTCTGTTGAAGTCAAAGAATGGCAACTCCAGTTGACTTCAGTGGGGATACGTAATCACTTTATAAATCTATATTAATCATCTTTTTTCCCTATGTCAGACATTATAGTTACCTACAAAGCAGCACATTCTAACTACTCAAAGGCAATTTCCCTTAGCTTGCAAACTTACTATTTTGTGAGGTATGTGTAAGTCTGAAAAATTCATTGGGTTTAAACCACCACACATACACACACAGTTTCTCTGCCTTTTTTCCTCCCTGTTGCTGCAGTATCTGTTGTCTACAGAACACAAAGCCGTGAGCCCTGCAACCTTTTCCTCCTTCAAACTGGATGATGCCCTCCATCTCATGTGGAGGGCGCACGTCACCTCCATTGCTTACGCGCTGCCCAAGTTCCAGGACAGGTACGGGGACTAGAGGGGTGGCCAAGGGGGATCTTCCCACCTGCATGCCTCTTTGGAAGGACAGTATCTGAACAAAGTCTGCGTGAGCTTTCCTACTTTAGGCCTCTATTCTTTAGGCTCTGCTCTTACTTTGGCTCTCTCGGAGCATGAGATGACCAGTGAGAGATGGCTGCCCAGGTTGCAATGGATGGGCAGGCTGTGGGCTTCACATGAGAGACTGATTCGTCTCCAGGAGCCAGGGCCTGAGTAAGGAGCTGTGTTGTCTGGCCAGAGGCGGTGATGCCAGGAGAAATGACATGTAAAGTGCTTGTTTAAATCACTGTGGCACTGAGACCTCTCAGGATTTTATACTGAACAAAACATCTTTGGGATAAATGATAGACTAACGTGTTCTACAGTGGATTTCAATTACCTGTTACATTTTTATTTTAATCTCTTTCAGCTTAAAATACCTCTCTGATCCAGAAGCAAATTTCGGTGAAGACTGGGCTAATGGTGTAGATTTCATTGCAGCCACACACTTCTCTACAGATTTACAGACCACAAACAACTTCCAGGCTTTCCTGCCTCAGAGGATGCTTGTTGAAGGGGATGTCCTCCCATCTATCAGTGACTTCAGTCCACAGCAAAACAGAGTCCTGCTTTCACTGAGAGCTCTTCGCAGAGCAAATCAATTAACAGGTACGAGCCCGACCTACAAATGTCTGTAATCCATACATATTTAATACCTTGTTCTCTGTTTCTACACACTTCTCCACATGAACACACTGGTTTTTGATGTACAATAGTATAAACACTTCCTAGAGACTAACAATAAAGCAGCTAATGCAGCTAAAAATACCACTGTAAGTAAACAACACACCTGAGAGCAAACACAGAAATGAGATACAGACGATACGCGGTGAGGATTTCACATGAGAAATGCATCGGAGCAGATGATCTAACTTTTTTTTCTCCAGTTTTCATGGGAACTTTAAAAACACTGACATTAGTTAAATCTGAAACCGTTCAAGCTGTAAATGAGGTTATTAGATCAGTTGAGGTCATTACAAAAAAATGGGCAAATGATCATGAAGAACTGTTTGCGCGTCCAGAAGTGTTATGGTTTTGGGTTTTTGGTTTTGTCTCAGTGCTTGATTGAACAGAGGATATCACCTGTCCCAGCACAATTGCATCCTTAGACAATGCTGGCTTCATCACGGCCACTAAAATAAGTTGTGCATCACCATCCAGCGGTGAGACACAGAATTGCACTCTTCCGAGGTCTCGGTTCATTCGTAGCTATTGCTGGGTTGGATATTTTTGTTTGTTCTTTGTCAAGGAAAGTTATTTCGAATCTTTAAATGAAAACGCAGTATAAAAATGCACCAAAAAACTAATATGCAGAGCTATGGCTTTTTTTTTTCTTTTTTTTGTGATCTTCTGTCCAGCCACTTCAGTGGGTATTGTCTCCCAGTTTATAGCTGGAAAAGGCTGTTCAATGAATATCCAGTGTTACAAAAGGCCATCCCCACATCATGGAATGCTTCCTTCACACCTTCCACATAGCACGAGGGGTGCCTCACGGTCTGAATAAGGATCTTAGCAGCCCTATGCCAGGCCGGGTAGTCCATGACACAGCTCAGGGGTTCTTGCCCTACCTGCAGGAGTGGGAGGCACAGCAAGGACACAGCAAGACAAGGGGCAGTGAGCGGGAGCAGAGCAGCAGGGCGGCAGGGCAGATAAGGGCAGCTCTGGAGGGAGAGAGGAAAAGAGGTGTGGATGATGAACACGGTAGAGGGGAGGAAAGAGAGGGGTGAAGATGTTTCATGCAGGTGCAGCCACAATGAAGTCCATAGCTGAACTCCCTTGCTTTGCAGGTGGGAGATTTCCCTGACTCAGCTTTGAAGGGCTGGGCTTTGCGTTCAGCTGAGAGTTAAATGCCAGCTAACTCAACATGGTGACTGCTTTGCAGATCAGAAAAAGAGCTTTACACTAAATTTGACTTGGCTCTAGATCCACAGCCTCTGTGGGGACCTGAAACACTAGCTCTTACTGCTACAAAACTCAGATGACAAAATGTGCCATGCTGGTTTTGTAAAGTCGGATTTCTCAAACTTTTACTTCCATCCTGTGAGATGTGGAGTCCTCTTCGGGTGCTGTAAACCTCAGCTGCAGACAGGGGGTCTCAGTACCTCTTAGGATGGGACCCTGTCCAACCCAGAGTGAGATTGATTTCTTGATTCAGAGTTTGATTAACTTTGTTTTCCTCTATCTGCCCCTGCCAGTCCAGCAGGGACCTGTATTGAGAAAGTGCCGTGCTACCTCCAAAGCTTCTTGACTCACGGACAGTCAGAAGCTTCACTTTTTATGCTCTGTCCCTCACCGATCTCTAGAGGCAGAACAGCAGATGTCTTGTTCTTCGAGACCTTTCCCACTGCCCTCACCTTTCCCGCAGTCCTCCTAGGCAAGAGGACCATTCACTGCCGCCTTCTCTTAACACCTCATCTCCCTTGCACAATACTGTACAAATCCAATTCTTCACTGTTGCCAGTTTTACACAAAATCACGTTTTGCAGGAGAATAAACTCCTCTTGGTTTTCTAGCTGACTTTTGTTTTACCCTCAGAATTCCTCTGTGGAGCTCTTATCCACCATAAAGATCAGCACTGAGAGGAGTGGGGAACAGGCAATGACTGCCCCGCAAACTGGTGCTAACGCTGGACTGGTCAGGCAGGCTTCCTAGAGAGCCACTGCTCATTGCCTGGACAAAAGTTTTAGGATCATTTGCCTCTTTAACTTGAGGCCTGTGCTAGCAGAAGTGCAAATTCTTGATTTAGAGTAAAAACAAAGACGTGCATGATTATAACTACCAGGCCACTGCTTCATAAGCCTCGAAGCTATGTGTGATTGCAGAACAAGACTTAAACATGCATCTTCAATCATTTTGACTTGCAACACCGGTGACAAGGGAAAAAACCCTGTTGTCTACGAATACAAAGGATCCTGAGCCGAATGAATGCCCTGCATCTCCCTACACAGTTGTAGGCAATCATTACCCCATTGGCACACTCCAGCTTTGTCTACATGTCACTGTCCACAGGGGAGCAGTGGGTGTTTGTTGCCAGACGTGTGCTCCATCCCTCGTGTGCCGCGAGCTGTGTGTGCCCCATGTTAATTTGACAATGTCACGTTGTGTTTCTTTCCAAGGAGGATTGGTGCTGAAGCTCTGGCAAAAGGCTATGTCTACTGAAGCAGGAAGAAAAATGGGCCGAAAACTGATTGAAGACTTGGCTTCGAGCCAGAAATTGGACCCAGTGGGAATATATAATGATTTGAAAGGAGCGGAGTTGACAGCGCTCAGTTTCTTGAGAAAAAGCAGCTCCAACATTGAATGATTAATCTTTTAGCAGATATGTGTCTGGTAATCTGGCCTTGGTAATTTCTTAAAGCAGGATTTCCTGAGTAGCCATGTGTGCATCTCTCTTGTATTGAATCAATATTTTCATCCTTAATTTTCCTAATTAGCTCATTTGTTTAACTCATTTCCTTATAAATAAAATGCCTCACATAAAATCTTACTTTATTACTTTTTTGGACTTTATAAATAATGTATCATTATTGGAGACAAAATTAAATAAAGGCAAATAATTATATTCTGTTTCAGACTGGCTTTTGCCTTGTATACAGGGATCCCACCAGATACCTCATTACCTAGGTCCTTGATGGTCTAACAGATGATCATCTCAAACTTTTCTTTGAAGTTCTGATCCCAAACCAATGCCTTCACCATTTTCCACCTAAGTAATTATTTTGCAGACCAGCTGCAATCAAATTGGAAGCTTTCAGGCTTATCAGATTAAATGCTTGAGTACAGATGGATCCCCTTGGTATGCTGCTTTGCAACATGCGCGTGCCTCATGCGGTACTGTGGAGCTGGTCTTGAGAAGTCCTGACGCAAATGAGCTTGTTCTGTAGCAGCTCTTACATGACCAAGAGAAATTTCTGCTATTTGATTCATTTCACTTACCTCAAGCAAACATTGATCTATCGATTTATGCGATTGCATAGTCTGTATAGCCGCAGGTTGTTTTTTCATTCCCCCACATCTAACCCTTCTTATTGCGGCGTGTCATATGTTAGATTTGGTTAGTGAGAAAGGGATGCGTTTGCACTGTGTGTCCTCCCAGAGCCTGACACACTCAGACCCAAGTGCTGATCCCAGTCTTCTGGTTGATAACACATATTGGGAGTTAATTATAATGACCTGGCATCAGAGATTGTGGGGAAGCGGAACGAGGCACCCGCAGGCAGCAGGGGCTGAAGTTTCTTAGTGAACCTGCTGACTCGGATCCTCCATCCTTATGAAAACTTACCCTGGAGAGTTGGCATGGCTGGAGCTCCCTCTCCGTGGCAGAGAGCGGAGGACAGCAATACAGCCAGTGCCTGCTGTGTCCCATCAGATTATAGCTTGCACTACAGCGTAGTTAAGAATAACACAGGCCTTAGACTCATCAGTCAAAATAAGGGAAAGCAGCTTTGCTTTGCCAGCATTTCAGGTCTGCCACACAGTTTCAGTTGTACCTAGCACCTCAGTTGGTGACTCTGTCCCATACCCCTCACTCGGAAGGAGAGATGCATGTGCCACTTGCTCTGTGCTGGAGCACACGGTGTCACTCTGACGCACTTGCGTGCCACATCTCATTTGTCGCCATTGTTGCGATAGCCTTCCTGACACATGCATGACAGTCAAAGGTTTTCCACAGATTTTAGGGGTGACATTTGGACTCCCAGCTTTTCCCCCAGCACCAAGAGTGCCTGAAAGCAGCTCTCACAACCTGGGTAGCAGCTGAACAAGGGTCCTTCCAGCAGGGACCCTCCGGCAGGCACCTTCGGAGGGTGCCCTGAACAGCCCACCCTCCCTGCCAGGCAGGAGCGTGGTGCTTGGGGAGCCCGATGCTGGTGGGCGGCCACGGGTGGGGAGCGGCCCCTGGGCTGCTGTGTCCCCATGCCTGGGGAGCCATGCGAGGGGGCCCATCGGAAGCCCGAAGGGTGATGTTGCACCCAGCAGCGCTTTCCATATGAAATGGCCAAGCCGCTCTGCACCCACCGGACACAAGCCCACGGCATCTCTCTGTGCTGCTAGTCCAGCTCCGGGCAGTGGGAGGGACATCAGCTCCTCGGGGGTCTCCACACCTCCTGAATCATCAGCTGGGCACCGAGTAAACGAAGGAAAAGAAAATTATTTGCACCTTTTTGATCAGTCCTTTCTCCCCAAACTTGCACAATAAATTGCACTGCAAATTAAGAAATAATTATCAGGACCCTGAGCAGTTAAACACTATTCTGTCCTTTAATGTCCCGGGACAAAGGTTTTAATTATTCATTGTCATTTTATGGATAAACTCTTAGTGTACCATCATTAGCTAACAATTTTCAAAGGAAATACATTAATGAAGTCTAAGAAAATGTGGGAGTTTTTACCTTAATTACCTGGTTCATAGATTAGAGTAATTAGATTCCAGCAGACTTTAGGTACAATCTAAAAGTAATTACCACAGCTGCCAGCTGTTTAAATATTAAGTTAATTGTTCTCCAGAAAAGTTTGGAAAAAAAATTTGACCTTTACTGTAGTTAACTTAGATTTAAACTAAGGTGTGCTTTGAGAAAACAAAAAGAGCCATTAATACAAATAGGAAAAACAAACTTAGAAGTTGCAGACTTCGGCACCTGAGGGGATATTTGTAAAACACATTTTTAAAAAGCAAATATCTCCTTACCTGAATTTATGAAAACATTAGGAAATACTTTGGTTTTTGAAAGAGAGCCATCTTTCTTAACACAGCCTTGGGCATTTACGTATTTCAGACACTGTTTCCTAATCCCGCATGCCAACCAGTCAGGTAAAGGCTTTAGAGATTGGCCAGCAATTGCACTTTGGAGGCTGAAGCACATGTGAGACTTTAGACAAACCACGGGATGGTGGACCCTTACAAGTAGAGCAGAGCCAGGTACCTGGAAACAGAATAGATGCATCCTAGTAAGAAAACATACAGATGTCAGAAAATAAGCAGAGAGGAAAGTATCAAGAGAAGGCAGTCCAGGTAGGATGTCCCTGGCGAAGGACTGGAGAACACTGGAGGAGTCTGCTAGTTAGTGCTAGCAAAAGCTGACAGCTACCAAAGCAGGGCTTTGCCCAGCAAGCAGGACTTGCAAACAGAGGGGGTTTTCTTACTCAGCATTAGTCTGGGTTTTGCAGCCCTGTTTTCATGCCTTTCACGCATATAATCCTTTTGCTGAGGAACGCTTGACATTAAGCAGGGCACTGTTAGAAGAAAGCATAAACACAACTGCAGCTCCAGAAAGCCAAGGAATTAAAATTCTGTACACGCTTGCAAATGAGCCTCAGGGGGGTGAAACAAACAGCTTTTGGGGGGAAGGTTAGAAATGGGTTCATGATCAAGAAAGAACTTAGGAGAATAAAAATCCACTGGGGAAAAGCCTGACCATCCTCAAATCTTGGGCAATAGCGCTGAACGCTGCGGCCCTGCCACAGCTCTGCGGGGCTGATGGGGACCCACCTCCTTCCTCTCCTCAGTCTCCTTTATGCTCTGTGGTCCCTAATCTGTGCAGACTTATTTGGGATCTCTTCCTTTCCAGCCTATGCTCTCTAATGCATCTTTAAGTGCTTTTTGCTGGTGGAAAAAGCCAGTCCCCTACACCTGCCAGGTATGGAGGGAGAGTGAAGACGCTCTTGCCCAGGGCAGCCTTTAACCAGGCAGCTAAGAGATTTTGCTGGGAATCCAAAGATGTAGATTTGGACCCTCCCAGACAGAAAACAAAACTGAACCTAGTATAAGTACTTTAACTGCTGGTGCACAACATTAAAAAAAACCCCCTGCATTTCCCAAAACCAAACTGCTCGGTTACTTTTTCAGACCAGGGCATGTTACTTGTCCCCCATTGGCAGGGTGTTTTGAGCTGTGGACCTCTAGCTCCCGCTACTGAAGGTGGTGAGATTCACTGTTTTTACAACATTTCACCTCACCGTAACCTTGGTGGCTCCAGGAGGAGCACATTGCAGTTTTCAGATCTCATGTTGAGCCTTCATATACAGAGTGCAAAGGGCTGGCACCTGCAAAAGGTCTGATATTTCCTTCAGTTTAATTTTCGAAGAAAAATCCCAGTTTGATACCACCTCTCCCACCGCCATTTCATTTTTGCAGTGATGCTGGACATCAGAGCACTTGATGGGCTCTGTTCTATTTAAGTCTGAGGTGCTTACAGCCCATATCCACAGAAGCATTTGGGCTCCTAACACCCAATAGGATGTTTCTGATACAATATAAGAATTTGAATATGCTTGTAGATCTGAACCTAAACTCATTTCAGACCTAATCGTCTGTACTAAAGACAAGACAAAATGGGCCATAAGAAAAAACTTGCACTGTGCAAAGTGCAGTGCTGCCCCAGGCAGGGGCTGGTAAGGATCTCTAGGAAAGCCCAGACGAGCCCAGGACTGCAGACCTGCCAGATTGCACTGGCAGGAAAGGGCTGCTCTGGCTGGGAAGCACAGTCAGTCACTCAAAACGGGGTTCAGAGGCTGAGGGATGGAGGCATAATCACACATGATTTGTTACAAGGCATTTAGTCTTGCTGAAAAGATGACTTCATTTACGTAACCTGTTTATCTAGAAAAACCACAATAATTTTTTAATGTTTTTTGACTGATCCATGCCTAACCAAACTCTCCAGGACAGAAAATGCAATGAAACAAAATCCTTAATGTCTCTCAATTCCTTCTGCAAACCATTTGTAGCTGTGGGAAAGAGCTGCACAAACTGTTTGTGCTCACTTTCGCAGGAAAGGACTGCGGCAGGTATGGTGGGACAGATAGTGGCAGTATAAGCCAGCCTTGCGGACTGGAGAAAAGTGTCATTTTAGAAAGAAAGGCTGTTTCTACCTCTCCTTACCTGCGATGTTAGGCCCCAAAATACTAACAGATATCATCACTTAACCTAAGGAGAACAAGCAGCTGGAATAAGATGCAAATAGGAGAAGAGAGTTTTTGCTGAAAACGCAGCTGCAGTACCCCGTGGGGCAACCCAATCCCCCTGAGCCCCACGCAGACCCTTCCTCTGCGCCGTGAGGACCAGGGGGATTACAGAGCCAGTGTATTTGCAAGAAAGAAAGATCGTAACTTCTGACGCTGCCCTAGGAATTGCTAAGCCAGCCCTGCTGCTTTCGGAGGCTGCCCTGAGCCGCCGGCTGCTGGCACTGCTGCACCCAGAGCCTCAGGGACAGTGTCATGGGAGCACAGGGACAAGGCACTGGTATGTACAGGCATTTCTTAAATCCTGGCAGGATCAGGCCCTTAAGACATCACGGAGCCATTTCCACATACTCCCAAATCTTAACACACATGAGGAATTTAAAGTTACATGAGAATATAAAAATGTCTGGACTGAGCTATCCATTCCAGTGCTCCTTCTCTGGTGGTGGACGGCAGCAGCGGACCGGGGCAAGAGCAGCAGCAGCAAGGCAAAGGCAGCGTAATCCCTCCTCCCACCCTGCCTGCCAGCGGCTGACACTTAGATCAGACCCGTAGGGTTTATCAGTCCCAGAGAAAAAACTATAAAAGGCTATCCTAGAAAACACAAAAGCCCAGGAGAAGAGACAGGAATCTTTTCAAAGAGATCTATTATTGCAAAGCATAAGAACACTCCCAGCACACAGGCGCATTAAAAAAAGAAGGGAGGAAAATTTTTTTAAAAACCAGCAACTACTTGCCACTAATATGTGAAGTATAAGCAAGAAAACTCTTTTCCTTTGGAGACTACCAGTTTTAATGTGATGTCAAGGAGTCGAAAGTTAAGATGGTACACGCTCATCAAACTGAAAAAATGTTAGGAAAACACTTGGGCAGTCTTAGGAGAGGTAGGAAAAGTATCAAACGCCTTAAGTGAAGAGATATCAAGAATAAACAGCAGCTTCTTATTGGGAAGAGTGTGGTAGATAAGTGTTTGTTTGACATGTTGCATTTAAACAAAAGAGCTTTTGGCATTTAAAGAAGAATGCAGGGAGAAGATTCTTCTTATCTTCCCAGGCACAAAGGCTGGATATATAAAAAATGTGCATGTTGATCATCCAAACAGAAAATGCCATCTCACTAAGGGCTTATGCACACATGGAGAGCTGCGGAAGCAGCTGCTCCTGAGCAGGCCTTCAGTGAGAACACGCTGGAAATACTTCTTAGCGCTAAAAGAGATAAGCCTTTAAGCTAACAGGTCTGTGCAAAAGCTTATGCCAATCTTTTGCAAAGCAAATATCTTATTATTTAAATACACTTGTATTCTCTTTGGGCATAGCGATCGCGGTCTGCGTTCAGCTGAAAATGGCTTTCCCCTCTCAAATGCAGTCTTCTCAAGCAGTAATGTCTGGGAATGATAACCAGGTCCCTCAAGGATCGTGGTGACATTATAGCTTTGTCAAACATGTATTAGCAAACAGTATGAAATCACTGTGGTCATCTGTGCAGCATAAAGGAATCACAATACTTATTAAGTCTTAAACATCGAACGCGAGCCTTTTACTAGGATCTTACTCTATGCCTCCTACCTCCCCTCTGCTTTCCCCATCAAGACTGGATGTCCTTTCCTCGCAGCACAGCACCACGGCCTCCCTTCCACGCCAGGAACTGCACGCAAATGCTACCGCCCCTCTGCGTCATGCAAACTCAACAGCCAGGCTAGCTCTCATTTCTGTGATAGGATATGATGTTGGCTCATGTGCCTGAGGAAAAGATGCCAAGGACGTCTCTGCTACTAATATCTTTACAAGGTTCATAAGATCTGCCACCGTTGCCCAGATGAATAAAACTCATTGAACTCAATGAGGTTGAATATACAAGACAGGATTGTTGCACATGACAAGGGTGGCAGAACTGGACTCCTTATGTGACAGGATCTATGCAAACAAGAGGAATAGCTTCTCTGGAAACATTTTAAAGGGAAGAAGCTGCAAAAAGGGCTGATAAGTCTTGGGTTTGTTCACAAACTTGTTCCAAAATGCTTTCAGAGAGTGTCTGAAAGAAGCTTAGGTTTGTTGGGAAAGTTACTGCATCCCACCCTGTACATACCCATTCTAACACTGAGGGCAACTAATGAGAGCCTCGTTTTTTCTAGGCTCTCTCAGCCTCTCCTTGCATGTCAGATGCTTCAAGTCCTCAACCATCTTCGTGGCCCTTTGTTGGACTCACTCCAGTATGTCCATGTTCCTCTTGTACTGAGGAGCCCAGAACTGGGCACAGCAATCCAGATGTGGCCTGGCCAGTGCTGAGCAGAGGGGAAAGGTCTCCTCCCTCGACCTGCTGGCACTGCCGGAATGCAGCCCGAGAGGCTGTTGGCTTTCCTCTTCTCCTTTCTAAGCTGCGGAAGTCAGGCTTTGGTACTTTAGTGAAGGAAAATTGTGGTAGCAATGTATCATATTTCAAACATCCAGCAGAGGACAACATCACATTCAGTAGAAAAAAGAAACAAAAAGTCAGTAAAATACACTACAAGTTCCTTTTATTCAAATACCAGACTGCATTTGCTGGCATAACAAACTGGGCTGTTTTGAGCTGCTACAAAGAGAAATACAGACTTTTGTGAAAAATGCTTAACATGTATTTCAAATACCCACGAGTGATGTGCCAGCCAGTTACAAGTTTTGTACACACCTGCAAGCCTGTGTATTAACTAGTGATATGCAAAACTCTGTATGCTGCATATGCATGGAATCAAAGCACTCTGAGCGATATTCTTAATACTTAAATTGTAACTGATTGTAATGAGGATGAACGTTTAACTTGAATAAATTAATGTGAGACAATATTGAAAAATTCTAAATTAATTTGCATTAGTGAAAATTAATCATTCAGTAGAATTTTAATAGGCAACTCTGAAGATACTATACTGTCTGCTTGAAAAGACTTTCTTTAAAGTATATTAAGGCATTTGTGTGAGCATTTGCTTTTTAACTCCTCAGTAGGACTAAAAATATGGTATGTCTAGGCTTTCTAAACTCATTCCCTTTGCTCCACCCTGCTGTCTGGGATTTCTGGATATGCCACTCCAAGCAAGCTGCTGTTGAGTCTGGAAACTCTTGGCTCATCAACTGTGTATTTACACATCAGTTCTCAATAATTTTCCCTGAGAGTCAAAGCACTGCCAGAGGGATATACACTTGCCCTAGATCTAACACTCCTGGGTACACAGCACTCGCTATGCGTGCGCTGCCCTGTTCTTATTCTGATACGCCATAAATGATGGGTACCAGACTTACTCTGCCAGAACATGAGGACTCGGTCCCATGCCGCCCAAAGATGTTAAGCACACTCTACTTGTGCAGCTCGTGTGATCGCACACAGCGATCCCAGCAGGAACACGGCAGCTCTGGTATCAGCACCGATTGCATGCTCACTGCCAAGCCCACCGAGATGCCCACCCCTGCAAGCAGAGAGTCTCCTTGCCGCTCCTTGGCACACACATGGTAGGGGCAGGGCACAAAGGGAGGTCCTTCCTTCTGGGCCGAGGAGGTCTTGTATCCTTTCAGATACCACGTAACCATTTGGGTCTTACTTTTTGTTACCAGAAATATAAATTAAAAGGAAATCCTTCAAAGCAAATAGTTGTTTCATTTAAAAAAGGAGAAGAGGTTGTTGCTGCTTCTTCCAGTGCCCTCTCTCCAGTCTGGCAGTGTTGGCCATTCACATGTGAAGCAGAGGCGCCTGGGGCTGCCTCTTCCCCCAGACACTTGTGTGGGAATAGGAGGTGCCACAAGGGGCAGGAGAAACTCTTCTGCACTGCTTTTCCCAGGCTTCTTAAAGAGAGCAGCGTGCGCCTTTTTCTCAGTTGGGAGGACTGGTACAACCACTGTTCTTGCAGCTCCATTTTCTGTCCTTCCTGGCTGTGTTTTCAGCTAACTGATAAATGAAATAGCAAAATCCACAGCTCTAGTGTGATTCTAGGTAACTTAAGCTGTTCAAAGGGTTATGGAGATGGCAATGCTATCTAATTTAGGCACCCCCAGTCCTTCTGCTAAGTAGCACTTCCCTCTAGGTGGAGTGGCATTGCTTTCCAGGGTGAATTACTTGTGGTACAACAGTACTACTTGTGCAATAAAGCATTGCTCATCATCTGACAGAGTGGCAGAATCTGGCTATTTGCAGTTTTGAGCCTTAACCTGAAGCATACGTGACTGGCTAAAGAAATGGACGTTCACCTTAGACAACCCTTCATTCCCCTCTCTGTTCTTCCCTCCTCAAAAAAACAAAGGGAACAACCATGCAGCTGTTTCAGTAAGGAATGTTCCTTTTGCATATGCCCTACAGTGGTTCAGAAAATCAACTGGTATTTCAGGTGCAGTAAGAATGAAGGATTGGACTTGGCATCATTATCTGAATTCATGAATAAATATGTACAGAAGAACTTTGTCCCTTCAAAGGGTCATGAGACATTAGCTGGTCTGACTTCTTATTTAGGACAAGTAAGCAGTTTAGTTTCTCAGGGGATTATTATAGTTAAATTACAGCTCTTCATGAGACAAGGACACTTTCACGAGCAGCTTTTTCTTACAGTTGCAGTCGATCTTAATATGTGAAGGACACAGCTTCCTATTTGTTCCCAGTTAATTTCAGAATTATTTTGCTTCAGATGTCTCTGAAAACAAACAAAACAAAATGACAGGGTGAAATGGGAAACCTTTACATTTGGATTTAAAAATTACACAGAGAATGCAGGTGAGCGAGCTCTTGAGTCAAATTAATGGCTGCAAGTTAGGGCTTGTCTGTGCCGTAAAATGGTTTGTCAGTACAATTATCCTGGCAATTCCAAAACTACAGCAAGAATAAAGTGAATATATGACTCAGACACAGCTATGCCAGCAACTTTGCCTAAGTGTGTGAAACGCATACCAGTACATTTTTCTTTTACTAGTACGGTTTATGCAGTTTAGGGAAATGTTTGGCCTATACGGGGTGAAAGAGCTCATTTAGTCAGTGTAAGCTGTGACCCCAGCAAAAGGTTTTCCTGGTGTTTCTCCAGTGTGACTACGCCCGTGATGCCTGAATGATGTTCTTGGTCTGGCAGACATGGGAGAAGAGACACCCCCCTCTTGGAGAGAGGCTTCTGATGGGTGTGCCCTGGGGCTGGGGAAACAGAGATGCAGGCCTGGAGGGAAGTTAATTTATAATTCAATTAAGACTTAATGGCAATATGCCGGTGTGCCAAGACTTCACCCAGTGGGCTCTGTTCCCAGTTCTGCCATGCTACAAAAAGTCATGTTTTAATCTGCCCTCCAGGGGAACGGCAAGACCTGTGCATAGCGGAGGAACATCTAGATAATCATGGTAGTCTGGTAGACTTCCCTGCCCTTAGGCTCTCTGACCCTACAACTGCTCTGAGACAAGCTGCTTGAAGTCCTGCCTGTGTCAAAGCTAAGAACTGAATTGCAGCTCTTGGAGCAGCACACTATTTATTTGCTCCCTCTCGACTCTTCGTTCCTTCTGTAATCACCACTGGTTGCACCCTGGGAAAAAAGCTTCAGTTTGCACATTAGGGAAAAGTGAAAACACCAGGCACTAGAAAAATTACCTAACAACAAAAATTAGCAAAGTAGGTGATAACCCCAAATCTGTATTGACAACTACTTAAGAGGAGAGGGATTTTCAAAAGTGCTGAGACCATACGACTCCAGTCACAGATTTGGGTTCCTCACTTCAATATCCCTGAGGCTGCAAAGTTTGCCTCAACCTTTCAGCCAAAGGCAAGGGGAGCTATGAAAGAAACGGCTAGCTTAGAGGTCAATAGCATGAAAGCTCTGGAGAAATGTCATAGAAAAACAGTACAAAAGGATTAATGAAGATGCGGTGGGGTCAGCAAGGTTGGTTTTCATTTATAGCACTGTCTGTAGCCTTCTGTTATGCAGGAACCTACATCTCAGCACAAGCAAGGTAAAAAAAAAAAAGAAAAAAGTTCCACCTCAGTCTGTTTCATACAATTACTTTTAAAAAAATCAGTACAAATTGGAAATACAGAAAATTACTTTGTTCAAACAAAACGACCTCAACTGTTGAGTTCATGACAAGAGGAGAACGCAGCTGTGTAGGTTTTTTGTTCCCTGTTGCATTTCTCTCTCTTTTCTGTTTTTCCTTTTTTGGCTCTTATTTAATAAACACCCGGGCTTAGTCAGCTGAGACCATTCCTTTTCCGGCAGTTGTGTGAAGTTCAAGTCCAGAAAGCAACGTCCTGAAACAGCCTGACACCGGTACTCATTTTCAGCTCTCCAGGTGGCCGGACCATGTTGTTTCTGTCCTTTTCCAGCCATGAGGTTACAAACAGCTATCAGCACTGGAGACAGAAGCTGCCTTCTCTGGTTTTGCTGATGGGTTTTGTTGTTGTTGCTGCTCCTGCATGCCTCCAGCTCGTTTTTGTTTGCAGGCACATGGGATGAGGCATTACCAGAGCTATTCCAGTTCATTGCAATGAACCTTCTCTCTCCCCGTTTTTCTCACACCCAAGAAAAAACGCTATTGACATCTTGAATACCGTCTAAAAAAAAAGACTGTTGAGCTGAGAGCTCACCAGAAAAAAAAAATCCCCCAAAAAACAACTCATGGTGGTAAAAGGAAAGAAACTTGTGTCGTTAAAAAGAAAGCCACACTTTTTAAATGCTTCCAGGTTTTTTTTCCTATTTTCTCTTGAATCTTTAATGAAAGGTTAAAATATGTTAATGGTGGTTGTTGCTATAGCAAGCTCAGGCATCTGTAGTCAAGACCCTTGTTTAATTGCTTATTGTTCTGGAGTGATGAGGTCATGTTAACATCATTGACCCTCTGGGCACATTTATTCTATCAAAATTAACATAGCAATGACCTGAGGCAAATCTCTGTTCTTTCTTGTGCCTTCCTACTTGGGGTGAGGACTAGCTCTTAATGGTACCATGCTGGTATTCTTTGGCCCCGACTGTGGAAAGACTTTTTTGGGGCACTGATGAAACACTGCAAATAATAAATACCGATTTTCTCGAAGTACACCTGACTGTTGAGGTTTACCCCTGTATTTCAATAAAACAATTTTTTTCCCCTAATGACTTTTAAATAAAAAGTAATTTGGATCAATAGATTTAATTTTGATAGACCATATGTACCAAATAATTAAAAGCGGATATTCACAAATAGCATAAATGTCCTGAGGAAAGGAGGGACCATGGGTAGGAAATGGTTGATTGATGAATTCTTGAAGTAGAACTAGCATGATCGGATGTTAGGCATTTAGCACAGATGCAAGAAACAATTCATTTTTGTGCATTATTTGCCTGTAAGTAAGCCTAAAACAGCTAATTTGGTTATTTTTAATAGCCCCTTCAACCAGCTGTGTAGCATACATGCTTAAAAGCTGATTTTCTAAGCTCCAGCATTCATTTTACCTGGCTAGATATTTTATAGGGCTTTTGCCCACATTAAAGGTTAATTTCATACACCCACATCAAATCCATATTTCTCGAAATGCTCGCAAATGCAAGCACAGAAGCTTGATAGAAATCTTAAGTGCTAGATAAAAGCCATTTCTGATGGTTGGGGAGAGAACAGCAGCCTGGAGGAGCTATGTGCTCCTTGGCTAGCTAATGATTTCAGAGGGTGGATACTTCTGTCATGCACCGAGGATGATAATTTATGGGATTGCTTCATAATCCAAGACAGACAGTCATCTCCCTCAAGGCGGCAAAGGTCCTTTCTTTCATGTTTTGCTAGAGCCCTCAAAGAAGACAACTAATAAAGTGAAACCTTGCCTCATTGATAGGGAGTTTAAAGGGCAGGTGGATAAAGACTTAAAGGAACTGATGCCATGACAGTAAGTAATATAATTAGAGGCTGATCCTCTAGGCTGGCACTGCCTCTGGAAACTGTGCTTTTCCCTTAATGCCTATAGTCAAAAGGACTATTTCAGTCAAAAGAGAGTTTCATGCTCTCTTTCTCGACTTCTTTATGCGATTGAGCAAGTCCCCATCCTCAGTGGACTGAGGAAGCAAAGCATTACGTGAAACGCCCTACTTGGTTTCATTTTTCAGTCTTTCCTGTAACTTTGGCGTTTCTGTGGCTGTGAGCAGGAGAAGAGATGGCCACACGGATACCACACACTGCCCTGGATGTTGTGCTTCTGAGGGGGTTGAGCATTTCAGAAAAAAAATAAGAGCTTATTTCAGATTCAGTACGCTGCTTAACTCAAATTGAATAGAAACGTTGCAAGCCACTTTAAAATACATACAAAGTACATTCTGAAATAATATACCACTTCATAATAAAATAATTTTTTAAATCTCTGAAACACAACATTTCAAGTTTTGCTGGGTTTTCAGGGCTTTCTCTTGACAAGAGAAGCAATTCAGCCAAATCAAGTGAAGTTCATAGAAGGTTCGGCAGTGAGTGAAAAGAGCTGGGACTACACAGTTTCACTCAGATCTAGAAAAAAAGTCTAATCTGTGTTTAGCTGGAAATGATATTTGGAGCTTTTCAGAAGCAAAGGCCCTCTTCACTAGCACTTTAAGTCTCTGCAGACTGCCAGAGCAGAACCTCAAGGATTTAGTGAAAACAGAGATAATTCCTGAAAGCTTTTTAAGAGACAAACCTTAGTCATGCACAACAAGGCATCCACTTCTAAAAAGAGGAAAAGGATTGCATTTAGAGTGCTATAATTTGTTACAGACAAAAGCACAAATCAGAAAAATTAGACAGGCTTTCAGATACAAAGCCTTTCTCTGGGTTTCTGTGTGTTTTTTTAAGGATAACTGTTAGTCTAATTAAGGTTTTGTCTCAGTCTGTAAACTTGGTCTTGCCTGTGCCCTTCTGTCATCAGAACAACAGTAGATACCGCTTTGACAAAGGTGACATCGCTAAGAGCAGCAGGGTGTCACAGGCGGCAGCTCAGAGGTGCCCTTCTTATTCATAGGGCACTGGGGGCAACGGCAGCAGCTCCTAGGGGAAACCCTTCCTCATTTGGGGGAGTGAAGGTTACCAGCCAGTCTGAAAAGCCGTGCTGCCCGTACTTGTTTGCATCCTTAAGTGATCATAGGTCACACTCACCTTCTGCCTTCAGAGAGCGCATGCTTATTTCTAACAGTGGTGTCTTGAAACACTTTTCTTATGTTTTCAATTATGTTTTCATCCACATAGTCATAGTTGTGCTCGTCTTCCTCTTCCTTTTCTGCCTCACACTTTCCAAGTGCCTTATTTGTTAGACCTGAGCAATTAGCAAAAAATAGCTGTAAGGAAATGGAAGGCTCTGCCCTTGCTCTGACAAAGTGTACAATTCATACAGACAACCACAAAAGCAAGACCCAAAGAAAGCAATGTTCTCCTCACTTTTCTCATTTTCACAGAGACCTTAAATGACTTGCTCAAGTTCCTGAACAATATCTGTGGCAGATCAAGAATGAAACCCAGCTGAGCATTTTGTAAGAGAGTCTTTGCTCTTAAGAATTCCTATTTCAGTGTTCGCATAATACTTGTAGCTCAAAGTCTGTGGGCAAACAGGAGAATCTGTTGTCCACTCCCTGCTAACTGTCCACAGATAACTCTAAGGTTTATTAAAACGGTTAAAAAGTGTGATCGCTGGCAGCATGAAAGCAGGCAGATAAAACTGACTATATCAGGAGAAGAGCAGTCCGCTTGCCACGTGCAGCACATACCGTCCCTATTGCAGATGTGCTCCCATGTTCTTGTGTTTCATCGCCTGAAGAGACAAGCCTCTGCAGCTAGGAAACTGGGGTGTTACTTCGGGATTTACTAGAGCCAACCCACCCAGTTTCTTCTTATTCAGAAGGTGATATAACAAACAAAGATGCAGGCTTGAAAGTGGCTTGGGGTTAAAGTGAAAAGTTTTGAAGTGCATTTCTTTGCATGCACCTAGACCAGCCTGGGGCAATACCGAGGACAAACCTTCCAAAAAGCTGTGTCATTTTCCCACAAGGGTGGTGACCCTCATGGGAGGCCTCTTTGCAGCTCCGATGCTGGGGCAGGCTCTGCTCTGAATCTCTGCACAGTAACAGCTTCACGTTACAGCTCATACCAGTGAGCTACAAGCTGCTGCCAGAAGGCCCCAGGGTCTCCTCCCCTGCCCAGGCAGTCCTACTGCTTCCCTGGGGCTGGAGGTAACTCTACGTGGAACCACTGGGCACGTGGAGCAGGAGCCCACAAGGATCAGTCACTGGGTACCCCACAAGGATCTGTCACTGGGTACCCCACAACTCCCCCTCTCCAGCCACCGCATCCCTTGGCCCAGCAGCACTGGACAGGGGAGCAGCCCAGGAGTTCCCCTGCCAGGAGCATCCCACCCACAAGGCTCGTCAGGAAGCCTCACATTTAATGGCGCTGAGAGGATACTGTGTTTCTAAAGCAAAAAGTTTCACCTGAAATGGCAAAACAGTGTGAAACACTGCTTTTGGAACCGCTGTTCCTGTTTGGTTAATTTGCTGTGACATAACCTGAAACAACCTGCAAACGTGCACAAGGCCTCACAGCCTATCAGACCTCCCAGCAAGGCCATGCTTGTCACACAGGGACTTCATGGGACTGAGCTTCTCAAACAAGCATCCTCCCAAGCTTATCCTTGCGACCACTGTCTTCCTTCTCTTTCACCAAGAAAACCTTCTTTCGATGGTTTCCAAACCCCACCTGTGTTCCTCCTGAGAATCTCCACGGCTGAGGTGTCTCACCCCAAAAAACTGGCCAGGATTCATTTCTATCTGAAGTTGTGGTCTTCTCCTTTATAGATTTTTTAAGGCCAGAAATAACCATTAAGTTAATCAAGCAGCTGTCTGTCCACACCAGCACAGAGTTCATCATAGACCGATTTACTCACAAGTCCCTCTGCTACTTTTTAGGAATGAGTAAATTAGAAAAGTGTTTCCAGACCTAGGCTTCAAAAGGAAAAAAAAACCCAACAAGAAACCAAACCCCCAAACATATGATGAAAAATTTAATTAAGATCTCACTCACACATGTGGCCACTATCTTGTTAATGAGCATTTCCAGGTTTGTAGTTCATTTGCAAGTTGGCTGTGTTTGGTATCAGTAAAAGTAAACTAATGAATAAAACCGGCACTGAAAGAATAAGCTAATCCCTGTGATTCAGCAAGGGAAATATTGTTTGTGCACTTAGACTTGCTAATATGGATATAAAGTACAGATTGCTCATGGATGGCATAGCTAGACTTTCTTCTTTCCCAAACACAAGCAAACAAAATGATACGCTTCTAAGCAAGACAGCTCAAGGAGAAAGGAAATTAATGTCATCAGGCCAGACTAAATCACAGCTGTCCCCAGTCCCAAACCTGTGTAGGATGCCTTCTGAAATGTATATATTTACACTTCAATAAAGCATTAAGCAATGAATGGGACAAGCTGAACGATCCCAAGGGAATTCTGAACAGAGAAATCAATGCAATTGGCTTCCCTGTTCGAGAAAAGAAATCTATTAGCCTCAACACTGAATTACTGCATCAGATATGCCATCTCAGCCTGCTAAGGAAACAAGGCTTATGTCATCGTGCTGTCTATCCATGTATCTGTCAATCTCTTCAGTACTTTTAAAAGGTTTTTTGCCAATTTCAGTCAGGTTTGAAAAGTGGGCAGAAGTCTCAACGTGGTTACAAAAGCGAGAGTTGAATTAGTTCCTCTACTGAAAGAAAAGCATGCAGAACACAGCTGTTATATACTCCATTTGGCAGCAGGCAGCAGGATAAATCAGCGTGTGGATAATGGTTGGCCACTCAACACACACATAGCTCCAGACCTACTCTTTTTCATTTGATAGGAATGCCATAAGGAGAGTTTTGGTTATTATCAGGGAAGAGGGAGAGGAGCAGTAGGGGACAACAGATCTGAATACTTATTAAACCAAATTTCATTAAATCTGCTCTTCCTGGAACAATTTGTATAATTACATTTGCCTTTATAGTGGAAGGGGTAGTGCTCTGCAGACTAAAAATTTCCATTTATCTCACTGGTATTCTCGAGTGGGTAGGATTTGGGGTTTTTTTCCTCAGGATATAGTTGCTGTTTTTTCACAAATTTCAAGGTCACAAACAGTTGTTATAACTCTCCATTCTGCCCTCCTTCAAAATATAGGCAACAGAAGTAACCCAAACCATCAGGACCCTTGCTTGAATGCAGCCAGCGCTAGAAACCCCAACTCATGAGCATACAAGACTGCACACCTAAACGCCCCTGGCTGTGACCATAATGCAGTTTTATAGCTGTGGTAAACATCTCTGTTTGGGATTTATGCTGCGTAAATTAACATTCAACCACATAATAACATTTATTGCTTGTTTATGCCTAACTTGAAAACAATAGTTGTGAATTATTATGTGCAATAATATTGTGAACTAAACCTGGTAGAGCCACATCCTTATTTCTGCACATCACTCAAGTGAAAATACACAGAACTGAAGTAATTTGCACAAGCCAAACCTATGAACAGTAGCGTTCTATTTGTTGTGGGCCTGGTTCTGGTGCTGCTTGGTGCTAATGAGAACTAACTCCTTAGGACGTGCTACTGAAAGCTATTGAGTGATAGCAGAATCAGAGCCCATAAAACTAATGGACTGTTCCTTGAGGTGGTATCCATCAACCATTCCTTCATGTGATGATGTAGCATATCTTTAAAAACCGTTAAGTGCCACTGTCACAATATTTCATATGCGCTGTAGGGTTGCAATTCATGTATGGGTAATGTTTATCTCCCTCTGGAATCTACTAACCCATTGTTTGGAAATGTTTAATCTTAAATTTAATTTCTTAAAAAATCTTAAATTTCCTGAAAGCGACATCTGTTGACCTCTTCCACTGTCCTGCGAGAGGGTAAGGTGAAGGGTTCAGGGCACCGTCACGAAGCCCCCCCTCCCCTCCCCGGCTCCCAGGTGCTGCTCTGTGCGGGGCTGGGGGAGCAGAGCCAGACAGCACAGCCAGAGACCAGGAGAGGTGGCTGATGTGAAGTCCCCTTTAGTTACCCTACGCACAACACCGCGATGCCTCCTCCTTGCAACCACTCCTGCAAGCTCCTGCCTGGAACCTCTGCGTCTCACTGCAATTAAAATCAGTCATATCTCATAGACGAAGGAAATACGAAAGGATTCAGAGCCTATGCTTTCTTTCCCCTGCTGTACAGCAATAGGTAGGATTTAGTTAAGAAGTAAGCTGATTGAAAATGTTCAAATATAATTTACTAAAGTGTACCTGCCAACCTATGAAATGATGTGATGTCCTTGTTTTAAGTCATTTTCTTAAGTCCAGGAAGAAGAGTCCAATTATTTTCTTAAAGATAGTTACAGGGCCATAGGAGCCAAAGGATCTAATAAAAGTTTTGCCCTAATCAATGACTGAGCTGAAGTGTGGAAGCTGGCAAGAGTTGTCGTGCATGCATATAGCAAAGGATTCTTAGTTCATATTGCTTTTCCCTGTGCACCTAATTCAGAACGCTATTATGAAATCCCTGTGATGCCACTGAAGAAAGAAGAGCCTTCTTCAACATAATTCAGAATTCTAGGTTTTGCTTTACATTTTTTTTTGATATTATGTTTAATCCATTTTAATATTTGGTTTAGAGTGCAGGCTCGTAACCAAATGTATTGTCCTAACTGATGGGACAGCAAGCTACAGCACAGGGCAGAAATTTCTTAAACGGTCTTCATTGCCAAATTTAGTAGATGTTACGTGTGCATCCTACACTGCAATCAGAAGGGCCCTTCCTTTCTTTTCTTTCTCCAGCCTACTGGCCTTCTAAATCAAGTGCCTAAAGTCAGAATATATAAATATCTTCCCTAAAATGTCCTGGCATCAATAAACAAAATCAACAGAAACACTGCTTTATTGCAGACTGTAACAATTCCAGAAACCTAAGCCACGAGCAAGAAAATCAGGTAATGTTTTAGAATTTCCACTTAGAATAATTTTCAAGGTTAAAGAAAAATTGATACAGCAGATTTCTGATGAGAATTATTATCCTGCATATATTGCTACTATTTCTAATGATTTTAAGCTCAGTGAAATATAAGAAAATAAGATTATATTTTTAGTGACCAGTTCAGGTTTAATTGCAATGGAGGAAAAAGGTTCAATTTCTTAGAAACACAGACAATAAATCCTATCTTTATTAACATGAACTCTGTAAGGAAAGACAATAGAGGCCTTAAAACTGAAAGAAAAACATGTTGCTTTTCTTTTCGGAACTATCTGGCCTTTGGTAAGAAATAGTAATTGTCTCTGTAACTGGTTTTTTTGCGAGCACAGATTCAACATCCTTATTAGGAATTTGAAACAGGTTGGTGCTTTAGAGGGTGGCTTAACATTCACCAGCAGAAGTTTAAAGATTAGTCAGTGAATGGTGCATTTCCTCCCACTCAAAACCCACAGGAGTGTGTCTGTGTTATTAGTCTTGACATATTTTCTAATCCATTATCTTGTGAATTAGCAGAGCAGAGTATACTCTCTGGAACAGGCAAGCTTGCTGCACGCAACAGCGGGCTCATGGGGATCCCTTGGCTGGCCAGGAAGAACTGCTATATCATCTAATCCAATCTCCTGTATAATTCTGCAGTTATCTTTGAATTAAGCTCAATGATTTTGGGCTATACTAACACACATCTTTCAGAAAAACCTTTGGCTTTGATTTGGATATGTTGGCGCACAATCCGTCACTGCTCTTTGGTCTAGGTTAAATCTGCCTAGCTCAAACTCACACTATACTCACATTTAGACAAAGTTTGTACAGGGATCTACTCCAAGGCAATTAAACAAGAAGCAATTTCCTAGCCTTGAAAAAGAAGAAATATTATGATACTATCACTTGATTTTCTGTGAGTGTGCTAAACAGAGGTACTAAGAGTTTGTTTGAAAACCCCCAGTAACAAATGCTATTCTCTATCTGATCTTCTGTGAGTAGTCTAAGCTAATGTAGTATATAGCATGAACTTAAAAATAACTGGTTGCAGCTTTCATGAGGAATGAGGCAGGAGACATGTGATCAACGAGCTTTGAAATCAGAAACGCTGCTAAGAACTGGGCCAGCTGGGAAGAGTTAGCGCTGTGAATTTTTGCAGGACCGGAGGCAAGCAAACCTTCAGCAGCCCTAACATCACTTTTTCTCCAATACTCTTGGCCGTATACCTAGGGCTACTTGCAAAGCACAGGTCTCTAGCCATAAACTTAGGGAAACAGGAAGGAAAAAAATGAACCTGAAAGATACCTAAAGTTTAAAAGAAATGTGTGTACTGGAAGCAGGAAGAAATAAGTCGGTAAACTACTATTACGATTGCTATGTAGGTCACAACCAGCAGATAAGAAAACTCTTCTTTCACAGAAGGAATACCACAACAAAGGTTGGGATTTTAATGGAATGAAGGCCAAAGGAAATAGAGCAAGAACAGCTAAAAAAAGCTAATTTAATACTTGAAAAAGTCCCTATAAAAATCTTTCTTCTCAATTAGAGTGTTTCAGAATTAAAAACAAATGAAGAATTGGCTAAGAAAAGGACTTGTGCTAGAATGTGAAAAATGGTAAATAACAAATCAAGTGCTCTTGGAGATTCTGAAAAAGGTTTATCAAGAACATATACATAAGGCTCAGTGGGACAGGCAAAAGACTAATGCTACTGGTCCAGAATGAATAGAGAGAAGGCAGGCAGACTCCAACAGGGGCAGATGAGATGGTCAGCAACATTGCCTTGTTTCACCGCAGTGCTGAAACATGTTCAGTAGAAGGTCTGTACTGGGTTTATGTGGCAAGGTTTTGGTAGTGGAGGGGCTACAGAGGTGGCTTCTGTGAGAAGCTGCCAGAAGTTTTCCCTGTATCTGCCACTGGCCAAGGACAAGCCAATCAGTGACAGCGGTAGCACCTCTGGGATAACATATGTAAGAAGGGAAAAAAAAACTTGCTGAGGGACAGTAGCTGGAGAGGGAAGAGAAGTGAGAGGACGTGAGAGAAAACAGCCCTGCAGACACCAGGGTCATTGCAGCAGGAGGGGCAGGAGGTGCTACAGGCTCTGGAGCAAAAAATTCCCCTGCAGCCTGTGGTGAAGACCACGGTGAGGCCAGCTGTCCCCCTGTAGCCCATGGAGGTCCACGGGGGAGCAGATCTCTACCTGCAGCCTGGGGAGGACCCCACGCTGGAGCAGGAGGATGCCTGAAGGATGCTGTGACCCCATGGGAAACCCATGCTGGAGCAGGCTCCTGGCAGGACCTGTGGCCCCGTGGGGAGAGGAGCCCAGGCTGGTGCAGGTTTGCTGGCCAGGCTGGTGACCCCTCAGGGGATCCACGCTGGAGCAGTCTGTGCCTGAGGTACTGCACTCTGTGGAAAGGAGGGACCCACACTGGAGCAGTTCACGAAGAACTGCAGCCCGTGGGAAGGCCCCACGCTGGAGAAGTTCACGGAGGACTGTCTGCCGTGGGAGGGACCCCAGGCTGGAGCAGGGACAGAGTGTGAGGAGTCCTCCCCTGAGGAGGAAGGAGTGGCAGAGACAGCGTGTGATGAACTGACCCCAACCCCCATTCCCTGTCCCCTTGTGCTGCTCAGGGGGAGAAGGGAGAGAAAAACTGGGAGTGAAGTAGAGCCTGGGAAGAAGGGAGGGGTGGGCAGAAGGTGTTTTAAGATTCAGCAGTTTTTATCCTCTCCTACTCTGATTTTGAATGGTAATACATTTAATTAATTTCATCAAGTCAAGCCTGTTTTGCCCATGACGGTAACTGACGAATGATCTCTCCCTGTTCTTATCTTGACCCACAAGCCTCTTGATATATTTTTCTCTCACCTGCCCTGTTGAAGAGGGGAGTGATAGAGCAGCTTTGGTGGGCACCTGGCATTCAGCCAGGGTCAACCCATCACAAGGGCCAAATCAAGAACATTTGCAAAAAGTCCAAGTCTGTTTTCTAGCATCTAAAACTGTAAATTGCATGAGCTAACAAGAAGAGTGAGCAGCACGAAGAAGGCAGAAACTTTGCTGGCAGCATGGCTAATAGAGGCAGCCCTCAGCTTAGGGACAGGTGAAGAGCCTGCTGAGACCTTCTGGGTTGGGATTAGCAGACATACCAACATGGGCAATGCTGTTGAGGGTGTCTGCTACAGAAACTGTGATCCATTAATGACATGGATGATGGGACAGAGTGTATTCTCAGTAAGTCTGAAGATGATACAAAACTAGGAGCAGTGGCTGAGATGGTTGTGCTGCTATTCCAAAGGACCTGGACAGGCTGGAAGACTGGACAGAGAGGAATCTCATGAAGTTCATTGAAGGAAAATGCAAGGTCCTTCACCTGGGGAAGAATAATCCCATGCACCAGTACAGGCTGGGGGCTGACTGTCTGGCAAGCAACTTTGCAGAGAAAAACATGGGTGTCCTGGTAGACAAGCTGACCATGAGCCAGCAATGAGCCCTTGAGGCAAAGAAATCCAACAACCTCCTGGGCTGCAGTAGGCAAGGCAGTGCCAGCAGAGATCCTTACCCTTCTGCTCAGCACTGGTGAAAGTACACCTGGAATTCTGAGCCGAGGTCTATGCTCCCCAGTACAAGAGGGACATGGACATTCTGGAGAGATCCGAGCAAACGCCCATGAAGATGATTAAGGACTGGAGCTTCTGAAATAGAAGGGGAGGCTGAGAGGGCTGGGACTGGTCAGCCTGGTGAAGAGAAGACTCAGGGAGGATTTTATCACTGGGTATAAATGCCTGATGGGAAGATGTGAAGAAGATGGAACCAGACTCTTCTCAGTGGTGCCCAGTGACAAAAGAAACACAAGCAGTAACAAATACTCTCACAGTTCGAAGATGGTTCCAATACAAAGAGTGGAAAGACTTGTCCACCTCCCAGTCCTGTAATTGAGCTGAAGCCTTAGTAACAGTGTCTCCAAACTTCTTTTCTCAGCCAAGGGATCTCAGTTTAGAAATTACTGCAGAGTTCCTGTAAGAGGCACAGGAAGTGACTGTACGACACCACTTCTCACTGCACCAACTGAGCGGCTGCACTGAGAAAAATTTTTGAAAAATCTCAACTGTAAAACCATTATGTGACTTCAGCTTGTGTGGCTTTCCCTGTCTGTGAGGAGTCCAAACCCACCAAGTAAAGCACCTACACGAGCATTGACTCCTGTACTTGTGAATAAGCCAGTCCTCAGCATAAACTTTAAGCCTGGCTTACTTCAGTAAGGATGCTTTGGTCATGTTTTCTTCAGGTGTGTCCCCCCTGCCTCCCATGCCTGCCTCACCCCACACAGACTAGCCTGTGCAGGTGATCCAGCTGATCCCTGTAGCATGGACAGCAGTTCTCAAAGTCAAGCCCCAGTGATTTGCAGGTAGTTCCCTTGGCATGAAAGAGTACAACATCATTAACCCATCTTGGTATTCATTTTTTTCTGGGTTTTAAACAGAGGATACCGTCCTTTGTAGATGCCAGTAGGAAGCTTCACCCTTTACACCTATAAAATCTAATAAAATCATTAAGCAGTGACAAAATGGAGCCTGCAGGGAGATTTATCAAAGCCACAAAACAACAAATTTGGGATTATCTTTCAAAGCAGGCAGGTACCAAAATACGTTTCAAAAACCAGTCCCCAAATAATCAGCTTCCAGAGCAATAAGGATTAGTGAATATTCAACACTCCACACCAACTCTTCCCTATGAAAGTTCTTTATGTTTCCTTTGGAAGTTTCAATATGTGTAGTTTCAAATAGGCAGTCCTTTTTAGGAGTCTCACATGCAGAATGACAAGACAATAAAGAGAATCTTTAAGGGAAGTTTGAGATGAGTATTTGTGCTTTGGCCTTCCAAATGTTCCAGCACTGCAATTAATGTGTTGTGTTCATATTTCAGATATAACCTGTTGCTGACAGATTAATGAAATCAATTGCGTTTTTTATATTAACTGCCAAGTCTTTTGGATTTGTCCTCTTATCATGTAGCTTCTCAACATCAATACATTTCTTTTCTGAAAAAGGAAAAACTTGAAAGATAAGTGGAAAAACTAACCACCTATCAAAAATGCTTGGGAAATCTAAGCAAATGGTCACTTTAAAAACAATTATCAGTGAAGTAATTTTCTCAGTATTATTTTTTTCTTCAAAATACAAAAATGTGAGTTGAAGACATTTTCATACATTTAACATAGATCACTTGCTCATCTTTAATACCTGTTGGAATCAGCGTTTTTTTATAACAGATGATGTGTAAGCATCATCCTAAAGCAAAAGGAAAGCGCATCTTTTCCACACGTCTGTTCCTAAAAACTACTGAATATTCATGCTGCAGTGTCAAACAGAGTTTAATACCATGGTGCTGTTGAGAGCTTGGATGAATTTGCCTTACGGCATTTATGGAGCAAGAACAGAAATGTTCGCTTTTCATCACTTTTGACTAAGCCACAGGTTCCAAGTGAAATCACGCAAGATAATCCTGTATGTAAATTATTTATCAGGGCTGGGGTTAAGCTTTCTTATATTAATAACTCAAATCATAAAGCTTAACTGACCTTTAATCACACTGGTTTCCACTAATGTAGCTTTCCCAGTCATGTCCTTCTTATTCTCACGAGGCACCAAATCATTTTGACAACTAACTTGTAATTCCGAAACATCAGCAGCTTGATTTGAGCACAATTTCTTGGTGGTGTCTACACAGAAATTCTGAAATTACATAGAAGAGCACATTGACTTTACATGTAAATTGTTACTCCAAACTGGATGCTTTCAGAGATGTGACACGTAAGAGCAACATTCTTTGGGTTACTTCTCCGAATTTTAACCACAAATCTTCTGTTTGTCAAAGTAAGTCATCAATCATGTTTACCATAATGCTTGTCTTTGAGGCATGAACATCAAAAAATAACATGACCAGAAGGCACTCTAGGTGAAGAAATTACCTTTAAAACATATCTCCAGTCTTTCTTTTCTTTTTTTTTTTGGGTGTATGGAGTCATGCTAACACAAGGAGGGAGATTTATGTATCCCTCTTGGTTGATACAGACTTCTTTCTGATTAACTATTTTTATTGTATCGATCATCCATTTAATGAGTTTTGTTACATATTACATCACAAATTCATATGAAGTCTGACATTTCAATTACATTTATCCAGTAGCATTCATAGCAAAGTATAGTTACATGATAAAGAACAGGCAATTATGGAGTAATTAATTGTAGTGTTATTACATTGCAGAAAGTAAGTTACATGGCTGCAATGCTTGCACCCTTTGAAATTCACGCTTGATACATACATTTCCATAATTCTCATTTGGTTTTTTTTTTTTAATCCATAATTCTGTGGGGTTTTTTAATTCTGAGGTGTTTATGTCATAAATAAGAATCAATTACAAGTGTCAAAAAGTGTATCTTCAGTGAAGCTATACAGTAGCTGCAGTGTAGGTACAGTCCAAATGCAATCATTATACCAGAGAGTATATATTTTAAAAAACAATCAGTATAGATTTTCCATTCAAAATCAAATGTAGATTTTCCTCAGCAATGAAAAAGCCCACCCTATTCAGAGAGACAAGGTCAAGTTGACAAAACTGACAGTAGCTACACAGTAATAGTGTCTGATCTTTTCAGAATCAACCCACAATTTGTGAAAACACAACCTGAGCCTACATTTTATGATGATATTTGTCCCTTTTGAAAAACAAGATATCAGCTAGCAATAAGAAAGTCACTAGTAATTGAAATAGAAATTTTGAGAGAGTATATTAAGAAGAACAGATGAGAACGAAATCTGTGAAACGTACGGACAATTTTCCTCAGTGAGGGGGTCATGCTACGACATAAGTGGACGACCCTTATTTTTCAGCTGAGGAGTCTACGGTAGTTTTCTACAGTTTCTAAAACAAACTCTGCAAGCTCGGTCTGCAGGTGTTGGCTGAGTTAGAGTGCTCAATGCAAGTCTGCGCAGTACAGGCTGTACAATGCTGGCTAGTGCTCTCCTTGACTGCAAAAGAGCCTCTGAGGTCAAGCAAAGCTTTAAGCAGTGATGTAATTCACAAAAACCTCAGGGATTTGTACAAAAAGAGAAATAAAGCTGAGAAATATTTTGTGAAGAGGACAGGAATGTCAGAAGAAGTTCTTCACAGCAGAGAATTAAAAAAACCCAATGGAAACTGTTCAAACTAGGACGGTGCTCGGCTGGTGTATGGTGAAAGAGCTTCACTGAGGTTACAGGATCTTTGTCTTCCTTTCGCCAACAAACCGTGGCCTTTCTTTGATCTACAGTTCTTTTCTCAATCATCTGCACCTAAACATGCCTACATGTGCCATGTGTTTGCTGCCAATCTGGCCTGGCAATATGGACACATGCTTTGCAGGTAGGTATTGAGAAATGCCCTTCTTTTGCCCTCTTAAATAGCAATTTTTCAAAGCTGTCACTAAACTTGTCCTATCCTCAGTATCAGTCATACCTGTTTATCACAAATAAAAGGTCTTGGGAAGGGCAGGGGAACATTATTATTCATAGGCAATTCTTCTGGTGTTCAAGTTATTTGGCATACTTAGCACACAGAAAGCTTTCACTTAAAAGTCAGTTTTCAGGTAACTAGGGAATCTTAATTTAAATAGCAGACATTAAAAAACCATAGTTTTTATTTTTAATCATGAATTCTCTTGTTTTCTAGTCAGCTCCTTATTTAACATATAAATCCTAGCAATCAATATCATGAATGAGTATGTTCAGATTATTTACTTTGCATCGCTTAAACCAAAAACAAGCCTTCACACCAAAACACAAAGATCCCCTCCTTAAGAAGAATGTAACTGAAGTTCGTGCTGATCTTGTCAGTCACCAGCAAAACCACACACTGTGATACAATAGTTACCTGGGGCACCCTGCAAACACATTAAAATATGCAGAACTCAAACATTTCAAAACAAACAGGATTACACAAACTTGATTGTCACTTCGCTATATGCTGAAATCTGATATCGCTTTAGCATTCCTAATAGCGCTATAGATAACAATTATATGAGAGACCAATGGAGATAAGATGCTTTTTTAAAACTATTTAAGAGTGAAGTCTTACAGGTGCCTTTCGAATACTAGGCAGGCTTAACAGCACAGGGTTTCCATCTACACGGAGTCATTGTTCCACTAATTTAAAGAAGTCAGGATATCAGCCATGGTTTTCAGTACTGTTACTGCCAGAAGAAAAACTAGTTCAGTTAAAGACTCATGATCTGCATCACAGTCATTTGTTATAACAACCTACTCGTGAGGAAACCCCGGACCTCAGCATTTGGAAAATCCAACCAACAGCTACAGGTGCATGAACTAAAATTTTTTCCCCAATGGCTAAGCATCGCCCATTACATCTCTAGGATTGCTCATTGTCCAGAAATAACTCAGAAGGTAAAGCACAAAGCCATAAAGGTAAAGTAGCGTAAGACTGCGCCGTCCCTCTCAGGAAATAGGAGGTGTTATATCAAATAGGATTAAAAAAGTGTGAGAGCTAAGGTGAGAACTAAAGGGCTGGGACGTATCACTTTAGTAAGAACAAAAGTTTCAGCATTCTGCCGAAGTCGTAAGTGCGGCGTTTATCTAAGATGCACGAACTGAAAAGACTGCAGTAGCAAACTGGGTTTCAGAGTGAATGGTTTGAATTAACTTCCCTTGATTACCTGAAGAGCTTAAAGCACTGCATTGGTGTGCACAAGCTCACTTGGACCAGCAAGGCTTCCCTCCGCTTGCCCGTGCCAGAAGCAGTGAAATCGGATGGCACTACAGAAATAGTAATGCCTTGCCTATCTACAGCCCCAGTCACACGAAACCTGTTCCAGACATGCCAATTTTCCCTGCAATTTAAGCATATGCTAGCCTCCTCTTCTCACAGCTCCAAGGTGCATTCTCCTCTGACTGAAAAAATTCGGGCTATTAACAGTTGTTTGCCTGTGAATATTCCTTTCATTGCTGTGTCTAATTGCTTTTTGAACTCATTTACATTTCTGATATCAACATTGTGTGGCAATGAGTTCCAGAGTTTACTTCTGCATTGCGTAAAATTTCCTTTGGGTTGGTTTTTTTTTTTTACCATTCTATCTCATAATTTCATGCTGCTGCTGTAATCCCTTTCTATTCATTTTCTCCTTGCATTCAGGTTTTTACACTTTTTCTTCAGTTACCTCTTCTTCAGGCTGAAGAGTTTCTAGTCTATTTAATCTCTCCTTTTACAGGAGCCAAATTGTAATCCCTGGTGCACCAGCTTCTGGGATTCCTGCTTCTTTGCAAGATACAGTCCAAAACTACTGAAGGCAGTCCATATACTGCACATACTTCAGGCAGCAGTATTTGGTCACAACTACTCAGTATGCCAAGGAAATAGCACAGGAGTTCTTACAATTAAAAAAAAAAATCCCAAACCCAAACAACTTTGGAGGGGCCCAGCAAAACTAGTGTAACCTCTGAGATAGAATAGCACGAAGAGAAGCTCTTAAAGCAAGTAAGAAAAGAAAAGGCTATTAAGTCTGTTTACACAAAAAGAAAATAATACATGTGTTCATAATACACATTATTGTTTTGGTTGCTTTTCTTTCTTTTTTTTTTTTTTTTTTTAAGGAAGGAAAGCCTCAACAGCATCTAGAACATTCAGAGTAAAGAAGGAGAAACAACATTTGTTTAAAGTACAGAAAAATGTGGGAGTAAATATGAAACCAACAGCTGTCACAGTCTCTGAAAATGCTGTGAGAGATGTAGTGGCATAAACCAATCTGACAAAACTATGCTTTTCCAGACAGAATGTCAAGCTGTTATATGATTACAAATGACTCTAGTGAAGAGGAGTCCTCATTTGTTGGAGCAATCAGTGCTGGACATGGCACTACACCTTTGGAGTACATTTATTATGAGTCACCCATGCTAGTAGATACAGATCATAAACCTTTTACTGCAATCTTTAAAGCCAGCTTGGAGTGGTACTCTTTGCTGCCTTCAGAAACTCAAGCCAAAGCTTTAGATATATATATCTTGGCTTTGGCATATACTACACAGGTATATTTATCTGTAAAATGCTTAATTGCTGGATGCACCTTTCCACCAGAAAAAAAGCTCTATACGTAGAATGGAAGTGTGGCGAATGATTTGGCAGTCCAAACACATTTCACTGTTTCCAGACCAAAAAGACAATTTATCCCCACAAGCGACAAATGAAGATTCTGTAAGAGAGTCACATAGTGCTGTATTCATAGGGAAGCCCAAACCAGGCTGAACAAAACCTTAGCTTCTATTATTTTGGAGAGTATTTTAAGGAGATTATGAGAGAGGGGTAGAGACAGACATATCAGTCTAAGCTAGACAGGGTATTCATAGTTGCTGATTTATAGAGAAGGCTTCTTGAGTTTCAGAGCAACCTACACAATGACAACCTGCCTATATCATTTTGCTCCAACCTTCGCTATACCTGCATGACTTTCTGCAAGGACAGTTTGGAACTACAGTGAATCAGAGAAGAATCACAGGTGTTGATTCCCATATTGTATCGGTACAGAACCAGGGTAAGTGCTATCACAATCAGAGACTTAGACCATCCTGAAACACAGATCTGAATTATTTTTCTGGTTTGCAAGAGCATAAGCTGGAGTAACTACATCCTGGAGTAACTACATCACTCAGATTTACACCAGTGTTAGTCAAAACAAGATTTTACCCACTGTATGACTAGAAGTAGGAATGGGTATTTCCACCTAACAGATGGGAAACACAAATTCAGATAATGGGAATACACACATGGAAACTGTTGACAACTCTTGGGAAATTTGCATTATTATGGCAGACAGTTAGAACTGATTTATTCCACTTGAAAGGAAACAATTACCTTTAGATTATTACTCATTTGTATCTCAAGGTAGCCTTGCATGATCTATTGGCAAGCCAATATCTTGCACATCAAGGTAGTTTTTGCAAGGGCACAGTGTACCCATAGTTAAGGGTACTGACAAGGGTCTGTGATTTTGTAGTAAAGAATTTTAACAGTCTTCCCCATTGTACTGATTCCAGTACATGATATCAAGCCTTCATTTTCCACAGTCCATTGGAGTGTGGAAAAGGAGAAGAGCTAGTTAGAAGATGCTTCAGAAAGGCCGTGGGCAATAAAGAGGATCCTCATTATAGGCTCATTAACATACAGGACAGGAGCACTTTGGAGAATTATTATTTGCCTGCAGAACTCATAAGGTACTATAAACTACAGATGAACTATTTTTGCCAAAGAAGGGGTCAAGGTTATATCATTTCAAAGACAGGAACAAAATTACATTAGTTCATGAGTTCTTCTCTGCCTAAAAGAGACATGAAGCATCTGATCAAATTAAGTTTTTTTGATCAGGGTTCAAGCTCTGAACAGGTTTCTCCCTCACAAGGTACTTTCTGTACATGCCTACAATATCACAATTAATTTGACTTTCATTATAAGTAGTCTGCATTTTTCCAAGGATTAAAAAGGGGAGGCTATGTAATAAAGTCATGGTAGATTGCAGGCAGATGCTACTGCAGGCTCATTCTTAGGGTTCAAACAATGTTTTTAAAAAGTGGTATTTTCCTACCAGTAGGGACAGAATTAGTTAATCCTTGTTCAGAGCTTGAATAAGAATATTTGGATTTAAAAAAAAACCACCAGCAGAAAGTCATGTTCTAGCTATAGCCACTTCTACAAAAATAAAAGCAGATAACGTATCAAATTGAATGGTCTTAGAGAAATCAACAGCACGTGGACCATGCTGAGTTTTGCCTGACGCGCAGGGATATCTGTGAGCCTGAACAACTATTCCGATGATACAGTGACTAAAAAGGAATAAACGGCGAAGGAAATGCCAATTCTGCAAGCACAGAGCTTATGTCAGCTCTTCTGTTTTAGGGGGTCTCAATTGGGATGCTTTCAGTTAGCGGGGCGGGTGGTGGCGGCAGGAAGGCGCGCCAGGCACCGCTAGATGGCTGTGTCCCCTGCCTTATCCCTGCAGCTCCGCCCGGCCTTCCCACGGAAAACTTGGTTGCAAGGGCTTGCAATTCAACGGTAAAACAATAGGTAAAAACTTAGCATGCAAACTCTCATCTGACAAAGGTTTCTCCTTCTGGTCCACTCCTTTCACCCGATTCAAAACCATGAGCACAACAAATTTCGCAGTTGTATCTGGCACTAGGCAGAAAGAAAATTTTCTTTATCAGATTCAATGATTTCTTAGAGCAATGATATGTGGTGAAATGTCGCTGTTGTATGTGCACAGTACATGCTTTTCCAGGAAATGTCATGAGGGCTTTAAGGAGGCAATTAAATATGCCATTCTTCATTGACAGTTCCCACAGTTCAGGTAAATATTCTACAGCTGATTGAGGCAAAATAAGTTGCATTATGTTATCAATAAAAACCATGCAAGAGTGTACTGCTATTACATTCTACTAAAATTCTTTGCTTGCTCCAGAAATTCAGAACCCCAAGCTTTTTGTTCTTAATCCAATGACTTTCACGTACTCATTCACTGCTCACAGTACTCATTTAATCATTTATTGTTGAATGAGATCCTTTTTCTTTTCCAAAATGTGTCCCAGAATAGCACAGAGTACATCTCAAGAGACTTAAAATGAAGCTTTGCTACCAAAAGGTCTTTTATGTCAATGGGTAACTAGAGCTGTCAGCCTCTTTTCCCAGACATTTTTCTCCTGCTTTGTCTGTATACAAGCAAAAGAGAACAGAAAATGATGTTGGGCACCCTTGAGTGGCCTGGGACAAAATAATGCTGCATTAGCTAGCACAAAATCACCAAGCTTACACCTTCAGCTATTAGTCTTACAAATCAAAAAGGGTATTTTAAAATCTTTTTTAGCAATAGTTCAAATGCAAAATACAGAATTGCATAATGCCCTCCCAGCTCCATCTCCTCTCTCTCCTCTCCCTGCAAAATACAGAAAGGGGGGGGGGGGGGGGGGGAGGAGCGCTTCTTCCTCAGTGCCTCAGAGAAAAGAACAGTTTTTTCATCTTTACTGTAACGTACATGATGTTGGTGTTGCCTTTATCTTTGCAGATATGTCTTTGTCTTAAGGCTTGGTTTTTTCTGAGTACTTAAACGGCACTTTCTTCATTCAACACACTGTGCAGTGAAAGGTAAGCATTGTTTTCTGCGTTTTACATGCTGGCAAATAGAAACACACTTTTTTCCGCCTAGCTTCATACAGGGAGGGGGAGCGGGTGAGGCCGTCCTCCCCCCTCGCTGTCACCTTTCCGAACACCCTGACTCTTCACCCGGCCTTGGCTGCCAGCGGCGCTGCCCGCACGCCCTGCCCAGCAATCGCAGCCGCGCTCAGGAGCCCTCAGCTCCAGAAATGAGGCCTGGGCCGTCTCAGATTGGGCAATGAAACGCAGTTAGTAGCCACCTGTGAAAACCCTGGTTTCCATGGCACTCACGGCGTGAGAAGGCAACCGTGTGCTAAACAAGAGGACCCCATTGTTCGATGCCTTAACCCCGCGGCAGGCTTCGCTCTCCTGAGCTACTCACCTGCTAAGCGCTGAAGATCTTCGGGGGGAAAAAAAATGTTCAAAAGATGTGAGTTATTAAGATCTGCTTCTCTATTACAAATACATCTCACCTCGGCAAATGGAAGCGCTTGTTTGTTCAAAGGCTATGAAATGTTGTATTTGGTGAAATCACCACTTAAGCAGAAGATGCGAATTCTTCTCATTTGTCTTAATGGGACATTAACTGGAAATTTAATTACAAGGGAGAGCTAATTATCTGCAGGTTTGCCAAACTGCAGATGGAGTCTACTCAGCAGAATGAAATCTGAACGCTGAAGCCAATGCGAACATAAGTGCAGTTTAGCGTGGGGAAAATTTGAACTGAAACCAAATGAAAAGAACGAAATTTCCTGTAACTCCTGACACAGAATCTCAAACGAGGCAGCCCTCGCTGCACCGTTCCCCCAGCTGTCTCTCCCTCAGTCCTCAGAGCTTCTCTGCCCCTAAAAAATGAAAAAACAGCCACGCTGGTTCAGGGCAAAATACGTCTCGCTCAGTTTCTTTGCCGTGGCCCTAAGCAGACACAAAGGCAGAGCAGGGACAGAGCAGGGGGATATGCTACCTTCAAATGCACGTTCAGCCTCTCACTATTTTCAGCTCAGAGGATTTCCTGAGTTTGACGTGGTTTGTCTATTAGTAACCCTCAAAGGGTCACTCTTCCAAATATTTGTCCAGTCTCCCCTTGAACTCCTGATCGACTTCCAGCCTTGTTCTGGCTCCCCTTGGTCTGAATGTATCCTGCCCCATTTCCTCTAATTGTGGCCCTGCAGAGAGCGGGGAGGGGGAGGAGGAGTGGGGGGGGGACACGACACACACACATGACAAGATTTTTAAAATAAATTGTTTTCAAGTTCTTACTGCTTGTGCTGCCCTTCCTAGCATGAGTCTGCAAGTCCAGCTGCAGAGCTCACGCTGTGCTGCCTCGTACTGCCTGGCAGCAAAGGCTGTGCGTGGCAGACAGCAGCCTCAGGAAAGCAGCAGGACACCCTGTTGGTAGGAATTAAAGACTTCAGAGCGGATTCGGATCCCAGAAACCAGGGGTAAACCTGGAGTCACTCCCTGCAGTTTGGAAGCGTTATTCTGCATTTACTCAGTCATGGCTGAACTCAGCATCAGGTTTCTTGTTTTTCAAAATCATCTGGTTTCCAGGCCACAGTGGGGTACGTAACAGCAGGAGCAAAAGGAAAAATGGGTTATTTTATTAGTAAAGTGCATTCCTATTCTAACAGGTACTTCTGCAACGTTTGGATCCCTTCAAGAATTTTGCCTTCTCACACACATAAACACATAAACGTACACAGAGGTATAAGCATATAAATATTTCAGCTTGCCCACTAGAAGCTAGTCTGTTTTGGCAGAAAGAAACTGTTCTGCCCCGCTTTTCACTTCCCTCTCTGTTCTTTGTTCTCTGACATAGTTTTGAAGCTCTGGCGCTGAATTAACTCGCCACCATGTTAAACTGCACACCGGTGGTTAGCGAACCTGGCCAAGTCACAGGGGGTTTGGATTTGCTGTCAATACTGAAAAATGTCCTGGGAGGAGCTGGATTCTTCCTCATCAGAAAGGACATTCGCATCCTGGAACTTCTGGCAAATTGGGAAGTGCCTACTCCCCCCTGGAAAGATTCAATTCTAATCACAAGTACTTATCACAACTGTTAAAAGGGGACTTTTTGGTCTGTTTCAGTCTGTTGGCATTTTAGGTTTTTAATTTCCTCACTTCAGTATGGGGGACAAAAGTGAGGGGAGGAAAGGCTTGCAAGGGCATTTGCTCCCTGGTGTCAAAATGAACCCATGTAATGCAATATGCCCACTCCTGCCTCCCACCCCCGTCCCTGAAGCACCCTCCCTCCTGGGCACCGGAGCTGGCTGGAGCTACGGGAGGTCTGAGAGCTCTCCCCAGGTTATCTTGGTGGCAAGCGGCAGGCCCTGGTCACCAGCCCACTTCAGAGCCAGGCTGTAGGTTCAGACCCCGAGCTGTCTCAATAGCAAGCTGTGAGGATGAGAATTAAATGTCCTCATCTGCTTACAACTGTTTTCCAGAGCTTTTGTTATATCTGCTCCATTTCTGGGTTCTCTCCAGAGAGCTAGGTTTGCAGGACAGACTTGGCACCACAGAGGACTTCAGAGCTATGCCTCTCTGGCATTTGTAAGGCCTTTTAAGCCCATTCAAAAAGGTGAGAAGAGAGGATCTGTACAAATCTCAACCCGTTATTTCTTGGATCAGTGTTAAAAGTTGGCTTGCAGAAAAACAACTGGAAAATTGTCCTAATAAGCAGCATGGAAAAGGGTGATGGTGGTACTTCGCTTGTACACTAGCAGAAGAAGGTTCATAATCTGTCATTTTACATTGTATTGTGGAAGTCAAGGCCTGCAACACACATGTTCATATTAATGCATAATGGGTTAGTTCATAGGACACAGATGGATGTGCCACACCAAAGGCTTCTTCCAACACAGCACCGCTGTGCTTTGCCTCCTATATCTCCTTCCTGGTGGTTACATGGCAATTATGTGCTTTCTTTCCTTGCAGTGACTGCGATATCCTTGACACTCATTTCTGTTGCTCCTAAAGGAACTATTCTGGTGACAGTAGTTACTCATATTCTGTTTATTTAGGATACTGTTAAAAAGATGAGCATAAAAATGTACCCACCATCTGTACTGCAGAACTATAGCTTAAGTTATAGCTAAAGTAAAATGCAGGTAAACTAAAACTCTCCCAGTATTGCCTCTTAAAATTATACTGACTTTCACACCAGAACTGGAGCTAAATTAGATGAGAAAGTATTAAGCACAATCTAAATTCAAAATTGTTTCACAACTGCAATACACATAAAACAATAGAAAAACTATATATGGGAGAGAAGAAAGAGGAAGTCAGTTAGGAAAGAGAAGTTTTTTTCTTTTACACAATTCCTCAAAGATATTTCAACTAGGAAATAAATCACATACTATTTTTGTGAACATGAATGCTCTTGTGTAAACCAAACACGCATACTATTCCATGTTTGGAATTGAGTATTTTGGAAAGGGAGCAGAAAACAGACCTCCAAACTGTTCACCACCTCCTCCTCCTCCCTCCATCCTTTGCAAATGCTACATATTTGTATTGTATGATCGGTAAATAGCACGCCTACCAAGGAAACAACATGAAGTCTTGTCAGAAACACCACACTCCCTCCTCCAGCTCGTGGTGAAAAGCAAAGGCTATGTTCACTGTGAGGGACTGCCAACACAGGATCTCAGAGCAAACAAGATCTCTTCAGCAAGTCTGTGAGGACACACACCAGCAACGCAGATGGACTGGCTGAAGTGGTGTGGTGCATTGCCATTGCTTAGCTTGTTACTCCAAGCCATTGTATTATTGTTCTTGAAGAGGATCAGGGATCTATGGTTTAAGATCTTAGGGGAGCTATCAGAACTGGGGTGTGGAAGCATCTGATCGTGAA
>NW_009260493.1:11065798-11093326 GCF_000687185.1 Egretta garzetta | reverse complement strand
TTCAAACTCCCTCTGCAGGATTTTGGAGGGGATCAGTAACGGCACAATCCTTTGCAAGCAGGTAACAAACTCTCTGAGGAGTTGTAAGCTGTAGCCAATCTTCAGCCTGGATCACTTGATTTTTCAAGACTGCCTGCCTGAAGATAGCACACCCAGTGGTGAGGCATGAGAGGGTACCCCTGACTGGTCATTTGAAGCAGGTCATCTCCTACAGACCACCAAGGAAGTTAAGACAGACTTGAAGGTATAAGCAATTTTTTTCATTGCTCTGATATTTTGGATGGTACAGGGCAGGCAAGTACTTCCAGTTGAGACAAAAGGCCTGGGTGAATCACGTGGTGAATATGAAGTCTGTATTTGATCATCATGCTAATGTTCTCACACAGTCCTTGGGGAATATCAGTCTTCAAGCTTGCAGGAAGGACCAAAAGGGCTCTTTCATGCTCAGTCCCTGGGGCTATCTCTTGTTTATGTTCTCAGTGCATGGCATTATCAGGATCCACCTTGTCGCCTGGTGAGCTCCCCTGGCACTGATGATGAAGCTGACAAAACTGTGTTCAAATCAAACAGATTTCAGCAAACTGGTTGCCACTGCCTGTTTTACGTGCCGTCATGTTCCCAGTCACCTCTCTTGAGCAGACAGTTTTTTGCAGTCTACCTGCCAGTGACAATGTTCTTACCACAGCTATGGTAGATTGGATGTGAACAGTCCATTAAGTAAATATTGATGCTTTGCAAGTATAATTAAGAGAATCTTGCTTTTACAGGAGCCAACACCTGTGCTTTATCACAGAAATGTCTGTGACAAAATCTTTTGAGGTATTTAAACATTTAGGTAATTTTTAGACCTTTAAGGCAGGTTTTATTCTCAAGAGAACATGCTTGACAAATAGGTCTCCTTTCACTGCTTGTCTCTTTCTGATATGGGACAATTTCTTCATTACAGAATAGTACTTCAGCTATAATAATGGTTGGCTTGCTTGGGTTAAAATAGGAGAATTGGGATTTCATTAATCTCACTGAAGGTTTTTTCCTCACATCTGTTCATTGAGTGTAGCAGCTCAAAAGGAGAGCATGAAATTTCAGCCATGTTAAGTATGCATTTGTCTTAAAACTAATGATAACCCGATAAAACCTCAGTTGTTAGTTATGCCATTCTGCAGATGACACTAATGATTATGCAGTCCTGAAAGTGGATGTTGCTTCTCCTCAGTTCACATTCATTTGTGTTCAGAATATGTCCAACTTGATGAAATATTGTCTGAACTTTGCATATACTCTCAATGTACTAAGCCAGGCCTTTTAAACCATTCGTTTAGTATTTTTCTGGAAGACCCTATGTGCAGAAGACATTCTAAATGATAAGTGTCTGCATTTCCTAACCAAATTAATGAAGTAAATAATTCCCATACCACATTTACAAAGCCCAAGAAGACATACACGTTGGCAGGTTTTAAAGCACTGTTGCAGCTGATCAATGCATTAAATAGCTGGTGGTGTGGATAGTCCTGCTGTGTCCTGTGCTTAGGCGTCAACACAGATGTTAAATTCTGAACTGTCAGGGCAACCACATATATCTTCAGAGGGCTTTCCCACAACAACCACAGATAAACACCAGATAGAAGATTATCTGAGCAAATAAATAACTGCTTGGCCGACAATGTTTCAAACTATTGACAAGAAAGCGCTTTTCAGTTTGCTCCGAGGACAAAGAGCTGTGTAACTCTCATGAGTTTGATAGCATAGGACCACTTTGGTTGCCTCAGTCCACTGGACTACCTTGGGAATTTAGAAAAGGTGTTATTTCTGCAGCCTAAAATTTGATCTCATTCAGTCTTTGAACGAAGGTCCAATCATTCATATGCTTTTCAGTTCAGCAGCCAGCCTTTAAAAATAAAACGCTGCTTTCTCCTGAGGCTTCATGCTCAACATTCAGACGGTCAGCCAGGTCTTTTTTTCTGGTGTGAATACTTTCTTCTCAGGAGATGGAAATTGAGATGACCCCAAGCAAGCTCACAGAAGGTTTTAAAAGAAATAATCATGACATCAATCTTGTGCCAGTCTTGAGAGGTAACATTTGTAGTCCTGCACAAGAAAAGACAACTTTCTCACTTTTACCAAGAGCAAGTAGTTCAAACATGCAGACTAGACCTCCCCTCAATGGTATGTGTCACACGTCAGATTATTAGTAGAGCTTTCATGCCCCACTTCGCAGGGGAGCTTATGAGCAGCGTCGCAGGCCCGTGTCCCAGTTCTACCAACTCAGCTCTTGTGCTTCAGCTCCAGAAGCAAAAAGGAGAGCATGTCTGATCAAACGGGCAGCGCTGGCAGCAGCAGAAATTTTTTTTTCCAGCTGAAATGACTGCTGATCTCCAAATTCTCTTCATTTCCTTTGTTGGGTTTGCAAAATGGTGGCAGGGAGGAGAGGAGGAGGCTGGGCTCATGGCTAGAGTGGAAGGAGTTAGTTGCTGCTGCCCCAGGAAACTGCCCCACACAGCCAGCCAGAAACACGGCGCTTGGGGAAGAAAGATTCACCACAGCCAGCTGTGAGAAGACATTTCTTGCTCCAGAGCTATTCTCTTCGGTGTCTTTCACCAAAAAGAAAGATTGTGGAAGTATGGTGCTGTAGAGGGACACGGCATTGAGCAGATGCAAAAATGTTCCAGCACCGGAGAGACTGGGCTGTCGCCCAGCCCTGCCTTTGGCCAGCTACTGTGGGCAGATCAGGGCGGCTGCAGATCGTGCAAAACAAAGAGACATGTGGCAGAAGTGAAGCTGAGCTGAAATAAAATGGCAAACCTGTAATGACCCTGGCCAAGTCGCAGAAAGGTGAGGTGGTCGGTGTTTGTTTCAAGCTGGTTGAAAAACGGCTTGCTGAGAGTTTAATGAAAGCAACACAAATTCTCAAAAGCATTTGCTTGGTTTGGGCTATTGTGGTCTTCTTGACCCATTGAGAAACAGATTAATGCAAGAAAAAGATCTAATCAGCTGGAGAAAATTATTCTATTAAAATCAGTGTGCATCCTCGTGTGAGTACAGCTATGCACATGTGTAAGTGTTTACAGGAGCAGAGCCTTAGAGGCTCTGACCCTGCCAACACGTTCACACATACTTAAGTTTACTACGGTGAACAATCCCATTTGGCAAATGAAAATCTCATCATGGTGTTGTACAAGCCTAACAGTTGGCAAGATCAGGACCTTGGACTCAATGTTTTCTACAGCAAAGCGTATTTTTGGCACTGATGAAATGATAGAATGGAGCCGAATAATCTATCAGATAGACAAATCCTGTATGTCTTAAACCAAAAAGTACTCAGGGAAGGAACTGTATTTTTCCACGGATGAGGTTACTGTTTAACATATTGTGGGTGCTACCAAAATTCAGATAATAAATAGAGAAAATAACTTGGCATCATTTATTTATTTGCTTCTTTGCGGATTTATGAGAAGGCTCACAAGAATAAAAGAAGAATGTACAGCTTGTTATCATTATTTCTGTGGTTTAATAGTCTTTTATTTACTTAGATGCAGAAAACTTCAAAACTAACAAATCCGTCTATGTTTTCTGGGTGCCTGGTGACATTTGAAAGCTCATATAAATAATGCAGATCTCAGGTTAGCCTCACCCTCCAACACTTATTTCAGCTTCTTGGATAACTAACAATATCAACAGCAGGTGACACCGCATGTGACAATGGCTTTTGGGAGAAAATTCTCTAATCTACCTGAAGTTGGACTAAAATCTCTCATTAATTTCACATGGATCATCAGAGAGCATCTGCGAGGTAGCAACAGTTTGTGGATGACACAACCCTGCTTGCCAGCAGAAACCTTCCCCTCATTTCCTAAGACATACAGTCCCAAATTCTGCATTCTTGATGGAAATCATGGAAACAAAATGCTGCGAATTAAAAAGCTGTGTCATAGGCAATCTGAGGATACCCCTGATGCCTCCTTCCAAGCCAGAATTTATCAGGTCAGCAACTTCTGACTCCTCCTAGCCCATTTTGGCCACCTCTATAACCAGCCTGTTAGCAACAGGGAAACATACCCCTCTGTGACAGTAACTGGCTCCCTTTTGAGGCCCCATTTTACATTGGCATAGCAAAAAGAGGCGTCAGTGCAAGCGAGCGCTAGACCCAGGGAGGAGTCTACAAGACAAGAAGCCACACGTGCAGTGTAGAGCTCTTTGAAGCCAGTGAGTTTCACCATGCTCCGATTTTAGCAAACTTTGCAAGAGGTGGTCTGTGTGGTTTTGTGACCCAAAAGTTTCATTTTACATCTGGGGGTTTGGGTGAAAGAAGACATTTAGGAAGAAATTGGGCGAAAAAATTACACATATCTTTGAAAGCTTCAGGATGTCTTTGCTGAACTGCCTGGTTTCTAGTCCAAAGTAGGATTTCACTGGAATTCTCCAGTAAAATGTCTAAGAGCTTGAATTTTGATCCATCGTACGTATGTTTGAGATTAAAAAAAAAAAGCAGAAAGAAAAGATCTTCTATTTTAAACCCGTTTATTTCAATATTTTTAGTAGTCTGCCAGTTTTGCAGATTAATTTAGTCAAAGTTCCATAAATGTTTTCTAATGTCTTAGAACTTAATATTAGTAAGGCTGCAGTCTCTAAGTTTCCTTTTTTTTTTTTAGAAAAAATGGTTTGCAACATTCGTATAGCGAGAGGAAGAAAGCAGAGTTTCTAAAATACTCTGCTGATAAAAGCAGTATTACTGATAGAAATTTCTAGGTTTAAATAGTCCTCATCACATTCCTCTTACAAACTTAAAAATATTCGTTATAGAAATTTCATAATGTAGCTATCTAAAACTTCTATATTAAGCCCTGGATTCAAGCAGGTATTCATTTTTTGTGACTTTACAGGTACAATCGGTACAGTGCTCTTGGCAGACTGGCAAGATAGCACACAGGAATTATCTCATTTAGCTGTAGATCAATGCCATGACTGCAACTATAAAATTGTAGGCAAATTGTACAGTAACTACAAGGTTATTATCAATCACTTTTTGCTCTGCAGTGTCATGGGAAAGAGGACAGATACTGTAATAGGCTCTCTGCTGAGTACATTTCATTAATATACTCTGTTTTCTTCCAGAGTCTTGCACATCTTTTACTCCCAATGGCTACTTTTGTCTTGCTAGTGATAAAAGTAGGGAAATGAACCCAGGTTCAAGTAAATGCATCAGGATCAGTCACTCTTTTCTTCTTATAGAAAAAAGGTTATTTAGTTATTTATTATTTGTTAGAAATGTGTCACATGGGCATTTAATAAAATCAGCCAGTATCTTTCTGCTTTCACTCAGTAATTATTAGGTCACAGCCCTAAATGGAAGACAAAGCGAAACCAGGGTCTGTAGTGGGTTTCCAGTGTAGGCAGACGTTACTTTACGGAACATGGTAGCGTTACAGAGGTGTAAAAACAAGAGGCTGGCCATGCCCCAATACTGTTCCTCAACACCTGATCAGATTTGAACAGATATTGCATAGAGGCGGGAATGGAGCCACACACTTTGTCACTGCTGCTCCTTACCAATGGCTGCAAAGCCATTTAAAGATTTAAAGCAGCAGTACAGGAGGGTAGACTTTACCCGTTGTTAAAATCACCTTTTTTACCCATCTCAAATATTTCTTTTTAAAATTACCCTTTAAAAAACCTTTTTTTCATTCCTCACCAAAATCCTTCATTTCAGGTAGTCCTCTCACTTCAGCTCTCTCATGGCCATGGTGGAATTTAATGTCCTGGGCCCGGGAAACAGCTGTAACACACGTTGTCACAAAGGGTCTCTTGAGGATTTTACTCTAGAGGACAGCTGAGTACAGTAGTCACTTGCTCAGAATTTCTTCTTACCTGCCTATATTTCATTTTTCTACCATAAAGAGAGGAAGAGGAGGGGCTTCCAGGAGAGGAAGGTGGCAGATTTATTCCTGCTATCAGTACAAAAGCAGGCAGCATTCAAGAAAGAGCTGTCTGGTGATGATCTCCAACTACTTCACAATCATTTTGCAAAAATAATACCTAATAGTATTTCACAAGGTTATTCTAAGACAGAACTTCTCACTCGGATTTGATGTAGGTGTATACACCTACATTCCTTCCAAGGACAGCATTAATTCAACCTGAACAACAAGCTACTACAATTTTTGTGAATGCAGTTTGTAGGCTGATGGTTTGACAAACTTTGTAACTGCTATTTCAAAAACTACAGAGAAAAAATCCTGTCCAGAGATTTAGTTCAGGACAAAACAGGTTTGCTAGCCAAGAAACCTAGCCACTAACCTGCTGAGTGACTGCAGGCAAGTCATCTGCTGTCTGTTCCCTCTGCCATGCACTCTCCATCTCTTTAGAGCATAAGGATGTCTGCTGGGACTGCCGCTCACTGCGTGTTTCCGCAGGGCTCAGAAACCCCAAGACCCTCGCTCCACATGGGCCTGTAGGTGATACAGTGACTGTAAATATCTGTGCAAGGGACCTTTACCATTTCCTGATGGAATTTCATTTCATCCAAATATCCCACTCTTATTTTCCAGTGACTGGCCAAGGCAAGTCCCCAGGTGTGAGAAGCTCTCCAGCTGCCTAGAAACCGAAGCTACAGAGAGCTGCAATAGTATTAAATACCTCCCCAGGATCCTTATAGCTAGCAGTAGTCTTTTGTTCTCGTCTCTTTTTGTATTACCCTTATACAGTTCTCTTGTATAGCAAATATTAACGTGAAAAATGTGAATAAAAAAATAAAACAAGCTTGCCTTAGTTCATTTGTCTTGACAAAATAGACACACGCACACACAAATGTTTGTGTATTTATAAAATATACATATTTTGAATACAGAATGCTGGAAACCTAAATGAAGCAGAGAGGTCTGAGGTCAGGAAACTTCCACTAAGCTATGGTTAAGGGTGCAAAGCTGAGTTGATTTACATATAGTCGGCCAATAAAGAAAACTGTTTTCACCTCTGTACATGCTATTGCAGGAATCCTGCCTCCAGCAACCCACTTGCCTATCATCAAAAAACAGTGTCCTTGCAGAAGTGTGTTTATCTGAACCCCAATATATTAAAACCTCTGAGAAAACATAAAACTGATTCCTCAAGACAGAGTTGCCTTTTGTGAGGGTTCACCGCATATTCTGGTCACCATGACAATAATTACCAACTGGCTCACAGTGTTACCTGAGACACCGCAGGGGCCTGGCTTACACAAAATAGAAAGCAGGACGCAGTACGCTCTATTCCACTGGGCTGTAAGGCAGGTAAGCATTGATGAATATCGAAATCAAATGACAGGCACAGAATCAAATACTAGTAAGCAATAGGATCAGTGCATAGCTTCCCACACTGCCCATAATGTCTTTACAGGCCACACAGGCTTTCCATTTCAGTTGCATCAACTGTAACATCAAACTTAACCTTGATACAGGTTTGGGTTTGGTTTTTTTCAGATGGCAAGCTCTTTTAGCAAGGATCATCTCTTCTTCACTGCTTGCAAACAAGGCAGCCCTCTCTCATGTTTAGCAGCATTTACATATGTACATGGCTGTCCTGCTGACTCCAAATTAATTTTGTCAGAAGGAAAGCCTAATGTGCAAGAGTGGCAGCATCAGAGCTGGACCAGGGCTACATGGAAGCATGCCTCAGGTACCACTAAGGCAAATACTCCAGCAATTAATGCTGACCACTGAAAACAGAACACAGCCTTTATGAAATTACTAACATGAGATTTGAAAAGTAGAGGCACATCAGCTGTCTTAATTACATGATTCCTCTGAAATGAAGTGCCGTATTAATGGTTACATGTCCAGCATGCAGGTGAGACTGTTGTCAAACCCATCACTATTCAGTCAAAAACCCTAGGGTGTAATTCTGTGCTGTGCAACAAAAATTTTACAGCTGAGAAAGAGGGATCTTTGATGGCTTAAACCAGTCTTCTTATCCAACTTTTAGCTGCCCCAGGAGCTACAGCTGACATTGGCCACTTTTATGTCCTGCTGCCTCATTTTTTACCAAGGCCCTTCAGAACAGAGGGAACATTGCAATGAAGTACATGAGCTACCGTCCAAGGATGTATTTATTTCAGTCAGATGTAGTGAAGAAGGCATGCTCAGCAGAGGAGAGAGGGGAGATAGGAGAGAGAAGAAAATTAGGGAAGTGAAGAGGAGCTGTTCAAATTAACTCATTGCATCTGTCTTAAGTCATAAAAAAAAGATATAATTTCACCCAAGAGCAAGCCTTCCAAATGGCAATTTATTTTCTAGAAATAATTTAATGACACATCACTACTTGAGTGCCTGGTGCTTTACATACAAATAACAACGGCAAGTCCTCTCACTTCAGTATTGTCATCTAAATTAGACTTCTGAGACCAAGTCCTCTGTGGGTATAAATTAACATAGCTCCACTAATGCTAGAGGAATTATTTGTATAGTGTGGGGAAAAGACATTTTTTGACTGTAAAACACCAACCCGGTCCTGATTGTTTTTATTTAAATTATTAATCCTCTGGGCATCTCCAGTGACTCAATGATTTTATAACACTTGTAGATCTGGAGTATCCATATATAGACTCATAAAGTGAAAGGAGTAGGCCTTTCGGTTCTCAAGAAGAGGAAACATGGGAATGATCCATGTAGAACAAGGAAATTCTATAACCAAGGCTTCTAGGCTGCTGGTGTAAAACTCCTGAAATTTTGGCTTTTAAAGGCCACAAATGCCAGCAGGCAAAATGGTCATAAAATTAGATATGTTCACATTCAAAGCAAAAAAAAAATCCTTGACTATTAATTATTGTCAGAGCCAGTGTATATTCTGAGCTTTCAGGTCCCTTTGTGGAGAAATTAAATCTTTTAAAGAGATGTAACAAGCAGTAGAGTCGGCATGAGCACGCTCCTCACGCCACTGGTATGTGCTATCGGTATCTGCACATGGGAGGTAATGTCCTGCCTGAATATATATCAGTCACAAAAGAGTGGTAAAAAATTAATTTTTGCTGTAATGGAATATAAAGACTTGTCCAAAAAAAAAATTAAAGTGGTAGAAATTACAGCCAGAAGGAATTGGTCCTCTAAACTCTTAGAGAAGGGAATCTGACTCGCTATCCATCAAGATCACTGGACTCAACGACATGGCTGCATTCAGCATTGCCTTGGAGCCAAAGCATTTGTACTTTATTGCAGCTGGTTATGATCCCTTCAAACAGAGGGACTACAACTGGGCTATTCATATTTCAGTGACACATTGATGGTCCTTCAAAGGTGATACAATATCTCTTTTTTTTTTTTCCTTCTCAGGAGACATTAGGTAATGGTACTTTCACCTGCTGACGTACATCAGGACAGTTCACTTGTGAAATGTTCCTTGGGGAAGTTGGGAAGCCAACAACTAGGTTCCCATTTTCTCACAACTAATTCCATTTATTTAAAAATGCCACTGATACGTTCTCTCTTCTCAAAGAATATATCCAAATGGGCCCACATAAAGCAAATCAAAAAAGCAAGAAGTATGTGATGTTAAAAATATACATGCAGTTATTTAAAGAGAAAAAGATTTGCGGTAGTAAGAGACTAGGTAGTGCTCTGAACAGAGGCATTAGCAAGTGCCTCATCCTCTGAACTACCAAATATGCTTCACTAAGAATATTTTACTCATCAGTCATGTTCTGCAAGTAGAATGAGAGTGATGTTTTCCCAGACTGATCAATTTATTAAACGGGGATTTTTTATCACCCCTTTTACTGTAAAGTGTAGGGCACAGGCTAAGTGGCTAAAAAACATTTTTACAGATGAATATTGCATTTGTTACTAGACTAGGCAGAAGTGAATCAAATTCTAATATGACAAAGAATGTTTTTCCTGGGTTTGGTTTCTTCTCCACAAAAGTGCTGTTTGAAACAGTAGAGAGGGTACGTTTCCTTAACTGAACAAGCTTGCATTGATAGGTGCACAAAAATGCTCTTAGTGGTTGTATATCAGCAGATAATCCTCTCAGATTTGAAAAAAAGTCTTGTCCAGTCTGTATCTCAGTCTGTAAGCTATAACCATCTCAGGAAAATTAATAGAAAAACCTAACTTACTAGGATTTAGGCATGGGTTCCCAATATGGTGTGGTGTTTTTTAAGTCATAGTTCTCTATAAATTAAATCTATTCGCATACATCTTCCAGATGAAAAAGAAATGTTAGTGAAATAAAGACCAGAAAGTAACATGAAAGAGAAATAAATTTACTTTATTGCACCTGTTAATGAAAATATGGACCCTGTGCAATTAGTAGCTGGGGACACATTTATTAAATATTGAAGAAAAAAAGAATTTCAGTACAAAATTATTCTGTGGAAGATTTCTTTTATCTGCCATTGAAAATTATCCAGGACAGAAGTTCAATACAGTGAGATGCTCCTGCAATAAGCATGAATGCAATGAATTGATAATAATAAAAAAGAAGAGGAAAGCTCAAAATTGTTGAACTTCTGTCATGCTACATTTGGCAATATCCAGTGAGGAAGGGGGAGAGGGAGAGGGAGAGGGAGAGGGAGAAGACCTATGCAATTATACAATCCTACAAGCGTGGCCCAGAATTTTAGCAAATTTTTACAGTTTATGTACCAATGAGGAACAGAAAACCACGGCACATGGATACTCCCTTATACCTGAAATGGAAGCTGAACAGACTCATTGACGTGTGCAATGTGTCAGTATATAGGAATGAAAATTTATGGTAGGAGAACAAACCATACACATTTCTTCCAATCTAAATGGATTTTTCAAATGTAAATTCATGTAATTAAAGTTTTTGTTGTCACAACAAAGAGTATTAAAAACTTACTGGAATAGGTTGTTTTAATTCAAACCGGTACTTTACATCTTCACCAGCAGTGAAGATGAAGTCTTCAGAAATCCACATTATTCATCTTGTAAGAAAAGCATGGGGCGTGCTATAGTCTTAGACTGTCAAAATAAACACTTTTCATCTTTTCTGACTTATAGTGTGTGTGCATGTTTGCAGAGGGCAAAGGACACTCTTCAAGAATTTCAAGACTTCAAACAAAGATTCAACCACTAAGCAAAAAATTTAAATAAGAGTTTGAAGAAAGAAAGCCACAGCTGTCACTTCTGAGTGGTCAGTGTTTCCTATGCCTTTGAAACATGCATGGACCTTCTGATCTGTCCCCCTACTTCCTGTTATAAAAAATACTACAAAAACAAAGTGGTGGATGGAAACAAGGATCAGTCAGACATATTAAAATCCAGTCTGCCCTTCAATTATTGGCATTGCAAGAGCTGTGGAAACAGGAAGACTCACTTACAGTTGAATTCTTACTTTATCTCTTTGTCCAGAGAGAACTGGTATGGCAATATTTAGTTTTGTTTAAGGAAAACAAATCTGAGAAACACAAGACTTTCCCAGCCCTACTAAGTAATTCTGTTAAATGCTTACTTCTATGTTTTCGCTGAACACCTCCTCACTTCAGTAGGAATGAAATGTGCACAACAGGGAAGCATGGATCGTCAAACCTTTATTTTGAGGATCTGCTTGTAAATTAAATTATGCTTATGCCTGTTTCTGTGCAGGAATGAACTTCATCTTCCATATGCATGTGGACAAACTTCCAGACCCTCCTGAACAAGGCTGAGAGATTAAGACACATACCACATACTTGGGAGAGCCAAAAAAGGCAAACCACTAGAGCAGCTTGTAGGCTGGGCATGAAAAGATTCCTGCAAGAATGTGATTTTTCCTCTACAGATGGGTGTGTTGTAGGATCCTGTATGCCACAGGGACACCTAAGCCTCATCCTTCCCTGCCAAAGCACTTCCTTCTGAACCAGTGTTGCACCTCATCTCTCAGACCTTGTACCTACACAACCCTGCAGTGTCCCAGTCAACACAGCTACAGCATCAAGGTTTCTCTTGAACTTCTGACAGGCCATGTGTGCACCAGCAGCCATAATGTGGTGACCCATTCCCTATACAAATGCACTAATCACAGCTCTATCGTGAAAAAGAGATACCTGTCATTGAATTTGGGTTAATTAATACTCCATGGGTGGAGTTCAGCTCCACATCAAGGCACAAAAATGTACATAACTACATGTACCCATCTGCATGCTCCACATGTCCTTGCTCTGACTACAGTCAGGAAACCTCACCAGGATAGTTAAAAAGTGATTCAGCTAACCACAAATTGTCTACTTGGCTCTCTAAGTGCCACTGACGGTACAGGCCGTAACAGGAGCTTAGAGACATAACACACACATGGTTGCCTAAGCAAAGGTGCCTTTCTCTAGAGCTGGGCTGTCCCAGCCCATCAGTCACTGCAACATGCTGGCCCAGCTCTGAAGAAACACGTGTGCCATCTTCCTCTCCCAAAACAAATTTTCCAAGTTTGCACTTTTCAGAAGTTTCAATTCCATTAAAGTGAATGGAGCTGTATTTCTTTAAACCAAGTCTACATGTGTCCCGTGAGGTCCATCTATCTGAGCACTGACAGCCTAAGACAGAACATAGGCATCAAAATGTGGTCACAGCTGAACAGCTAGACAAACAATAGAACAGTCGAAAGAGTGCTTGTAGTATGGGTTTCGGAAAGGAAACTATTTGGCACTGCCTAATGAAAAGCATCAGCTAGAAAAACCAAATGCTCTGGCAGGCATTTTCATATTGGAGCAGAGGTTTCTTTGTGGTTACATCTGAGCGATACTACATGTTGAGAGAAACCCAAGCATGACATTTTGGTTAGGGATGTATAAGCACACAAAACATTTGTAAAGGATTTTTTAAATCAACAAATTAGTGTTGCAGACTGTTGTGTTATTATAACTGTACTGTACCTGCAATCAGGGAGAAGAGTTACATTTACATTTGAAAACCGTAAATACAAATTACATTTGTACATTTGAAAATGTATTTACATTTGAAAAATTTATGAAAAATACGATGGCAGTGCTCAGCAATGTGTCTTTTGAAATAAGCTGGAACTTCCCATTAATTTGAAATTGTTAGCATAATTTTTTATGTCATTAGTTATTAAATCTCTTTTTGTAATCACATAAGAGATCACAACCAACAAATAAAGAAAATATGTTTAGGTGCTTAGGAAAAACAAATTAGTTTAATCTACAGTCCATAGACATTTTAGGGTCATATATTATTTTTGCTATTGTTATTTTTGCAAGCCGCTATGATTTATTACTCTAAACATATAGCCACAAATTGAAAACATGGATTAAAATGTCTCCTACTTGACCTTTTCACAGATATCCCGTGAATATAAATATTAATTTTATGAGTTCAACAGCTGCTGATCAAGTTCTATATTGTGAAAAGTGTTGTTTGAAATATTAGTCCTCCATATAAATTACATAGTTCCATGGCAGATTTTATGGGTTTTTTATGCTAATAGGCACTTTACAAACAAACCATTGCATAGCCTCCGCAAATTTACACTATGTGAGTGGTAGTAGAGGTATATGATGACTTCTGGTCTATGACTGGATAATCTTTGCACTTTAATGACACAAGAAATCCCCTTTGATATCAACTCTTCACCTGAAACAAATCTTGACTTTTATTTATTCATTCAGAGATGAGAAATCAGTCAGCTACTCATGCATAAAACTTCAAAAATGAATGCACAACAACAAAAACAAAACAAGCGCTTTCCACTTTCTCTTGGAATTTTGTTCCTGCTCACACTTGTGACACTTTCACTCTTAGCCTTGTGTCAGGCACTGAAATCTCAGTGAAGACTAAGTTGTCTCTGCTTGGCACAAAGCAGAGTAAAAGGCAGCGCTGAGCTGCGATGATTGAAAACAAATAATAGAAGAAAGCATATTGCCTCAGTACGGCTACTAAATTCTGATATGGGTTGCAGCCTATTCTCCCTTCTGTGCCTCATCTTGTTGAGCCACTGAGGGAGAAAAGATTGCTTACTCTCTTCTTCCCAGCATGTATATCAGCCGTAGGATCAAGCATACAAACAGTAAGCCCTTAGACTCATGCAAAGAAATCCATTAAATTAAACTTACACAAGCCTTACAAGGTACAGTTCATGTGTACTCTGAGAAATAGATACCTCATCTATTGCCACACATGAAGCTCCAAGAATGGCCTATTAATTCACAAAATACCAGATATTCCTAAATTTGGCTAGGTTTTGGCTGAAAACTGAGAATTAAATAATTAAATTAATTTTATGATTTCTTTTTCACTTGCAAAGCCTACTAATGTAAACAGCATTATTGAACATTTAGTTTATCACAAAATCATTCTAATTCTGCATCAGAACACTACTTCTTATCATCTGGTTTCTCAGGAAGACCTTTCTCAACAAGTATATTGAGGAAGACTGGCTTTGTTGCAGTTAGGACTACTTGTCTTCTAGCCCCACTACACATGTAGGTCATGTCATGAATAAAAAGCTCTTGGGACATAATAACAAAGCGTTCACTGCCATTGCTACAAATACTCAAATGGCCCTGATATCCCAGCATGCTGGTGACCCTAAACTGTGTATTTTGAAGGTGGGCCGGGGCTCCTTGAAGGCGACATAAATTTGCTTGCCCATCAGCTAATCAGTCAGGCACATGCATGCCCAAAATGAGAGCTGCAAAAGGACTTGTTATAGTCTTTACACCATCTTCAACAGCTTCCCATTGTCAACTTTGTCTCTCTTTATTTTCTGTCAGAGCAGGTTGGTGATTTTTTCCAACTTCTCTTTTCCTCAACAAGCTGCACCAAAAGTTTCCTCTTCAGGTCTCCCTATGATTTTTTGTAGGGAGTGCTTACTATTCACATCTATAAAAGACAAGTTTCTTTCCTAATTCCTAACCATTTTCTGATCTGTACATAGCCCTGGTGTTACCAGATTATTTGCTACCTGTCCTGCAAGGCAGTGCAAACAATTTGGTGTCTGTATGTTTGCTGGCATTATACTACTCATTAGAAAGCTACTTTAAGTTCCCATTTATTGTAACCACATTGTTTCACCAGTGAACAAGAACACTTTCTGGGAATTATCATTTCAACTGCCCTAGATAAGTGCTTTCTGTAAAACCTTTATTTTTTAAGTTGAGTCTAAGTTATACTTACCCTGTGGCTTCTGTGGCCTTACTGAACTGTGGCTGCATGGAAATGCACCACCTCCCCCTTTACACCCATGGAACCAGGGCCTTCAATATGCAATTTATAGATTTTACCCACAAAGACTCTTCTAAATAGATTTATTTGAGATGGTTTTCCAAGTGCTTTCAGTCTCAGTCTGAATATTCATCTACCTTTATAACCTTCTCAGCTGCTTGTCCTGTCTTGGGGCTTGTTTATAAAGACAGTGCACAGTAAGTTAGGGTATGAATTTACAGTTCCTTGCCACTAACTCTTTTTGTAAACACTCCTACAGCACTCTAAATTGCCTTGGTTTGAAGCAACTTAATCCTCTCTCAATGCCATGTGAAATCGCTAATACTTTCTGCATACTGAGTGACCACAAAAGGGGCCATGCACAAAACCAAATTAACTGTAAATTCACAGCCTAGCACACTTCTTTATGTAGGAAAGCCACCTATTTCAGTTAATTCTTTGCAACTAGGTTGTAGTGATGATATACCAGCACCCCCGAGAAGAAGTTTCATTTACTCTTCCTGCTTTCACTTTCACTGTCATGACTCCAGAGCTGGTGTTGAGTCAGTGAGAGAATCTTATTATAGCAACGTCCAAATGTGACACACAGCAAGGATTAAAGTGTTATCCAACTTGTACATGCATAAGAAGGCTCCCTGGAAACAGAATTCAGGCTGATATTTTCATTTTTAAACCTGCATTTTCCTCCATCTGAGCAGTCAATGGAGCATCTTCCTTTCTAAGTAAGATCCAATTATAATGAGAGCTTGGATTGACAGGAAACATTATTATAACTGAATGAGCTGTCAAAACCATGATTAATAAGTTTTTTCATTTAGGTTCAACAATAGCAGCATCAGACCGCTGGCATACTATTATTCAATAGCTCATAACATTAATAAGAAAGTTTACTTTCCATTTTGGAGGGTAGAGGGAGATCTCTCACATTCAGATGTTCACATGGGGAAGAAGTGGTTTCAATATTTCATGAGATTTTATCTCTGTGTTTTCTGAAGATGCAAACGAATGAAAAGCCTTATGCAAAATCTAAGCCTGCTGTTTAAGCATGAAGTTTCTGTTTTCCTCTTAGGTTCCATATTTTGCATTCATATTCTTATTGCTTGAACCATGAGAACAGAGAGGCAATACCAGTAGTGTAGGAGGTTTGTAGTCTGGGTGTCCACATCGTCAGACATTGACAGTATGGAGTATAAGTAGGAGGCAAACCAAGACCCCTATAGTCAGTCTCTGTTCAGCGAGGTGCAAAGCAGCAGATAAATGGCAGATAATTCATGTTAACCACCGTGTATGTACGCATTTTAAAATCATTGTGTGTGGTTCAAGCAGAGCAGATTTCTTTTACAGTACACTACTACTCATTTTTATGTGAGAGTCAACAAGGGCAGAATAGTTATGAATTAGGATATTCACAAGGGGAAAGGAACGTATTTAGAAAGAAAAATCCTCCCCTTCAAAAAAGCCTTTTTATAACAAAAAATCAATTCCCTCCGTCCTACATAAATTCTGCCTTCCCTTCCCATTTCACAGTTTGATAGAAGATAACTGGATATCCCATTTTTCTCTTTCACTAGTTCTCAATTTGACTTTCCCAGCCTACCTCCTTAATCCACTCTTCCATCCCATGGTGGTGCTGTTCCATCACTGCAAGTAGTATAAATGATTTGGCTATGAAAGCTGTGTGCTAGGGTTGACTTCGAAAAATGGCCTTTCAGTCCAGCATTCATTTATACATCATCAGTTACATCCCACTACTTTTTATCCAAATATGTTCTATCAATAAAAAAAAAAAAGCATAACCCATACTGTAGCAGTTTCTTTTCTCATTTTTTCCCCTTGCTGACACTTTGCATGCTTGCACAAACTAACGTTTAACATGCAACTTTTAGTTTAATGTTATCATCTGTCAAAGTCCCACAAACTGGGGAAATTTATGGAGGCATTCTGAGAAGCGTCTGAGTTTCCATCCATAACCCTTCATGTCTTGAAACTAACGGCTACCTTCTGTAAGCTGCCAGTCAAAGACAAGGCTTAAGACACTGGATATACCACAGCAGATGCAGAAAGCAAGCACAAAGGCCGATGTCCACTATAAGAATAAACTATGACGTGGTTAACAAAAGACCAAGATTACAAATGTGTTAGTGAGCCTCAAGGTTAACACCTTGCAATAGTAATGGGACAAGTTCACACCTCTCTTCTTTCTTGTTTCTTCCTCTTTCAGATATCCATGCTTGAGAAACCAGCTGTCCTACACGAGAGTCACCTGCTCTTTGCATCTCTTCTGTAAATTAATGTTCAGTTGAAAATTTTTAAGCAAGGTTAAAATATACTAGGGTCCAGGAATTTCATTGTTGTTATTTTTCATTGTTACTGTTGTTCTTATTGTGGTAGCCACTGCATAAAATGCTGCATGCATGCAAAAATTATGCCTGTCTCTATAAATATCCAAGATGGGAATATGAAGCATTGTGTCCCATTTCATAGACAGAAGAGACAGCTACATGAACAAGTTGCCACCAAGTAAATGAGCATGGATTTACAGCTCATTAACCACTCCATGGCAACTGTCTGTGTGGTTATTGCTCCGGAGCAAATGTGAGGTAGTTCTGACCCTTACTGAAAGCAAGGCAATGTATCTTGCGTTTACCTGAGATTTAAGCATCCATATAAAGTAACTAATGAGCTGTAAATCCACACTCTCTCTTCACACACGACAGTTTCTTCATGTATCTTGAGGCAACGATATTTATGTGATTTGTCTGGTGTCACTGAAGCAGCATGTGACAGAAGTGGGAATGTAAACCAGACCTACTGAGCTCCTGCAAACCCCACTCCTCGCATGGCCAGAATTTTCTTGTAGAGCTGTTCAATTGCTTGGCACAGCTCCCTTCAAATGAGAGCAATTCACAAGCAAACTCAGCCACTCTTTTCCTCATTAATACTGCAGAACGTGCATATTCCACTTATGTAAAACAGATGGATTGGTAAAAGTAGCTTCCAGATACAGTTTCTTCATTTCACACATAAAATATTATTTACTTTTTCAAAGACTGCTACATTTAAAGTTTTTTAAAAAGTGATGCATTGGGAGTAGATTTAACCTGTTTTATTAATCAAATTTCAATTCTAGTTAATCTAAAGTCCAATTTACTGCAGAGTCTAAGCAGTCTTGAGCCACCATGTTGTCCATCAGGGCAGTACACGGCATGCCACAAACTTGCAAAGAGGCTTCTTTCTTTTCCTTTTTTTTGCCAGTAACTCCTATCAAGTGACACTCTACTGGACTCCATCATTCTTGTGGACCATTGATACAAGTCACTGCCTACAGGCATTGCAAGCTTGAGATCCTGATCTTTCAGTGGCACCACGGAAATCACAACAGAATGTGCCTCCTCAAACCCCTCATTACTTTCTATTAAAGAAAGAAAAGAGAAAAAGAAACCCGTGGAAGGAAAACCTGAACCACAGCATCACAACATACTGCCATTTAAAATACTTACTATTAAAATCATTTCATGTCCTGAGGTAGAACAAGAACATAATGCTGTTAAATACCTTGACAAAGTTCAGTGTAAATTATATGCCTCTCCATAAAGAAGGGAAATTAATTTTCTCAGTACAGATGTTAAACACATTGTTTGTTAGCCTTTGAAAGCTCCTTCATATAATAATTGATAAACCTCACTATTCATTTTATTATCACCATGCTTTTTATGTCATGTCTATGGACTAACACATTCAAAAAGTGGAAAGGAAAAGCCCAGGACTCGGACTCTCTTTACAAATTTTAATGGATTTGATGAGTTTCTCCATAGCACTCTGTTTCCTGATAATCACTCAATTCCTCACTGCAAGGACTCTCTGGAAAATGTGAGTCATGCCTACAGGTCCTTTGGGATTTGACCCTGCTGTCACACTGACAGCAACTTTCTCATTTCATTTCATGGGGCAATATATTTCAAAGCATAATCCCAGCCTTCTGGGATGCTTTCAGTTCTGGGATGCCCAGCTCTGACAGTACTGCAAAAGCTTGAATTTCATGAAGGCAGGCATAATGTAAATGGGAAATGTCAGCGCTTTCTTTTACACTGACGGCATACAACACTTTAGTGACGCTGATGACCATCCTTCTTTTCTTTTTTTTCTTTTTTAGCAGAAGCTATGTCAACACTAGTTGATTAAACAGTGCCTGTAAACATCCTTGGGCGCAGTTTTAACCTGTGCCAACTACCGCTTTCCCAAACAGTTCCTGGGTGTGATCTGGGGGTTAGAGCACCCCAAGGCCCACTCCCAGTATGCAGTTTGCAAGCAGCCCCACAAATTTGAAGACCAAAGGAGTTACTAGCAGAGGCATCAGCCACTTCATGCCAGTTGGCCTTCAGAGCCCTGAAGAATCCCTAAAGGCGTTTAAGCAGGGATGTTCCAGCAGCTGGCTCTGCAGGGCCTCTGGAGCTCCAGGCAGGCATCGCAGGGGTACAGGAATTGTGGAAATTCATTGTGGTGTAGATTATTTCTGGCCAGTTTAAACTGGAAAACTCTTTGGTGACTTCCAAGCAGACCAAAATACAGGCCATAATAGGTAGCACTTCAGTAGCCAGCTATCCATGAACTTAATTTTCCAACCTTCTTGCTGTGAGGAGAAGGGCAAATGATAGAATGCAGCCTGGAGAACAGTGTTGTGGGAAGTCAGGCTGCTTGGAACCCCAGCTGAAAAAAAAACATTTCAGATCCCCCCCTCAATATGTATTTTTGGAGAGTTATTCTGCTGCAGTACTTCCTAGAATATTGGATTTTTTAAAAAACTTGTTTGTCCTGCTTCATAATTATACATAATTATGTGGTTTTGTTATGTTATGTACTTCCTGCAAGAGAGAAAAAACTGTGCCAGCCAATTCTCCCCTAACTGACATCAATGGCTGTTGGCTCAAACACTCCGTGCAGGATTTTTCTTCTTCTTATCAAGGGTTCCATATTTTCATGTGGTCTATTTTTTTTTATTTCTTCTGGGCATCCTTTTTATTTTGATATTTCTTTTCTCTTTGTTCTCCAAGTAATTCATTTCTAGCTCTAAATTAAGCAATTTGCTTTTAACCAGTTGGCATTTTCATCAGTCAGCATATCCAAATGTTCATCTGTATCTTCCTTAATTTCGTGTACTCTATCAGCATTTCCTGCAGCAGTAATAGCTTTCAGCAATGAGACTTACACCTCAGATTGCTCTACTGGTTTTTCAGGCAATTATCTACCGCCTGTCCTTCTAGCAGGCACATTGCTATCTTCCCCTTTGTATTTTGGTTTTGAGAGTAACATCAATCCAGAGTAAGTGCCTACTAAAGACTTGATGCTTCTCTGTGGAAATTTTAAGCTTTCAGTACTGTTTAAAAGAGAAAGAGGTCTTAATGCCAGCTCTCCATACTGAGAATATCAGGAAAACTCCAGTCTAGTAGGGACTTCAGGGTTTTCTGCTCCTCTAACTCCTTCCTGTTGGTTGTAGACAGAGTCCATAGGGTCATCAGCAGTCCTGGTCTCCCATCATTCAGATTAGACTGCTTCTCCAGCCAGTATTGCATAGTTTCTTTTGAAGAAAACCCCAAGACATGAGGTGGGATGGCACACATGCAGGCTTCAGCCCAGCATGGTATCAGGATGCATATAGGGTTCCCAGAAAACGGTCATGGGTCCCCAGGTATGGGCATAGCTATTAGGATCTCTGCAACAGCATACCAACACAAAGTCCTTCAGCGTGGACTGTCCAACCTATGAGAGAATTAAATGGCTTGACACTTGTCAGCACCTATAGCCTGCTCCAGTTTTGTTCCTAAAAACCTAGCTGAAGACTCTGGAACAGGTGTTGCTGAAGAAGACAACAAAAACCCATGTACGACTTGGGGTGTCCCTGCAGTTCCTGCCCAGTGACACCTGTGGCCTTGGTTTCAGCTCACTGCATGAGAGAAGAGCAAGCGGGGGAGATGTGTTGGGAAGAAACAAGGAAGAGGAAAAGACAAGCCTGTCTGAAAGCAGGAGTGAGGACTGGGAAACCAAGATCATGTAAGTTGGGGGGGCTGAAGGGCACATGACGAGTGCAATGCCGGGGGACCCAAGACCTGTGGGTCTGGGCGAAATCAGGACATGTGGCAGAGGATGGGTGTTAGGAGGAAACAAACCTTGTGGCATGGTGTGGATGTGGTGCTCGAATGAGCAAGAAGCTGCAGTGCAAGGTGTTGGAGGGATTTGTGGCCTGACTCACTGGGCGAGGCTGCGGTGGGGACAGGATTTTAAGAGACTTCAGGAACTTGGCCACAATGACAAAATGGGGTGGTCATTAAGCTGTAAGGGCTGTGCTTCCAGCCTTCCCATGCACTTTATTAGGGACTTACAAAGCTATTGGAAAGTGGCAGGGAGTACATACGACATGGAGATGGAGGGGGAGAGAGGGGTGGAAGGTGAGACTCCAAGGGAGGAGAAACCTCCTCTTCAATGGGGACAGAGAAAAAGAAAGGAAGAGAAAGCACGGCCACGGCCTCGGCAGCCACAATGATGCACCTGCCAGAGAGCAACCCTCTTTCTTACATTTGCACATGCACAATTTTGCATCTGCTAATGAACTACACTTTCCTTCCTCATTTACAGTGCCAAAGGATTATTAATTCCTGAAGTTGGTTCCCACCTATTCCTTGCTGGCTGTCCTGCATGCATTTTCTCATACGTATTTGTTTAGGAAGGTTAGTTTCCTGCTATACAGCAGAAATATTTGTGTTAAATCTACTCTATAAAGGCCCTAAAACCATGAAAAATGCTCTAGAAGCAGAAAAACAGTTAGGTGGAAGGAAAGGAGGCGCTGCAGGAAAACTCATTTGCTGAAAAATTCAGCTTATGTCTTATCAATTTAATTCCAGATAAGTCTTCATTTTGCTGTGAAGACAGATGCGATAAACATGTTAATGGCAGATTTCGATAGTTCAGTTTGTAGAACTGCAAAGGCAGATGGAAGTGATAATTTTTCTTTCATTTTAATTTTGAAATAAAAAGCAAGAAAGCAAGAAAGTTCCTGATATCATAACACTGTAATGACTTTTTGAAGGATAATGGACCTTAGCGCAGAATGACGATTAACTATCATGCCCTGATACTTACTATTTTATTAAATTCCAGTTTCCCCAGTCGGAATTCTCTCAGCTTTCTTGCCAGAAGTGAGCAGATTACTGCCTGTGACTGACTTTTCCAGTTTCACATTCACGAAGGTATTTAGCAGAAATCCCAACTTGAAGCTGGTGAGTATTTTACTGATTCTACTGTTGCTTAGGCTAGATACATGCCTAAGCAGACCACTGAAAATAGCATTGGATGGAGCTAATTTCTCTTATTGTTTATCAGAAGCCAAATACTGCCTTTTTTAATTCCTTAAGCAGTACCTCGGGGTATTAGGATTATCATGACTAAACTGTGGCCTTCCGTGCCTTGATTATAAGGTTCCCCCAGTATTAACATGCACTTAGCAATACCTAGCATGGGCTCTTCTTTGATTGTGTCAATTGAAAACACAGCCATTGAGGGACATATATTAACACTTTCTTCAATCTACAGGATATTTACTGCTTGAACTGATAGGCAAAAAGAAAGCTAGAAAAGTTTGCTGCGTGAATCCCCTTGAAGGGAAGGAAATGGTAGGTAGCAGGTAAAAAGCCTAAGGAAATTTTGGGAAACGATTCCCAAGCCTCTTTTGTTCAGAGTCCCGCCTGAAACCTTATTCTGGGGTTACTAAGTGAGAACTTGGTTTGTTATGTTCACCGTGGTGGTACTAACTGTAGAAAGAACAAGGCATATTTGTCTCATTCGTTTAAAATTCATTTCAAGAAGGCGAGGTCTTGACTGGTTCCTTCCATGGGAACTTCTCTCCAGGAACAACTTGGCAAGAGAGAGAGGTGCTCCATTCTCAGATCAGTAGCATTAACTTCTAGGGTTTTATTAGGTCATTCTCCTTTTGTAGCTAAGCTCACAAATCAGAAACTGAATGGCTTAAGCTATTCAATTCAACATGGCAGTTCGAGCTCACTGAGGACTTTATTCCAATGATTCCAGTGAGGAAAATGTGGATGTGGCTGGCTGTATCCTACATTTTACCATTAGACAAAGGGTACAATCATTTTGTCATCATTATCCTCAGCTGGCTTGTGGGTGGGGATGATATTGGTTAATAGACAGATATCTGCTGTTTAATATTGATGTTAGGTAGATACCTGATATCCTAAATACCAGATTAATTTCATCATTTGATACATGCTTCTTTCTTTCATTTGTTTAGTTTGCATATATTTTCTTGGGATTTGTCTTTGTTTATTCAATTAGCAAATAATACAAAATTGCAAACATATGTGGTCTGAATGTTTCTTACCCAAACAAAATGATCAGATGAGAGGGAAAGGGAAATTCTGCACTGTACCATGGAGGGGAGAGGGGAGATCCCCGGGCTCTGGAAGTGAAAGCTGTGTCAGCAGGAGCCAAGCCAACTTAATTAGCCCTGTGAAGAGACTGGGCAGAGTGCTTGGTTAACACAGCTATATTGCAATTGAGAATTCATCTGGTGTCTCTGGACTTTGCTGAACTGTGCAAACATCCATGTGTCTGCAGAATTGTACCTTGCACGCAAGCAGAGGCAGTTCTTGCACCCATCGGAGGTTCCAGTCCATACTGGCTCCTGATCTCATACAATTCTGCGGCTAACATGACCAAAAGTACAGTGAAATATACACTGTCTAGTCCTGCTCCTGGCCCTAGTATTCCCTTACCAAGGTCAGGGTACAGCAGGCAGAGACGTCTGGAGCCCCTCTGCCCTCGCAGCCTTGCTGGGAGCTAAGAGGCGATGAAAGCACAAGCCGTAGCTAGAGGTGACCCACCCTTGCAGAGCATCCGCCGGTATTGGCATAAAACAGCCGGATCCTAGTCTTCTGTGGACTCATGCGGCAGCAGCAGCATTAATCCTGGAGCACCAAGCCAAGCAGAGCTTCCCAGCTGGTGGGCAGGGAAGCCATTCACCACCCTCCAGCAAGCAGCCAGGCGGGGAGCTGCCTGCAGGAGGAGCATGGCAATTCATGCAGCAATAAAGCTTATTCTAGGCTGCCACCTTGTCAGGCTTAAGTTCAGCTCATTAGGACGTTTGTCTGTTACTTATGCAAATAAGGCTATGCAGAGTCATAAAATATGCAAAGAGGGGCATTTATCAGTTTGGCACAATCTCCAACTTTCTGAACCCTCAGACACCACTGATACATGTAGAAGAAAATGCAGTCCCCCCTATTCTCATCGCTGGCAGAGAGGCCGAGGTAGAGTCTATCTGCTACAATCCGCGTCCTCTCCGAGGATTCGCAGTGCTCCAGATAGAAAAGATAATGCATTCTGTGCGACTTTAAACCTATTATGTTACAGCTCAGGATGTTTAATCTTATGAATAAGGGATCTCTACTTGTTTCACCTTTCCAGAGAAGGAGATTTATGAATCTGCATAACTCTAAGCATTCTGGCTGCAGTTTATTATTTATTTATAACAAGCATGTGACAAAAAATGTCCTCTAGAACAGTCTGCTTAAATGCATTTCTTTGGAATGCTCATCCCTCTCCAGCACTTATTGCTCTGTCCTCACTTCAGGAAAATATTATCTTCTGCACAAGTCTAATCAAGAGTCAGCATCTAACTGTTGCTCTCCAGACACAGCCATCAGTAACTGCAGGAGGTCTGAGTCCTCCTGACAAGGGTACAGGTCTACCAGAAACACAGCTTTAGGGAATTCTTCCCCAGTTCTGTACCCCAGGCCAGTACCAGGCTGATGGTTTGCCTGTTAGCTCCAGAGAGCAGTTTGTCATGTATCCTCCCTAGCCTAACAGGGTGGTTTATTTAAGCTGCTGCCAGGGTCACTGTACAAAGCAGCAGAAAAGAAGTTTCCATACTACAAGTAAAGGCAGAAGAAAATGACACAGCTTTTTGCTCTATTACCCTAATCTGAGGGACTTGCCTTGCCCATTCACTCTTCCTATGGTCTGTTGTAACCACCTCCCAGGACCTGTGTGGAGCTGTGGACCTGCACGTGGTCTCAGAATTGGCGCTGAGGGGAGGAACATCTCCAGCAGGCAAGGAGAGGTACTCACAATGGTTCCTCTTCCAGGGTGGCTACAACTGGACCTTAATTTGATAGCAACACAAAAAAATAACTCTCCCTGAACCCCCCATGTTACATTGCATTTAAAGTGCAGCACAACCACAATGCAGAGGCCTGAAAGTATTTCCGATTTTTTTCCTTCTTCTCCTGTGGGGAATTTGTATTTGCACATGTGAGCAACTGCAACCTAAGTTAAATAACTCCTGGATGGTCTCTCTTGTTAAAGTCAATCAAGGTGCCTTTCTTTGATTCTTTCAATATATACAAGAAAATTATGGCGGGTTGACTCCAGCCAGCAGCTAAGCACCCACCCAGCTGCTCACTCACTCCCCCCCAACATCAGGATGATGATCTCATCAGGGGAGAGAATAGTAAGAGTGAAAGCAAGAAAACTCATGGGTTGAGATAAAGACAGTTCAGGGAGTAAAGAAAGAGAAAAAAAAAAAAACCCAGTGATGCAAAGGCAGTCACTCACCACCTCCCACAAGAAGAATGATGTCCAGTCAGTCTCTGGGCTATGGCTACCTTCCCAGACCAACTACCCCCTCAGTTTTTATTGCTGAGCATGGCATTATATGTCATGGACTATCCCTTTCATCAGCTGGGATCAGCTCTCCTGGCTGCGTCCCCCTCCCAGCTCCTTGCCCACCCCCAGCCTACTTGCTGGGGGGGGCAGCCTGGGAAAAAGAGAAGGCCTTGACACTGTGGGTGCACTGGTCTGCAATAACCAAACCACTGGCTTGTTATCAGCACTGGTTTAGTCACAATATCTTACAGGCTGCTGTTAAGAAAATTAACTCCAACTCAGGCAGACCCAACGCAGAAATTAATGAACAAATGCATCCCTTAGGTTAACCATGAAGAAAATTGTCCTAGAAGGGGCACTTCTTTCTTAACATCAAGAGCTATTGTAAAACGGCTGCCCTTTTTATTCCAAACCTATTTGCCACTTGGGTAAGTGCAAAACCATGCAGTCAAAAATATCTGCACAACTTAACTTGCTGTGAATCTAATTCTGCCGTTTCCAGCTGAGCAAAATTATCTTTACATCATGAAAACATATGCTTCCCCTTAATAAAGATTTAAATACAGCCACTTCAGGTCTCTCCCTTCACTTTTGCATTGGTGCAGTAAAGGATTATCCATGCAAAATTATACGGCTGAGCTTTCTGCTGTGAGTCGGCATGGTTCTGTTGTTTTTCATGGATCAGTTAACACACACTGGAGATTTTAGCCATTGGTGTCTATAACGGCTAATTTACCTATTACAGGGAACTGAGAGCCATCTGTGTACATGCCGTAAGGATACACCAGCGCAATGGAGACTGTAAACTGACAGAACATGACCTACGATTGTAAGAGATTCAAAGACAAGGTGTGATACCTTACCTTTGGAGCCTGTAGCACATCAGACACACCTTGCTTAGGTCCTGCAAAATCAGGTTTTGGTGCAAGTGTTGTTGGTTTTTTGGGAGGCCTGGGTGGTGGATGAAGGGTTTGGTTTTCATATCTTCGCACCATATAGTACTGCTCTTCGCTGATCTCTTCCACTGTTGTCTTAGTCGCAGGAGGTACAACTGTCTGGACATCTCTGCTGAGCAAATGGACTGACATGTTTAAGCGATATACAGGAATCTCCCAGCTTTCCACTGGACCACTGGTGCTACTAATCAGCAAATAAGAGTCTGTGATTTCTTCTTCAAACTGCAGACCGGGCACGGCAGCCAAGACATCTTCCTCAATGGAAAGGTCCCTCACAGACACTTTGACATTAAAAGGTAAACGAAATTCTTTGCAAATCTCAGAAAGCTGGTATTGTTTCTTGTCATGAATCACTTCCACAAAGCCACCTTCCATGTACATAGGGAGGAGAACTTTCTTATATGCATCACTTAGTATTTGTTCACAAGCTAAAACGTCTATGACTTTCTTTCTTCCTTCATACAGAACTTCACTAGTTTGGCATTGCTGAACTAGAAACTGGTCTCCAACAGAAACAGAAAAAAGCTCTTTATGAGGGGAATCAAAGGCTTTAGTTGCTACAACATGAAGCTGTTCCTTTTCACTTCTTGCTATTTCTAAGTCGTAGGCAGTTGGAAACTCCCGAGGTCTTCTCTTGAACTTTCCTTTGTAGCTCATAGGGATTAAAAAATGTCTTTTGGGGGAATCACTTCTGATCTCAGAGGCTAGGACTCTTGTTGCCTGGTACTTTTTGTAGATGATGATCTCTTTCCCTG
>NW_009260493.1:11043543-11065749 GCF_000687185.1 Egretta garzetta | reverse complement strand
TCCCGGTATGCAGTAAGTTATAAGGTTTTTGAATTCCTGAAGGCCCTTCCATTACCTCAGCCACCATAGGAAATTCCTTGCTTGTTCTCTCAAATACATCTTCCAAGGACAGTGGCTGAAGGAAAGAGCTAGTATCACAATAGTCTGTTATGTCCTCAACCTCGACATCTAGATCCGAGAGGATATGAACTATGTCCTTTCGAACTGAAAATAAAAAGAAATACATTGATTTTTGTTTTCAAACTGACATTGGAATGACATATACATGTCCTGTTGGCCAGATGCTAAAAGCACCTTCCCTGAAGTGTGCACGTCCATATGTTAACATGCACAATTAATAGGGCCAGTCAAAGTCTAACAGTTTTAATTTGAGATATATGGCTATAAGATATGCAGGAGACCTCATAATGGAAGAGAGAAACAAGAGGAGCTGAGAATAAGGTGTCCAAGTGAAAAGTTTAGGAAAAAAGAAAGGGGAAAAAAATCTTGTTCACTATATTTCTCACAGCACCTCCAATTTTAATCAGCTATTTATCACATCAAACTCTTTTTCTTGAGTACAATATGTATTTCTATTATTTTGTTTCATAGTAAATTACGGTTTCTCCAAAGGAATGGGTGGGGAATATTTTTAATGAATAAATAGCATTTGAACCCATTAACACATGTTGGTATGGCTAGCCTGGGAGAAATAAGACATTCTGATACTTATAAGAATAATGAAAACATCTATAATTACTAGAAAATAATATAATTTTTTTTAAAAAGCCAAAACCTTTGTATAACAAAGTCTAAGTTTATGGTTAATGAATTAAGAAATACCTATTACAGTAGTCCTTTGTGGAACTCTTTCATCTTTTTCTGTGGCGTCTGGTTTTATTCACTATCAGAACTGAGCCATTGAGTTTAACAGTCTGACAGGGAACAACAACTCATTTATCACGCCTGAACTTGCAAAATTTTGGATGCAAAACTTCCAAGCACAAAGCTGACTATGCAATTAAGGCTTGTCTAAGAATTTGGCTCCAGATCAGTGACACCACAGATCACTGACCAGGGCAGTAAAATTTAACAAGCAAATAATATTTAATGACTCTCTTCAGTAAGACTTATTCTGCATAAACCTGTGTACAAGGATAGTATATCCTGGATTCACACCAATATTTTATAGTTAATACCAATATTTTATACTTCAAAATTGGTATCAAATGTGTTTTATACGATAGAGTTTTATGACAGTGATTCAGTATCTGTTTATTCCAACTCTCCTTTTGTCACATTGATGCCTTCAGGTGACAAACATCCTAAGCATCACAACAGAGTGTCAATGAAGAAGGAATGACTAGTGAAATTGAAAGTTTTCCATGAGCATTTGGGGGAGTTGCACACACATCATTTGTTCATTATTAAGAATGAGAAGTATAGAGGATTCCTGCCCACAGCCTGTGAAATTATAATCTCCTATCCCCCTTATCAGGATTCTTTTTTATTGTATTGTAGATAGTATTTCTTATACTTTATCTTGTGTCTATTTATAGTTCTTCTAAAAATGGTGAAAATCCATTTTGCATGGTCCACAAGAAAGTAGTTAACCATGTACCGTGAAGCCTACTTTTCAAGTTTGTATTAAATAGTTATTTAGGACATATTTAATGCTGCTTAGATGCTGAGCACACTGTCAAACATAAATGGGGATGAAATAAAATCAACAAATACCACTCTCACTGGAATATCTCATTGGAAGACAAGTGAATAACGATCATTTCTGAATCTTCTGAAAGCTTTTTAGAAACATTAAATTCTTACTGATTCTGCATATATATCTAAGTGGGTATAGGAACAGACCTAAGTGAATCCAGCTTCAAGAGATGGGCTAGATTACTGAATCTAGCTGGAGCTGTAGAAAATGAAGTATTTTATCTCACAAAGTTATACTTTCCAAAAGTACACATTAAATCACGCAGAAAGCACAGCTGAATATCTCATGATAAGCATTTAACAACACAGTATGTTGTGCTAACAGTCTCTGCCCACTTTTGGTTTTTTTCTCTTTTATCCATTTAGAATCATAGAATCATAAAATGTTTTGGGTTGGAAGGGACCCCTAGAGGTCATCTAGTCCAACCCCCCTGCAGTGAGCAGGGACACCGCTAACTAGATCAGGTTTCTCAGAGCCCCATCCAACCTGGCCTTGAATGGTTCCAGGGATGGGGCCTCCAACACCTCTCTGGGCAACCTGTTCCAGTGTTTCACCACCCTCATTGTAAAGAATTTCTTCCTTATATCTAGTCTAAAACTACTCTGGTTTAGTTTAAAACCATTACCCCTTGTCCTGACACAGCTGGCCCTACTAAAAATATTTTCCTGATCTTTCCTGTAGGCCCCCTTTGGGTATTGAAAGGCCGCAATCAGGTCTCCCCGCAGCCTTCTCTTCTCCAGGCTGAACAAGCCCAACTCCCTCAGCCTGTCCTCATAGGAGAGGTGCTCCAGCCCTCGGATCATTTTTGTGGCCCTCCTCTGGACCCGTTCCAACAGTTCCATGTCCTTCTTGTGCTGAGGGCTCCAGAGCTGGACGCAGTACTCTAGGTGAGGTCTCACCAGAGCAGAGCAGAGGGGCAGAATCACCTCCCTCGCCCTGCTGGCATCATTCATCAGGGAAATTTAACTTGTGAAAAGATTGCCTGCTTAGTACCCTCATGAATGATGTATTTCTGTTAGGATTTGATTTCTGTGGAGCTCACTGGTCTGCTTCTCCTAAAGGCAACAGGCAGCAAAGCCTTCCCAAAAGCTAAGTTCCGATCCTGAAGACTTTAACAGGATGGGTACATCAACAAGTAGAATTGAAGCAAGTTTCCATCTACTGCCCGGGCTGTCCTCAAGCAAGGTCAAACATTTTAACTTAAGCTGGTTTTTTGCTTAGGTAGGCATCTCAGTCCAGGGAGGGTACGCTATGCACACACACATGGGTCATTACTGCAGCTCAGCTATTCAAGTCACCGTAACTCAGGAGAATTTTACTGTGTGCTTATACCCCTGCACACCTTCTAATTTTATTCCTGTGACTAATTTAACTAACAGGTTTAAAGTAAGGCAGAGGTATAGACATTGGTAAGAACAGAATCCAGCAGTTTCAATGTTTTGGTGGAACAACTAGAAGACTGATATGTGTTTTTTTTAATAAAAACTTGTAACACAAATCACAGCTTTTAAAGATACTGGTTTTCTAATATCTTCCTGTTTCCTCAAACCTGGAGGTTTCAGAAGCTGTCCACGAGTCTTTTCTGTTTATATTCTATTGATATTTGTTTCTGCAATAGAGAAAAATAATATGGTTTTGCTTTTTGCAGCACCCTCATGCTGAAAAATAAACAGTAGTTGAGTGTGTTGCAACATGTATGTCTATATTCTTTTTCTATCTCCAGGCCATACCATAAATGATCAAGGGGCTTCTCCATGGCGAAAGTCTGAGACACAAAGAAAGAGAATCTGAGAACTGAACAGAATTCCTAAGCTCCACTTTTTTTGCTATGCAATATATTCTCTTTGCAATGATGATTTAATTGTAGTGATAAATAAAATGGCAACAGAAAGAAATGCAAGGTAACCATCTGAATTAACAGCTGATAAGGGAATAAAAAAGGCAATATTACTTTTATCTTTCTTCATCTTGCAGCTAGCATCAGTGTTAAATATGGGTCAGGAATTCTTGACCAGACTGAATTCTTCCTGCCTATTTTAAGCAAATTTTGTGTATTTAAGGGTACTTTGCTATACTGAGATGAACAGAACATTGACTTTGATTCCTACTTACATTTCATTACTGCCTGCACTTCATAGACAGGCGTGAGAATCAAGCAGCCATCAAAATTCTCAGGAAGTGGATTAGAGGAGTCCCACGTATGTAAAGTATTGGAAAGTTTGACAATCCGGTTTCTGCACTTAGGGATTTTCCATTCTGCAATCTCTTTCAGGGTATATATCTGGTCATCTTCACACTCGTAGAATCTTCCTTCTTGTGAAAGGGGCAAGGTAAAGGAATGAGACTGGTTGTTTCTGACCACGCCGCAGTTCACAGCCATCGTTCCATTGACCTCTTCCACTGAGTTGAAGGTGATCTGCTCACCATGCTTGACAGTGAAGTTTGCCAATTTTATATCCTCAGGGCTGTAGAAACATGGATGGCCAAATCTTGTTGGCCCAATAGAGACTTTTCTTGTTATTTCTTCAATGCTGACATATGGAGTTTTATCTGCCACAATCTTATAAAGACCTAAGAACAGAAAACTTGCATTATAAAAAGGTATATATAAAAAGGAAGCCATGCCAAATTTTAGACTGTGAATGCAATAAAAATGGGGAGCACAGCACATCAAACAATGCATAGCTGATAGTTTGGTTGCTAAAATGTTACTCCATAAAGATAATATCAACAGCATGATAGAAATCACAGCACCTGGAATTATGCCTTTCTACTCTGCAGGTAATGTCTGACATCCACATTTTTACATCCATCAAGTAAAAAGAGAAAAAAGTTATCTTCTTTGCTACAGAAAAAAGAAATATTATCTTAAATTCTTATCCGTCTTCTCAGGAAACCAGCCTTTAAGAAAAAAATGCAGACATGGTACGAGGAAGAACAACACTAATGTGATCAGTGAAATGCAGGATAAAGTTTCTGTCTGAACTTTGTACTATGTATTCTTTCTCACACAGACTGGGGATTCTTAGACCAAATATGTTTAAAGACACATTACAAATGACAAAGTAGCACCTACAGATAAGAATGAGCAAAGGAAATTGATTTTAGCACATCTGATAGCCCAGACTGCCCGATGGAGTAATTCAAAGTTTGGGCGTCGTAGCACTGTGGCCATCACAAGGCAATTAAAGTGCTGAAGTACGGCAAAGCAGAGGCTGGATCTGAGCTTCCCTATCCCCTAGGGACATTATTATTTCTTGTTAATCGTGGTCCTTGGAGCTGTCTCATTAAGAGTCCACATTGCAAGAAAAATATGTACATTTCTATATTTGCGTGAGTGTTTTTATAGAGGAAGATGAAGTGGATGGTTTAGAGGACTAAACAATAGTGTTTAGCCGAATTGTGCGATTCAGCTGTCATCTTCCCCTGGCACGGCCGTGTGCCTCATGGAATTACACTGCAGCTTCCTGGGACAGGCAGCGACTACGGCTGTCTTCCAAATGAATATTACTGAACGTAGAGGTTATTCTGAGGCCAAGTTTGCCAGCGAGGGGACCCACACAAATTAACTGGCAGCTGCAGCTATGGTGACAAAGCAGCCAAGTTCCCTGGGAGATGCAGCTCCTTTTCTCCTTCCTTTCCCCAGAGCCAACTAGCAGAAACCCTACGGCCCCCACTGCTCCACACTTTTGCCTCCCCTGGACTGCACAAAGGGCACCATATATTTGTGGTAAAGGAATACTCCCACCTTGACAGTTATGGAACAAGGATTGCTGCTTGGCACTGTTAGAGACTATTTCATGGCAGCTCCACAACTCATGAGTGGTTTCTGCCATGTCTTCAAAGGTCCTTCTCATGGGAACCAGAGCATGAGAAAAGGGAAGGATGCCCCAGCAGATACCTGGGTCTCAGCGAGGTGGGATGCTGCCAGTACACAGTTCCTGCTGGATGTTGGGAAGACACTCACTGCCTTCTCTGGACCTCCTCTGATAGTGGCATTGTTTAACAAATTACATTGAGTGATTGCTTCAATTAAAAATAACCTCCAAATTGCTTATTTTCTCCCATACCTTTTCCCTGACTGAATTTCGCCCACTGACCACAATCAACACAACTGAGGGGTCTGCATGGAAGCAGGGCCTCCTTAAGATTGTATTCTTTAAAAAGGATATATCAAACCATTCCCTCACCACAACAGCCTTTTTTTTTTTCCCACAGAATTGCTGATATTCTTGTTTCACTATAAAAAACCCCACTACTTCCACTCCATAGCTTTAGCACCCTACTTATTAAAGGAGACGTTATTAAGACTCCGTCTGTTGAGTAGCTTTTAAATGAATTTATCACCAGATTATGAATGTTTGTTCTAGGTATCCCATGAGACTAGTAAGATCTGTGGCAACTAACAGCTCTGAGGGCTTGCCAGCAGCCTAAACAGTAATAGCTTACTTGATCTAGTGCAGAGATAGTCACTGGTTGTGCCTATGTTACTGCTTTCTGCAATTCTGTGCCTTCACAGTTATCTGTATGACAGTTAGCTTTTCCTGGGTGAAATTAGTACCGTTGTAGAAATATGTCCTCCACATATACATCCTCACTGCAGCACTGCAGGAAAGCCTTCAGGCCTTTTTCCAGGCTGCAAGGAAGCCACATCCATGAAGGAAGCTGCACAAAGTACAACTTCAACATACTTTTCTCTCTCACTAGTACTTTTAATGTTTCTCACAGCCATTTTTAAAACAATTATTGACAAGTAAGTTTGCTACCCCAGTCCTAATCACTACTGGAGCTGTCAGGGTAGATCAAGACAAACTGGTTCATCAGCATTTAGAAAATATCACAGTGACAAGGCACCACCAACAAACTGAAACTGTGGAAGAGGCAGCATCCCCCAAAGAGTGTTCCAGTGTCATGTTTTGCAAGCACAGGATGAGCATCGTCTCCTGGCAGTGCTGGGAGAAAGCAAATAGGAATATTCTTCATCAAAATATGTATTCAAAGTACATCTGATGTATCCCAAAGGCAATAACTATGTTTACCCATCTGTGATACAGGAGCATGCGCATTGCCCCTAGAAAACCCCCAGAACCGCATTTTAAAACCTCCATAAATGATGTTAAAAAAACATTCCCAGTTGAAAATATTTGGCACTGTACAGGTATGAGAAACATTCTTCTCCTCTATGAGTGTGACAGCAGACTAAGGCTCTACAAATTTTGCTGGGACGACAGAGCTACTTGGGAGCCAGCTGTTTCAGCAACAAACTGATGAGCATCCTGGCTTGGAAAGCAGGTTTCATATAGAAGCATAATTGCCAGATCTCATACAAAACTAGATAACTGATTATCCCCTCAGGCCCAGGCAGCCGGACTTCGTCAGGCTTGGGAGCGGAAAAATCTTCACCTTCCATTCTGCTGGTTTTCTTAATTTTGGTAACAGAATCCTATGCAAGGCAGCTAAAGAGCCATGTGGTCTTGCAGCTAAAGAGCCATGTGGCCTTGAATACTTAGCTTCTGTATTGATGAGACCCATGAAGTAGAGGCACCTAATAGCCACCTGTTTATGCTTATGAGTATGTAAAGTTCCATACGTTTCTTTCTATATAGAGAAGAGGTGAACACATAAAAAGTTGTTTTGGTATGATGGGTGAAAGCCACTGTGATTCCTACCCAACTGCCATAATCTGCCATGGAATCTTCTCATAAATGGTCTTCTTGCTATGGTATATATTTAAAAAAAAACAAAAAACACAAAAAAACCCAACCAAAACCCAACACAAACCCCAAACAACATCATCTGGAACCATTCAGAGCCTTATTAAAATCATTATGAATCAAATTACAAAACCAAATGTTTTTCAAACCTAAGATAGCAATGAAATCTCTAGAGTAGGAGACATATGGTAAGTTTGAGATGCTAAAGTTTGGACATTTTGAGGTCAAACATAAATATTTTTGTACTGTTTCATACATCATAAAATGACTGAATCAAATTCACTTAGACCTTCCTAAGAGAGCTTGGTGGAGTATTGGAAGGAAAGACAGATGGAAAGAGCAAACCTGGAAAAAAGTCCAGCTGGTTTATCGAAAGCTGGCATTATTGCTCCTATACATCTACTTTCTAAATGTAATCTGGTCTACAACCAAAGTGTACTGGTGCCTGATAGTTTTGGGGAAAATTACAGACAGAGATAAGAATAGCTACATATGCATAACTACAGGAATGTATAACCATGGTCGCACTCCATGAATCCTCTGCACCTAGTGACATTTCACTAGGTGAAGTGCCTGCCTAGCCGTGATATGATAATTAGTAAGCCCCAAAACTAATCAGCCTGTCATTTCCAAGAAAAGTTTTAGGCATTGATGTACATGTTGGGAGAGAGAGAGGGGTTGGGAATCTGAAAAAATTATTTTCACTGGTATGGGAGAGAAAACATAGCCCAAGGATCACCCATTTAGTCCTGTGGGAAAGCATGTTCTGACAAGAGGATGTTTTTACCACTTTTTTACAGAACAGTATATGCAGCTCTCTTTTACCGGTTAGAGAGTGATAAAATGTGCCTCCATGTAGCTTTATAGACTTCCCATTTTCAGTCTTAATTAGAGTCCTGAAGGAAAGAAGTATCCTTCTTATTCTCTCTTTTTCTTCTTTTCCCCACAGAAAACTGAGAAAACCAGTAGCTGGGCTCACCTGGTAGAGCAGCGAGTAGCCCTCAAGGAAAAAAAATAGCAGAAAGACCTCCTGTCCCAGACTAGCAGTTTCTGTTCCCCAAAGTAATGCAGAAGACTGGGAAGAGCTCAGCTCCCAAATTCTCTGCAGCTGACTTGATTGCTATTCTTTCTTCCCCTCACCCCCACCACCTCCTCCATCTGCTCCAGCATCCTCCTCTCCCCTCCTTGCCCGAAAGGCCATGTCTCCTATCTCTCCGTCATCTCTATCCAGATGAACCTTCTCATGCCTAAGCCCTGTTCTTCCACGCATGTGCTGTGTGGCCACAGACAAGTGTCCTGCCTTGTGGCTTGCAGGGGCTGAGAGCTGAAAGGGACAGCTACGTGTCTGTCAGAGCACATAGGAATGAGCAGCAGCAGCTGTCAGGGACCTCCTGAGAACAGGGACAGACCAGCAATAGTTTTGCAGAAGAAGGAATATAACAGAACAAAATGAAATCATTTGGTGTTCAGGTGTCGTGCAAATTACCTGTCCCTGCTAACTTGTTAGTAGTGAAAATTGTAGTTCAAAATGCTGTTAGAATGTAGCCATTGAAGTGTCTACAGTAACAGCAGACTTCTTTTTTTACCCAGTGTATGAGCATAGAAAGAATAGCCCGGCCCTCTGAGGCATGAAAAAGAACAAATTAGAATGTGGATAAAATGAAATAACACAGATAGTGAACTTGCGGTTGCAGCGGTTTCGCTAATGCAGAGGGCAGATTAGGCCTTTGTCAAGGATCTGATTTGCCCCAGCAGAAAAAAGGAATTCTGTAGACTGCAAATACATTCAGAAAGACAAAGAATAAGGCTCGTTTAAAGCCAATGAGCCCAGTTCTTCACTCACAGCGACGCTATCCCCAGAGTAGCCTAAACAGAAGCGCTACTTATTTATGCCAGCGTGCACACGGTGAAAGGATACACGAGCCCGTCGCATGCAAATGATAAGTCACGGCAGAGGAAATGGAAAATAACATCAAAGCAAAAGATTTCTTTGCATCAAGACTGGCAAGTGAGCACTGTACATGCAATGTAAATATGGTGCCAGACTCCTAGAGATCTGCAGATATTTTTACTGAAGTAAGTCAATGGCAGTGTGAAATAGATCTTCTGCAGTTCAGTTCTGTGCTTTGTTCTGGAGACGGGGGCAAGCCAGCAACACCCTAATATGATGTTTCATTTGGAGCATAGCATGTATATGTAATAAAGTGAAAAGGAAAAAGGTCAAGAAAAAGCAGAGACTGGGACATTTTGACTTTGTGAATCATTCTTCACCTCAGAACTAAATTAGACAAATGACAAATTTACATCTTACCAAAAAGCTCTTGAATGCATGAGTACATATACAGAGAGAAACAAGAGAGCGGTGCTCCCTGTTGGGCTAATAAGAAGTGTCATTATGTCTCTCTTCAGTGCTGCTGTTCAGTAATACCTGCCATGTGGAGGATAATGATGATAAGTTTCAGAAAAATGAACTCTGAATTTATTTTTCTAGTGAAATAAGCCAGTTTTCTAGAACACTGGTTGGCAGAGTTCATATGTATGCATGCAAATTGTAGTGCTTAGACCAAATTTAAAAATGTGCTCAATAGGGCAACAACATCCAAATGCCAAGTTGTAAAATTGATCACTTGAATACAAACAAATCCAGATTCACTAGGTTGAAGCATTTGAAATCACAAGTCATTCTGTTCTAAAAATCAGGAGATTCAACATTAATAAATGTAGGATTATATTTATCACTCAGTTGTGTTGGATATTTTAGGATTCAAATGTTCAAACCCATCTGCCAATCAAGATTTAGACTATGACTTCCTATATGTATATATATTTTAGAGATATAAGAAATTTTAATAATAGCAAAGAAGCTTGGATTTCAAGAAAAATACCAAGTATCTTGAGAGTTCACAGTACAGCAGTACTTCAATATCTCTAGACAGCCACAGATAATTAAAATGTCTTTGATCACTTCATTTGGGCCCTACCAGTGCTTGAAAATGGCATTCCAAAAAAGTCTTTTAATAAGTGGTCATACAAATGATTCTGATTCACTGAGTAAGAAAAACATGAAAGTAAATTGATGTTCTACTGGGGAAAAGAAAATGATATATAGAACTATTCGGAGAGAAATCTCTGTTTTGGAGATGGAAAATGAAGGCATGGCAGAAGATATTTTCTTCTGGAATTCAGATGAAGCATTCCCATACGCTTTTGCATTTTATTTGCTTCAAGAAGTGTGTCTTGTCTCCCTCAGCAGAAAAATCACATACAAGTTTGGGCACTGGCATAACCTAAACCATATATATGCACATGCACACATTCTTACATGCTCAGCAATACATTTGAAGAACATCAATGAGTTTACTAAGTCAAGCACTCAAACACTAGACAACACCCACAATATGTTTCCCCGTGCAGCACCAATTCAACCTCATAGAATCATAGAATCATTTAGGTTGGAAAAGACCTTTAAGATCATCAAGTCCAACCATTAACCTAACCCTGCCATCCCACCACTAAACCATGTCCCTAAGCACCTCGTCTGCCCGGCTTTTAAATACCTCACGGATGGGGACTCCACCACTTCCCTGGGCAACCCGTTCCAATGCTTGACAACCCTTTCAGTGAAAAAATTTTTCCTAATGTCTAACGTAAACCTGCCCTAGCGCAACTTCAGACCATTTCCCCTCGTCCTATTGCCTGTTACCAGGGAGAAGAGGCCGACCCCCACCTTGCTACAGCCTCCTGTCAGGCAGCTGTAGAGGGTGATAAGGTCTCCCCTCAGCCTCCTCTTCTCCAGGCTGAAAAACGCCAGTTCCCTCAGCTGCTCCTCGTAAGACTTGTGCTCCAGACCCGTCACCAACTTCGTTGCTCTCCTCTGGACGCAAAACGCAGCATCTTTCTTGTAGTGAGGGGCCCAAAACTGAACACAATGCACTTGCAGTACAATAGACTGTTAATTAAATGTTTACATTCTGTGCAATAACTAGACTGCTGGCCAAAGTGAGTCCTGGATGTGATCTCAGGCTCTCAAGGGCTGCTGTTGCCTTGTGTGTGCTCTGTCCCAGTGTTTCCTACCCGCAGGTGTCCAGTAACCAGACCTGCACAGGTTCCTTCCCACATCCCGCTGGCCTCCTCATCTGCTCTCCCCAAGGGGCTCCCATTACCTCTGCTGCCTGCAAGACCCCTGGCATAGGAAATGCCCTATGTATATATTTCTGTGTGGGTGCAAGTCCTCCTCTGGTTCTGGTAACCACCTCCACCACTGTCTCCAGTCCATGATATCTGCGTATCAAGTCTTCATCCTTCTGCCCTGCTCCGAGGTCCAACCTTCTTCTATCAGTTTGCTAGACCTAGTTTGCCTCCTCCACTTCCCACACATGGATACTCACAGTCCAGGACTTCTCCCTCTGCACTCCATACCACTTCCCTATTTAACACAGATTGACCCTAACAGTAGAGGAATCGAGATGAGAGCAGAATCGAAAAATTAATAAATACGACATGGGATGAACTAGTACCCTGGGTATAGTACTTGGCCAGCTCTCCGTAACAAGGCCATGTGAGCAGAAGAAAATACGTTTCAAATAACAAGGCAGTGCCACATGCCAAATTTGAAGTCTGTCCTCCAAAATATGGATTTTTTGGGACTTCTCTATAGAGCCATTTTCCTCTAATCTTGTTTCCAGGCACAGAGTAGCCACTTGGCCACTGGAATTAAAATAAATCATTAAAAGATGTAACAAAGTATTCAAAATATTTTATATCCAAAATAATAAAATAAAAATATAGTAATAGTAAATTAATTATAGTCTGAGCACACAGGAAGGAAGATTTCAGCTCAGAAGAAGCTTGGCAAAGTCATAAGTAACAGAAAAGAAGATTTTTGTAATACTTCTTACACTGAGTGACCTCCAGTATAGAAAGCATTACTACCAAACATTATAACATTAATAATTCTATACAAGCTTGAAAATGAACTGTAAGAGTTGAAATTTAAAAATGAGTTGACTGTGTCTTGTGCCATCTGATAAAATTGTATCCTTGACAGTTCAGTTGTAACCTCAAACGAATATCAATCAAGACAGTGAATCAATGAAATGAACAGAGGTGATTACTCAGGGTTATAATTCCTCAAAGCCATGTATTCATGAAATACTATACCAGGAAAATTTAGTGGTAATTCCACTTTGGCTGAAAACCGGCTGACTTCATTATTCTCACAGATACTTGCTATGAGCTTATTAATTTTGAAGCCAATAATTTTAATGACTTCTCCTGTTGACAGGCAGCATTCATTTCCAAACATTTCATAGATGGAGCCTGAAAAGAAATACAAAAGGAAAGAAAAGTGTTATTCAGCATTTTCTCACTTTGTCAAGTGTCTTTACCTCTTTGAATGAAAGCAAAAATACTTAAAATAAGGTATATGAATTAATACTTATCCTGAGATAACTAACCTGATTTTCATTTTCTTCCTTAGTGTCACAAGAAAATCCATCTAGTGACTTCACTGATCTCTAGATAAGGTCTATATGTACACTGTACTTAGACGCATGTGAGGAGAATAAGGTCTGAAGAACCTGCATTTCTAAGTCATTAGACCAAAATAGAGTGAGGCAGAGCATAGGATCACCCGGGTCATCAGGAGCTGCCTCCCGAAACCAGCAGGCAGTGGAGCTCGGGCAGGAAAGGTGTCTCTGCACGGCACAGAGTATAGCATATCCCATAAGAAACAATAGACTACAGCAGAAGGCAAAAAACCATAGACCCTAGAAGGCGCCCAGGGAGAGGCCAGGAGACATCAAAGAGCAACCAGCATTTGAGTTCTCTGTAGTAACGGAAAACCTGAAGAAAATACAAGAAATTGGAAAACTGGCAAATTAACAGTGGTAATCCCTGCCCCATGCTGAAACAAGCCTACTGATTCTGACCTGGCAGGAAAAAATGTCTTTTTTGTCTGTGCTGTTCAGAAGTTTGAGTGTAGGAACAAGGCAATCCAACCAAGCATTTCAGAGCTTCCTCAGCAAAACCTGGGACTGTACCTTGCCTTTCCAGAAACACCCTCCCTTATCCATTCTTGCTGATGTCAATCTCTCTCTGCTGTTCAGAAGTAGGAATGATGGGGAAAAATAGAGCAAAACCAAAACAAAAGCGAAGCTCTGCAGAAGAAGGAAAATTCTTCCTGGTCCCTGCAGGAGATTAGTAGAAGCATTGAGGTGTGGGATTAATTAGTTATATATATAGGCAATGCAGCAAACATGCTGATTATGTGTTCTTTCAGTTCCATTTGCAGACAGAATTACATTGAGAACAGAACATCAGAAATGTTGACTTCAGTGCTAGCTTCTGTTCTCCTGATGCTGTTCAGTTCCTTCCAAGAACTTACCAAGCTCTGTCTTGAAGTGATGTGGAGGTACCCTCTCTGGAATCCCATCTCAGTATTTAATTTCCCTCATGGTGAGAAACCTTATTCTCATTTCCACTCTCAGTGCATTGATGAGTGTATTCATTTGCTCTGCTACTAACATTGCTCTGCTTTTTAGAATACTTTTTTTCTCATTGTTATTTCTTCCTTCCCCCAAGGGTTTGCAAGGTTAATTTTGCCCTTCACTAGTCACGTTTTTGACAAAAATCTAGAAGAAACAAATTCTCTTTATCTCCTCTGAGAAGACAGATTTTCACTTCCCACAAGCCCTCTAATAGCCCTTTCTTGCATCTTGTTCAGTTTAAAGTCTTTCCTTTTTTTTTTTTTTCTTTTAACCTAGGTAACGAGAATGGTCTCAGGCATATTTATCTGGTCTCAGAGATATTTAAAATCTGACCTCTGGCTATACAGTAGCAATCAATAATTGAGATGGCCTGTGCTGAAATATTGCCATTGCCTGCAGAACTCACTTCCCACAGAAAGTAAGGTTCTTTACTCCACAGCTCTCCTTGTAGTTAGTGGGGGGAAAAATAAAAAAGCTTTTTTTTTTTTTTTGCCAGGTGTCATATCAGAAATGCAACTGTTAGATGAGTGATTTTCCTAATGCTCACTCAAGATCAATTCCAGTCACGAGCATAGCCTGGGCTAATAAGCATCTCTTACTGAGTCTGGGATATAGTTATCTACTCTGCTGCAACACTTGCAGGTGGCGAGCACTTGGTTACCACCTCAGCTTCTCACAACTGAGATGGACACCAGGAAATCCCCAGCTGCTCCCCTGAAGAAGACAGGTACTGATGTACATTTTTAACCCGATGTAGAAGAACCCAGGTTAAAAAAAATAATTAAAAAATCATGTGGCAGATGGTTTTGGCAGGCTGGATGAGGCAACATTGCCTGGTTTCGCTTGCCGAGAAGCCTCCACAGGATCAAGGGGACTGTTGTACTTAGGCTCTAAACTCCCCCAGCAGGCAACTGCCTTTCTGTTGCACACCAGGATGATCATTAGCACAGAGGTACTCTGGATTACAGTGCCACACAAATATCAGCCACAGTCAGGTAAAAGAACATGGTGTTTATGCATCCTTTCTAACAGTATGGTACTAAGCAGAAGACCAAGAGAGCTGCTGCCCTTTAACTAAAAAAGAACAATCTGGCTTTCTTATTGTAAAGACAGCGCATTGTTGTTTGCTCTCCCTTTAGTCCCTGAGCAATTCAGCACTGACTAACTCAGATGCCTCCACTGGATATTGCTACAGCTCCCATCAGTAGGCTGATTGCTGCTCTAATAAACACATGAGGAATTATCATAGCTCTCATTGCGTTAGCTGAGCTCCATAGAATATTTTATGACAGTCAGAAAAGTGTATGTGAAATACTTACTTCATATGAGAGTGAGAGGGAGAGAAATATTGAGCAGCTGTGAAGAGGGTAATATTCCTTTGTGCTGAACCACCTCACTCCTAACATGAGACACGATAGAGATCACAAGCAACCACGGTATTATTAAATACCGGGAATCCCAGAGGACCCTGCATGATGAGCTGTGCATTATAGAAACATAGAAAGATGAGCAAAGAATCCCAATATTCTCACCCTCAAACAAATATTTGTGAAAACCTACTCAAAATGGGAGCTCATGGCTTGTAGAGGCTTTTTTCCTTCAGTGTAGATTTAGATCCAGCTTCTCCAGATTAACTCCCTTGAAAATAGAGCCCTAGAAACCATTTAACATATCAAAGTAACTACACTGACTAATAATGGGCTCCAGGCACATTTGCTTTCATCTCTGCTAGACAGCCTTTGCAAGCGTGCCCCTCGACGCAGCCGGGCCCCGCCGTGCACCCACACGCAGGCGGCGCTGCTCCATACCAGCACGGGCACTGAGCCACGCGCATTCGGTGGCCTCGCTGGCTGCGGCCGATTTCCAAATAACGCGGTAGCTGGAGTAGGGCAAACCGAGCAATGGCCCCGAGGGGAAGCATGGAGCCATTAAGAGGCTGAACCTCTGAAAAAAATGATGTGATTGAAGAAAATTTAACCACTACTTCAGCCTATATCTGCAGCAGAGTGGTGCCACCAAGAAATAAGGAGCGGAGTCAAAGGAGGGCCCTTTTTCTGATCATGGCTGGTTCTGAAGGACTTGCTACTTTTATCAGGTGTGCTTTTCCTCAGGCACAATAGCTTAACTACAAATTGTAAGGTGGAGAGTTTAAGAAGTCCTGCCCTCCATCACAAAATAAAAAGTATAAACGGAGCTTGCAAAAATGTGAAAACACTGATCGGTTAGTGGCGGGTCCAAGGCTGAAGATCCAATCTGGCAATGTCCATGAGAAGAGACTCGCTCTGCCAAACACTCAAAAATAGATGATTGGGTGACACAAAAATTAGCCTTTGACAAAGCAATCAAAATTTGCAAAACATGAGAAAGGCAGATAACAACCTACGCAGAGTAAACAGTGGCCTGGCACTGTAGAGATGGCAGAGAATCTAAAACACTACAAGAAAAGGGTAAAAAGCACAAAAAAAGAAAATCCACACTCATAAAAGAGAGAAAGTACCTGAGGCAGACAAGCATATGGAGTTCAAGCTGGAGTCTACAAAAAGCATTACATGGAGCTGCAGGCTCTGTTTGAAACATCAAGGGCCAAGATAATGCATTCAGAAAAAAAGATGGATTATAAATGCCAGACTGCAAGCCACAAAAGAGTGTGCACAGAATAGACACACGGGGCTGTCACAGCACCTTAACTCACAGGGTCCTTCTTCAGAAAAAAACATAACATTTTTGTGGAAAACAAATGGATCATTCATCTAAAAGCATCAGTTCTAGGAAAAAGGGAGTTGAAAATTAAAACAAAAAAAAAGAGTAATGGTTTTAATTAAAAGAAAAAAGGAAAAAAAAGAAAATCAGGGGACCTGGTTGTCCTACCATCAAAGAAATAAACTCTTACATGGGTACATAGTCCTCTGGTGAAGATAATGCTTTGCAATAGCACCAAGCAAAGTGAACCCCTTCTTGAATTAAAAAAAGAGGAAGAAAGAAAAGATGTATTTTCTGACATCGTCAAGGAGGGAAAGGATATTAAGCAACTAAGAAGGATGCTTTAAGTCTTATAGAAGAGAGGAGGGCTCTTAGTAGAGTAGAAGTGCAGAGTGCCCATGTATACTGGGCCTCGTGGCCATAGACCCTTTCATCCCAGAAAAGAAGTTGGATGAATTGCTCGCATAACCACTGGGTAATGGAGGTATGCCATCACATTCTCCATCCAATTAAGGAAGTCAGAGACCAACCTTCAACAGCTTATCAGCAGTGAAACATATATGTGAGTGGATAGACAGACAGATAGCTGTGTATATATGTATGTAGCTAGATATCTACCCAAATGACCATTTTCATGGGCAACTTGTAGGACTTTAATTACCTCCTCCTTTATCAGATTCATTTGAAAGAGACCAAGAGGTTGAAAGATTGCGAGGGTGAGAGGTTAGGAGGAGGATGGCTAACAGACCGAGACCGTGATTGCAGAAGCCTCATTTTTAACGATACCAAGAAAAAAAAATCATTAAAAAATGAAACTGTGCTGGCCATACAAGAACAGATTCATTTTTGGGGGTGCAATTGCACATACAGTATTGATCGTAATTACATATTTGTCTGCAACTAGATTGCCTTAGCCCTGATTTTAGCCCTTGCTTGGCGGTTTGCCTGGAATAGTACAATGAAGATTACATTCAGACAAGAAAAATGTTACCTGTGTGATTTGTCATCTAGGCATTTGCAGCAAATATTTGTGCTGATAAAAGGGAGGGAGGAAAACTGCATGGTTTTCAAAAGGGACAATAAAAATTCTTTTTCTTTTAAAAGCCACGATAATTAGTCTTAAAACATTGTGAAAATACCCACTGTGTGACAATGTGACCCTGAAAGATTTTACTTCAGCTGTGTGATGTGGACCCCCCCAAAATATATTGAAAAATAAAATTTAAATTAAAATAGACCTTTTAGTACATTTATTTGTTGTTGCACAGTAGTAACTGTGTTTTTCCCACTCAAGCCACAAAGAAAGTGTAAGACGTTGTAAATGTAAATCAAGTAACCTTAAGGACTGAATCTTTTTGATTTGAGAAAGATGTATGCAATAGAATGCAAAAACATTTTAGCAGAACCCAGAATAAGGCAGCTTATTTACAGTGATCAAACCATGGCTCTGAAGGCTGTAATTAAAGAGCGTGTTGCCTTTGAATCCACCTTTTCTGGATTGTTACTTTGTTCAATAAAAACCACATTTATATCCTTTCATAAGCTGATCTCTAGTTTGACAATCCATATTAGCAACTGCTGTGATCACATCAAAGCAACCATAACAATTGGTTCAATATCTTTTTCCTCCATCTTTCCTAAAATGCTAAGCAGCCACACCACCATCCTCCCTAACATGAGCCCTTTATTTGATTTATTTCTCATTATAGGTACAACAAGGGTCTTTTTGTATTAAAAAACAACAATATAAAATATAAATATAGTGAATGCCTGAGATGAAGAATGTCATTCTTCATGTCAGGCCGTACGACAGTACCACTGAGACAAATACTTTATAATACAAGGTAGAACAGCAAATATCTCAGTAATATTTCCCTTTTTCTTCCCAGTGGCTCAGAGCCCCGTTCAGTGACTGCTCTCAGAGTGAACGCTTCACTGATGCTGATAGGAAGTACGGCTCAAAATCAGGTCCATGACTAAACAGCAGTGATACATCACTCGTGTGTAACTCCCTTTTTTCGCACACCCCGGGCAGTTTAGCAAGGAGGGCTAGGGAGAGCAATGCAAACAAGACAAAAAGCCTGACTGAGGTGGCACAGAGGACCATTCAGCAGGGCTGGAGCTCAAGCCCAGGCTGGCTGACGCCCAGTCTAACTGTCTGTCTGCTACAGGGTGCTGCTAAGCACTCCCAAATATCCCCCATTCCTTTTTTTTTTTTTTTTTAACAAAGACCAAGCTTTTCTCTTAACAAAACCAAATGACTTTGCAGGCCAAACACTAGGCATTGACTCCCTAGCCCCATGAGTTTGAATCCCTGAAGGAAAAAATTCTCCCTTTCATCTTTCAGTAGCACCCACTGAATTCATGGCAGCTGGCAGGCTGAGCGGTCTTTGAAAGAAGATCCAAAGAACCGGGAACCTGGCTGCTTTGCAGGGAGATGAAAGATGAAAGAGTAGAACTTTGTCCCAGTGTCCTTTCCCCAGTGCTCCTTTCTCCACTATTATGTTGTCATCGGTTGCCCATATGGGTGCCGTCTTCCCATATCAGAGGTGACTCTCTTTCAGGGGCTGCTGAAATGATTCTGCTCTCACATAAAGGTAGGACCCCCTGGTGCAGCCATTCAGCCAGAATTACAATAGCCTGCTTTTTCCTGACACGTAGCTCAGCTGAAATCACATGTTTATTAAGGCTGTTGCAGGATCCCAAAGCAACATGAAGGACCTAACGTATCTATAATTAATGTCAATACAAAAGTTATCATTCTTTATGGGAATTATTTGGGGGTTAACCAACTGTTCAGCATTCATGCTCTTTGGCAAGAAGGGAGATCTATTTCATAGTTGTGGGGAAGAAAGTTTTGCTTAATAACTTTAATCATGTTATACTCCGATTAGGGAGTAGGGCAAAGCGACCAATTTCAGGTGGTGAGAATTTAGGTGTCTTTTTTTTTTTTCAGTTGAATACCTTCTGAGCACCAAAGATGCTTTTCACCACTAAACTCAAATAAATTAACATCTTGTGGGGAAGATACAAAGAGGCTGAAAGTCGTACGCACAATGGCAGCCAAAGAAGGAAGCATGCCCCAGCTTCTCTCTCCAACCCCAGGCTGCGAGAGCGGCTGCAGATAGTATAAGCGCCTGTGTGGCTTTTAGCCACCCCTTCCTTCCTACACCCCTAGAAGGTGCTCCCACCGAGAGCAGGTGAGCCCAGCTCCCCCATGCCCGCACAGTGCTCCAGAGGCCCAGGGGTAGCAATGGGCATGAAGGTGACGTGAGTTTGTGTAGAAGATGCTCTATCTAGTTACAGAGCAACTCACCAGCCTTTGTAACAGCTCTTCTCTCTTTAATGTATCCTAAGCAACAAAAATCTGTAGGTTTGGTCAGTCTGGGACACAAATCCTCCAAGGAGTTCAGCTGAATTGCCACAGAGCTAAACTCCCGTCAAAAGGCTCTGTGCAAAGAGGGCATCTTATCTTGATCATACTTAATTAGGCTGCAGAGGGTCTGATTTTTGCCAGCACAAAACCATCAAAAAACAAAAGCTGTAAGATTTATCTTTTGCCACATAAAGTCAAACTTTAAATGTCAAGTGCTTTAAGCCATTTCAATCATAATGGAATTTTTTAAAAAATTACTTCTGCAGTTTCTGATTTATTCCTTTCCTGATAGGTTTATGGCCTTTTTTTTTTTTTTTTAATACTTCCTTCTGATTCTCATCTATCCGGAGGGCTCACGCTCTGCATGTGGCAGCAGGGTTTTGTGTGTGCAACACCCACTATAATGGAAAGAGCAAGTGAAACCACAGCTCCAGATGCAACATCTTTGACCTTTTGTTTTGGTTTACCCACATGAGTCGGAATTACTGCAGCAATGAAGAGAATGCCAAAAGCTGCTTTTGAACAGCATTAGTCACTGTTTTACCTGTTCGTGATTTATTTAGTTTTATTCATTTTCTTTGCAGTACTAATTACTTTGACTTAAGTTATGTTTACTGAAGTATACATTTAACAGCAGACGTGTGCTTTGTTGGGCTGGGGTTAAGAAGGCTGCCTAAATTATGTTGCGGATCAGGCCAGAGTGTTGAACACTTCACAGATAAAGCCCAGAACTGGAAACATGTTTAAGCATCTTCGCCTACTGCGATCACAGCACATTGCCCCCTCCCTGCCATTACTTTGTGTCCAACGGCGCTAACCAGACACAGTGAACCTGGACTAATGCCATGTTCCCTCACGCATGGATCACCAGTTACTGGGAGAAACGATACTCCACAAAAGCCCTGTAACTCGGCAACGGAGCAAGGCCATGGGCTTGTGTATCATGAGAAGTTTATCCCAGGAACTTCCCTCCCCTCTCATTCGCTATAGCTGTCCCCTCATCTGCCCAGAGCCCGAGTTCGTGAAAATTGTCTTGGTATTTTTATAGGATGGCAGGTTCACATGGAGGGAAACAGGGCTCCTCCTGCTGCAGACCTCCTCCCCACATCCCTGGAGGCCCAAGCGCAACAACAGCCAGGGAGCCCTCTCCCATGGCAGGATATCAGCAAGTTGAGGGCAGCTTCAGCAAGCCAAGGCAGGGGGTTGACCCCTGTGCCAGGCAGTTTGGGTATTGCCCACCTCCTATGCCATCCACAGAGAGGCTTGGAGCTTCATGTCGTGAAAAGAAAATCCCCACAAGCAGATCCTTGAAACAGCTTTGCCCTCAGCGCCAGCTATCCAGGGTCAGATTTTTCTCACTGTGTCTGGATGAGTCATCCCATTGAGGGCAGCAGCATGAATAAAATGAGCAATATTTGACCCATAAAAGTCAGGTTTTGTTCTCATATTGCATTCACTGAAGGGCACTTTCCTTCTTGTTCGGAATAAAACGTGTTTTTGAAGCAGCCTGAATAAGTACAGGAGAGTTTCAGTGGTACATATTAATCAAGAATATTTACTAACATGCTCTGACTACTGACCACAAAAGAGAATGCAAACTATCTGTTACTCCTGCTGTACCTAGGGCTCTTCCTCCTAACTGCTCAATCAAGAGGAAGGGAAACAACTATGTCCAAGGGGAAAAACTCTTCCATTTTTATCAACAGACTTGACTTCTACCTCTGTAAAAAATGAGACAAATTAACAAGCGCAAACACTGTACTACAAATTTCACCAATTTCACGTGCAGTGCTCCCTTTGGCATGCACTCAGATGAGACTCCAGCAGTAAATGCACAGGGCATTTTTATTGATCTTCCACCTCTAAGAACTACAACCCTAATTGTCTTCATCAAAGCTGTTCAAAGCTGTCCATGCTTTAGCCTCTCTTTAAATTGTCTTGTTGATTTTTATAAGAAAAAGTGCTTTTATTAATCCTGAAGAGGCAGCTTGCTTGTTTTATTCATACATATTACGGACCCCAGATCCTAGCTTTGATCGACTCATTGGCTTTTCACACTGATAAAGGAGCATGATTTGTTCCCTCTAGGTTGGCTTAAAAGCAGTAGAAAATCATTCCATCCCACATGATTGTTTTCTCAGTATTAGTGTTGAGAGTGGTTTCTTGTCTAAATCAGGACTTGGGGCAGCTGATACTTGATATACAAGGATTCCTCTTCTATTCCTGCAG
>NW_009260493.1:11016690-11043481 GCF_000687185.1 Egretta garzetta | reverse complement strand
TCGCTCCCCTGAAGGGCCCACAGACGTGCATGCTGGAGAGATGCCGTTTCCCAGTAACAGAAGCAGAAAGGGTGAAATTGGAACTGCAGAGGCGGCGAGCAGGTGTGGATACGCAGCCAGCAGAGGAAAGCCAAGAGGAACCGTGAGCCTAAGCATGTTCCTCTTCTTTATGGCTCACCAAAGGGAGTTTCGCAATGGAGCTATTCACATTCACCAACGAAGGAGCAAATCCCAAAGGGCTTTGTTTGGCATCACTGCTCAGGCATCTGTCAGCGAGTACCAAACAGCCACCCAGAGAGGACATCCCCACCTGGCAATGCTGAACATCTTTAACTCCCTCAGGTCTGGGGGCATTAACCAGGGATGTATATGTGACCCCACTCTTGCCTCTTCCCACCATTTTCTCCTTGCGTGGAGAGACCTGGCACTTCCCAGAGCCCCGGGAGAGGGAGCAGAGAGCGGAGCACTGCACTTACAGCGTGCTGCTTCCCTGCATTCCCAGCCTGCCGAAGTGGAGGCTGCTGGCTTACAGATCCCTTCTCCCCCGGGGAAGAGCACACAGCATAAACTTTCCCAATGAGTTTCACGGGTCCGTCATAAAGAGGCGATAACCTGGTGCTACGATTCACACAACATCCATGCTGCTGTTGAACAGCTGAATTGCAGAGAGGAGCTACCAACTCTCCCCGCAATCTGGCAAGTCCCATCCTTGGGGTCCTAATCCCATCACTGATGTGTGCATTTAGCTTCAGGGGAATAATAAAAAGGCAATGTGGGATTTTTATTTAGGCAGAGCAAAAAAAGGAAGTCTGCGGGTAGAGAATGTGGCTAGTGGCAAGACACACCGACAGAATAGGTGCCTTGAGCAGTTCTACATTTTTTGCAATTAAAGTTTGACACTTTTTACTGTCCTGCCACTGGTTAAATTAAGCCTGCAGAGTATTAAATTCAATTATCCATAAAATAATTATATCAGTCTTAAAACAGACATAATTTTTGCAACATAATGATGAAAGCCCATACTTGCATGCTATCTGTAAAAATCAGTGGTCATACAGTACTTAGCTCACTAAGCATCAATATTTACTAAAATGCTCAAAGAAAAATATTTAATCAATCAAATCAGCTTCCAATGGAGTTTCAGTAGTTTAATTTTTTAATAACATATTTTAATGAGCTATTAAATTGTCATGTACTTCAGTCTGCACTGTAGTTTCTTTCTAATCAGTGCTGATTACCAAGATACTTGTATCTGGCAAACTTGCTCTCATTTCATAATCAGCCTTCCTATACCCTTCAGAAATTTAATAGTCCAGTTTCTGTAGCAATGTATATTATGACTGCAGAGTCCAAACCAACTGCCCTGAGAGGCATCCCTGGGGTTTGCAGAGCCATCCTCTCCTTTCACCTGTGTTGACCTGTCTGTTTTCCTACCAGGGATAATGAAAGTTTCTCTACTTCTGCATGGTCCTTTGAGTGCAATGAATGAAAAGCACTTTAGAAGAATTCGGGGCTATTACTTAAACCCCCATGTTCCTGACTCTGCATCATGTCAGACAGTCATAGACAGCGACTGCAGGTTGGGGCTCTGACTGTGCCACCTCACACTGCTGGAAGAGAAGCGGACTGGGAACACGGGAGTATGAATAAGTTCCTCAAACCTTGGCTGCCCTGCCTGAGGCAAACTGGGTAAGGTTTCAACCAACCCCAAAGTCCAGGTGTGGCATGCAAAACACTGCTATCATCCCAGGGAAACCCTTCCCTCTGCTTCAAGCCGGGAACAGAGAGGTGAACAGGAACATGGCTTCCTCAGAAAGGTGTCTAGGTTGTAGTATTCACTACCAACAGCAAAAATTCAATTGCCCGTGGCTTCTCTAGATGAAAGTATTCTGAATGGAAACAGGGTCTATAAGGTCCTGTCCATTTGAAGTTGGGGAACTACAGTTAAATACATTGCAATTCCATTACTAGCAGCAGGAACATAATTTTTTTATAGGCCAGTAGAGAGACTAATGGTGGAATGCACACAGCATATATTTCCAACTTACTCTCCACCAGGAACTGCAGCAGGCAGGCTTGGCTCTGAAAACAGAGACCTAGATTGCATTTGGTGCTACATGTGTATGAAGGCAGAATGGGATCTTTCAGAGCTTTCACCTTGCCCAAGGGCAAGCAAATTCCCACTTTTTTTTTGCAGTTTCTAATAAAAATTCTTTACCACATGGAAATGAACACATCCATCCTTTTACAAAGACTTACAGCATTATGCTTTCCTTACGCTTCCAGAAGTACTGAAACTCCATCACGAGCAGTGAGGCTAATTTGCAAGTCACATATTTACTTGTAAAACCATCTAGACCTAAGTGCAGTGTGTGCAAAATGGTGCTTGCAGATAGAGTAAATGAAGAGTTTCATCCTGTCAGCACACAGTGCACCACAGAAGACCAGTGAATGAATTAAGCTCCATCGTCTCCTTACCACCTAGATAGCTATAGCCTTCATTGGTTGGCTGCTGCAGCTTTGATGTGACAGCTCTGATTGATTTAGTAGATCATTATTTACTCCAGTAGCCATTTTATGTATCCAGCTAAGCTGACATTAGGAAACCTTGCACTTTTTGCTGGGGTTATGGAGGGGGAATATACACAGAATGTACGTAAGTACAAATTCTCGCTGTTTTAAATTCTTACACCAGAAAGTTAATCGTCCCTTGTGATTGACCAGTTTCAAACAATTCCATGTAATGCCTTAAAAGTAAAACGTTCTCCCTTACTATCTGCATGATGTGCTGAGAATGGTTAAAGATTCCTATGAAATCCAACTCCATAAAACTGCTAATCTAAGCAGGACTCAGCTGATCAGCCTGACTTTGTAGCTGGTTGGGAGCAACTACAATCAGTGCACGAATGCTCTGATTTGGTCCCTGCAACCATAGCAATAAACCCATGTTCCCTGTCAATGGAGCTGCCATTACCCACAATGTGATTGCTGGTGTACTACTGCATGTGGTAAAGCTCTGCCTGAGGAAGGATTAAAGAATGGTTGTCCTAATGGAAATTCAAAGTGCACAAAGTGGTCCACTCTCCTGTTTAGCAATATAACAGGAGTTACTTCAGACTCTCTCTGAAGCACTGCTCTCACTTCAGAAAATGCAACATAAATCACGGTGCAATCACAGAACAGTGTGTTCACTCCTGCTGCCAGGTACAGAGGGGAGAAAAATGTTCGGGAGAGATCCGACGCAGAGAGAGCGCTCAGGGAGGGAGTGGAAGGGAGAGTCTGGCCCAAGAAGACCTTTTTAGCCCTAGATGCTGCAAACCCCTCAGGCACAGTGTGTTGAACATCTTTAGCTTTCTCTGAAGGAAGGAAGAAGAAGAGAGAGGAACCAACACAAGCCTGCTAGTAGACATCGGTGTTTCTAGGTACCTGCAAGTAGTCTGGGGATGTGCCAGCTGTGATGGGAAGGAGCCAAGTAGCATGTTTTTATCAGCCTTGCTCGCTGTATAAGCAAGAAACACCTGCATATATGTTCGTGCTGCATCTAGCCTGCTGGTAGAAACGTGTGAGTGCAGCTGAGAGGAAGCCACCGGGAGCAGAGGACAGGAAGAGGTGGTGCTGCTGAAGGCTGAAGAAGCATCAGAGCAGTGCAAGGGCTCTCGCTTTTAGTGCAAACATTCCTGGGTCTCTATAGCACGTACCACCCCCTCCCAGGGCTCTTTTATTATAGACAGTCATCAGCTAATAGCTTTTTTCTCTCACATGCGAGGACATTGCTGCAGAATGATCTGTGGGTTAAGTCTCCAGTGTTTTTTTTTCTCCTCATGTGGAAGGGTTTACACAGTAAATGGAAGCACAAGCTGAAACACCCTGGCTCCAGAGATGTACTGGTATGGGTTTTACCATCCACTAGCAGCAGGATGCAGACTACAGGAACTCAGAAACCTGCTGACAGCTGGGCTACCATAATTTTATCATAGTATTTTGTATATACATATATATCTCTCACAGTATTTTATGTACGCGTATACATACACATATATACATGTACATACATGTAAATATACACACGACTTGTATTTATATTACTTCTGCTTCCTAAGTGTGTGGAAGAAGACAACTATGGTGGCTGCTCCAACTTAAGGACGTGATCTTCCCATTTTTAGTTTAAATTCCATTCTTCATCACTTAGGTAGTAGCCTCCTTATCAAGAACTTAATTCAGTTCAAGTTCTTGGGCCTTTTTAAAATGTAGAACTTGAACAGGCCACATGTCAATGGTCAGAAAAAGCATATTTTCAAAAGTTTCTGGTAATTTTGGCCAAGTTTGTTTCCCAGAATGCCTTTTTGTATATCAGTACTATTCATGTGTCCTAGGCAGTTTCCAGAGCCGCTAGAATGGGCACTCAGAAGAACATGGAGAGTATGCCACCATCACAGCTTAAGTATTCCCTTTCCCATTTTCTTTCCTCCCCAAGAGGGCTGTTCTAGAGGAGAGAAGAATCGCCCTCTCCGGCCACAGTGCTGAGATCGCAGCTCAGACTTTCCATGGCCACAGGTAATGGCGGCCACCTCCTCTCTCCTCCTACTATGGAGCAGCATGGGGGTTTTTAGATTAACGTAAAGATAGATATTGTGGATCCTGAAGCGGGTATTCGGCTGAAGCAGGCTTCAGTTCGTTTCATAAAGCCCCTTCTGTTTTACCTAGTGTGACCCTGCTTTCCCTTGCAGTGGCAGGCAGGTAAGGTTTTTTCCTAGACTAATAGGTGGGCCTGACATGGTGTTTTCACTAAGTCCCTGACCCAGCAAAGAACTTTTCCCTCCAGTGCAAGTGTCTTTACTATCCTCCCACTGTATTTTGTGCACAAGCAGAACCCAGCAATAAAAACAACATGAAAAGATGCACTGTGGGAAAACCCAGCAAAATATTGTCCCTGTGATGCTCCTGTCTGGTCATACCCATCCTTTCATATTGTTGCACACCTGAAGTACCCCCAAATGCAGAGCAGAACTTCAGGAAAACCTCATGGTCCCTCACAGTCACTTTCCAGATGCTCTGATTCTTTATTTCTGAGACAGAGAGCACCTCTCTGTGCTAACCCCAGAAAAGCAGAGCTAGATTTACTCAATTAATCTCTGTGAGGTTATTTATAATTGCTGGATTGATGACTCTGTGTGAGTGCAAAACAAATTCATGACTCATTCCAGTACTCTTTCCAGGATACGAAGAGGGGTAACTACAGCTCCTTCCTCTCTGCCTGTGAGAAGACCAGATGCACACCATACCAAAGACATCTCCAAAGCTATTGAACATTACGCTGATTCTTCAAAGGAAAAATGGGAGCTGGTGGGAAACTGCTGGGAGACAACTCTCTCAGCATCCTCCCTCTGCCTGCCCCACATCCCGGTCCCAAGTGGGACGCAATGTCAAAGACAAACTTGCAAAGCCCTGCCAGAAAGCACCCGATGCTCACCTTGGAAATAGATGCCTGACTGGATTTGGAGGACCCTGGGAAGGGCTCTGGGATCCAGAGAATGAATGAACTTCTCCAGGGTAGATGCCATGGTCCGCAGCAAGGCAGCATGTGGGTTTGGCACGTAAAGACCAGTGAAAAGCTTTCGAGGCAACAACACTTGTACCCTGGTGCATGCTGCACCCGGGAGCACCGTGGGGCTCCGCAGCGGAGGGGAGGAGCAGCACGGGGAGGTACTTCTGCTTCCTCCCCTCCGTGGCCGCTTCCTCCCACAGCTGCAGCTGGAGTGGGGTGAGGCAGGGAGATGCTGAGCCGGTGGTCCTGCCACCAGGCTGGGGTACCCACGCCCACCAGGGGTCTGCGCCAGGCTGGGGGTGGTGCTGTGGGTACTGGGCTTTGGAGGGGGCAGGGGGTCTGCCACAAAACTCCACCTCGCCGGTGATGGTTATTGACCCTGTGAAGAGAAGATATTGAATATCATCAGCTCTGCCTAAACTGGGTAAAAACCATCATGTCTAGGTGGGTTTTGGTTGGTTTTTTTTTTCTTGGAGCATGGCAAAATAGTTTGGTGTTTGTTCTCTTCAAAACCACAAACAGCCTTTGAAGGAAAGAAATGAAACCATTTTGCTGTGATGCTTTTTGCTGCCTTAAATATTGTATCTGGATTTAAGACATATAAATAGACTATGAATGACATCATCATGTAAACGGACATTAAAACACAATGTTGCTATGCAAAATGGCCAAGAATCTTTAATGGCACCAGTGACTTGGAAGGCTTTGAATTAAGATGCTGCAACTGGGGATGAATTTTAAGAGGCTGCTGCCCCGTACCATGTGAAATTTAGACTGCATTGAGGGCAAACCCGCTGAGTTGGTTCCAACTCTGCTGTTCTGAGCCTGACCAAGCGCTGTTATTGCAGCAGCACTCCTCTGAAGAGCAAGACCATGTTGCAAATAAGCGGCAGACTCGGATCACCAGGAAAACTGAAGCAACTGTGATTTCATGTTCCCTTACACTGCTCTCCTGTCTCGCTGAGGTGTCAGGGAAAGTAGGAAGCCTGATGTTGTGACAAGACGGTGAGCGAGATAACCAACTACTTACTTTCAAAAAGCTCGGTAGCTGCATTTTGTCTATATGTGATAATTTTCAGGAGACAATACCACTCACATATTAAAAGCCTCACATATTAAACCCCCAAATGCTTATAGTGGCTGCCCAGGCCTCTGAGGTGCCAGGCTAACCATGGGGTTTGAAGGGTTTGTTAACTTGGTCTTAATAGATGTTGCTCCAGAGTGTGTGAAATAGGTTTTAGTAAGCGGGAAGCCTGCAGGTGCAGAGCTCACTATTGCAGTTGCTAACACTGCAGGTGCTGCAGGCAAGATGAATAACAGGACTTTGGGTCCAGGAGTGAGAGGTATTAGTCAAAGCCAAACTAGAGAACATGCACACCCAACCACTCATCAACTATTTTAACACAAAAGATCCCTCATTTTCCCCTCCCAACAACACACACTTGAAATTAAGCAAATATAATTCACTTGGGAGAGAGCTGGGGAAATCACACGCATCCCGTGGTAATCATAAGACCCATATTGTAAAAAGCTGGCTCTTACAGGCTACAGAGCACTGAAATGTGTGAGTGGTTTCAGCTGTTTCAGTGGGACATCCTTCTATGTTTAAAAAATTAAGTGTGCAACTCTAGCAAATCAGAGCCAATTTTCTTGATGCACCAGCTCCCAAGGTTGTCAGGTATTGTGTCAGTGCCAGCAGCTGGGCTTTCCCTGTCCACATTGGTTTGGTCTATGAATAAAGATCCCCTAAGGCCATTTCTACTGTTCCTGAATTCACTTGTATTTGGCTCTTCACTTTGATAAGATTGCTAGGAACAGCACCACAAGAAACATTTAATATGGACTGCAAATGCACATAAAAATTAAAAACTGATTTCAAAATCACTTGAATCCAACAAAGCCAAGGTACAAACAGGCATGGATTTCATACAAGAAAAATCAGAACAAAACCTGGTTTATGTTGTTGAATCCAGCAGCCCAACAGCATGGAGAAGGAAGCTACAGCTCTGTGCTCCCAGGGCCGACCAGCAGCCTGTGCTCCCAGTAGGCACATGTGCATGTGCACGTATACAGCACCTATACACATAAATACACTGCCAGCCACACAGAACGACCTAGACAGAAACCACAGCACTCATACAAACACCAATGGCCTCATCCTGCTCCCCTCTCTGGCTGATCCGGATGAAGGTCCGTTAGTGAGAAATATGTATGTATATGTGCAGTGTGGGTCCCTCTGGTAGCTGGGCTTAGGCACAGTCCACCCAGTAACTGGCCTCTGATCCTGCTGGCACATGGGCACGTGAGCAGCCCTCGAGATGCAGAGTCCCATGCTGGTGGCTAGCACAGACCCCTCTCATAGACATAAGCACACGCACACACATACCTCCCTTTGGCTCCCAAGACACTTGACCTGCTGGCACCCACATGGCCCCATGACCTGTGGTCCTGCTCCAGCTGCTGGCACTTGGACCCCATGCACACACACACACGTACAGGAAAATAATCAGGAATGGAGCTGAATGAGAAGGCAGGACAGGCTGCACTGATGCGGTGCAGGACATGGCCAGACAAGCGGACTGACCAGCTGCCTGCTTGTGTTCTATCAGCCTCTTTATCCCCTTAAGCCCTGTATTTTCCTACCCTTGCTTCTACCAAAACCACCTTGATCCCACCCTTTCCGCACCTTTGGTCCACCCCCTAAACATCCCATAGTAAGTCTTGTACTTGGCTATATACCTCTAAGTATAGCCCCCCTCAATCTGTAAGGCGTTCTGGAGAGCCTTTCCCCTCCGCCCATGTGGTGGGTGTCATGCCCAGCTCATGGGGCTGACCACCCTCCTGCGATGCCCTGGGGGGCTTGGGGCAGGGCCCCACTCCTCTGGCAGGTTACTGGGGTGCCCTGCTGGTGCTGTGCCTCTCTGCTTCTTCCGTAGGGAGATAAGCTGTTGGCTCTCCTGTGATGTCCCTGGAAATACCCTGGGCAGGGTACCTCTGGGGTTCCCCCACCCACTGTTGTTCCTCTGTGCTCCTCTGTGTGTGCAGAGACCAGATTTTATCACACAACCTAACAAACCCAACCGTCTTAGGTGTGATGAAGGAACTATACACACACTCGTCTGAAATTGCAATCCAAATCAGGAATGCTATCCACTGCTCACATGTTATCAGAGGAGTCCTCATCTCTGCTAGCACCTGGACCGGTAAATGAGAATCACTGATCTGTTCTCCCCAAATACTCTGCAGGAGTTTTTTCCAGTTTGATGTGCAATGCCAAGTGTAGAGAAAAATAATTTGCCACCTCCACACCATCTTTGATCCTGGAGTGGAAGATTATTACACCATCATGGGCTGCTGGTAATAAGGGCCATTTGTGGAGTTATACTATTGGAGATAAAATCCTCAGGAGGATCTTGACTTGGAAAAATTCCTTTTGCTTGGTCCAAATTTCAGTATTGAAGATTAAGACAAGCTGCTGAAAAATGCATGTATACTGTATTGAGAGGAAGCAAAATCTGAGCCTGTTCTTCCCATGCTGAAAGAACAGGTATCACAAATCTTTCCTTACCACGCCTTCATTTCTGTTTTTTTACGTTGTTCACAAAGAGCTAATTGGGACCGCCACGTCACCTATGTCCCGTGGGAGTCTGCAGGTAGCATTCGATTTGGCCACTCCATCCACTCCTGCCAACAATGAGGTGAAGGCCAAGCCAAGCACGGAAATCTGTAAGATCCAAAGCAGCCACGAGTCCTCGTGCAGCCATCGTGTCAGTAGCTCTGGCTGCTCTGGAAGGCATGCACAAACAGGGTCCCCCTTCTCCCCACATGGAAGAACCTCTGGGTGGGGGGCCAGGAACCAGCCTTAGGGGAATATACCTGAAAAGCAGTGGTTAGCTCATTCAGACAAATGGACAAATGGGCAAAACACAGAATTTTGAAAACTATTTCCAAGAGTATTTTTCTACCATGCTGATGAACACTCATTCGTTTTACTTACTGGTTTTCAGGAAGCCAATAAAGTGTTTCAAGTTTCCAAATAAAATCAGTTCCAGGCCTGTGAAGGTTTGCAGTATTTTTTTTTAAGCTCACGCAATTCTCCAGACAAATGCAGCCATTAGTTGGGCTGGTTGAATGGAGCCTTTAAGACGATCCTGTAAATACAAAACCAGGCATTACATCTACGGGAAGATATGCCCCATTTATTGAGCTTATAAACACAAGGGAAATGCATTTGGTACTTGAGCTGGCAGAACTATAATTCCAAAGAGGAGGATGCTTTAGGAACATGGGGAACAGCCAAGCCCTGTGAGGCAGGTGTGAGTGAGGTTGCTGTTGAATGGTTATGCTACCTTTTGAATCAAGCTTGAGATACTGCAGGAAGTTCAATACACTTACGCATTTTTTTTTCCAGTGTAAGGTGGAAACTCCACCTGTCATTAAAAATAAAGTCAGACTAAACTGTAGGCAATCCTCCCTGACACAGGTGCATTGGGCTGGGAAATAATCTCCCAAGGGAGCAACCTGGGATGTTTAGGCCTTGAATAAATATAGGACTATAGGACTCCATCAAGAACAATTCTGATTGATAAAAAAAGGGAGACAGGTGATCAGCTGTAGTGCCACCCTTCATTTATAGGAGTCTACCGGCTCAATCAAGTCAGGTGAACAGTGTTGTACTGAAACTGCTCCAGAGGTGAACCCATCATGAAAAGAGGCCGCAGAGACTTCATTAGCTGGGATCTTTCTCTCCCAGTCAGCACTGGTTCTGGTAGGATCACTCAGGTTTTGTACAACCTGCCCAAGAAGCACCTGACACTCATCGGACAACTATGCTTTTTTAATGGCCCCTCTGACATAAACTGATGGTATCAGCAGCTTGAACAAGATGTCCCCATCATAAGCAAAAAATCCAACCCCTAAAATGGTACCCCTGGATTTGTCCCAGAGAGACAAGGACTGAATTGGCTAAAGACCTAATTTAAACAACAGCATGAGTTGTTGTAACATGCGGTACAACATGATGGACAGATCTTTTTGTACAAGCTTTTTCTACTCCTTCTGTATGTATAGGTGGATGGCATCAATTGCCCAGTAAAGCCAAAATAATCACCTCTTAAACACTGAAACCGTTCCTCCCGAAGTAACTTAGCTTTGTTAGCCTAACGTTTACGTAACTTATCCTCCAGCACCTGCAGCAACGGCTTCTAATTTCATCTTAAAATACACAGCACTCATTGCACAGCATATTTCAATGACTCCAGAAAGGTGTGGGGTTTTTTAACACTCCTACTTCCACAGGCTGCCTCTGCTCTTAACTCTCTCTAGGATGAGTCAGTTTGGATAGAGTACTTCTTAATCCTACAGGCAAAGGCATAGCAAGATCCTGTAGAAATTTAAAATAAGGAGCCATATTAAAAAGCAGGGATGATTACCCACAGAAATTTATACTATTTCACCATCAGCTGAAGCCCATAAATAAAGATTAAACCTGCCCTTCTGAAGATATTCTCTTGTTCTGCTCCAAGATTTTGGACATGGTACAAAAATGATTGGGTTGAAAATCCTAACACCATCACAAAGCAGGTGGTCACCCCAATGAATTGTGATGGCTCCTGGCTTTAAAATCCTGGAACATTTTAATGCCCTGAGATTGTGTTGTGAACTTTCCTTTATGTTTTCAGGAACTACGTTTTGGATTCTTTGACATTTCCTTACAGCTCAGCAGAGAGATCTTAGACGTGCTCTTCATATGAAATTTAAATGGCTTAGCAGGTGCGAACAAAAGGCTGTTAGTAAAAGCTCCTGAGCCCAGAGGGTTGTTTGCCAATGTTTGACTCCAGCGAACAGTCTATTGAAGAACCAGGGTCCCCCAGTGTTTTTAAAAGAACTGAAGCACATGTACACACATTACGTTTTGAAAAATAGTGAGGTTTTGGCTGACTGTTTTTATGGACTGAACAATAATAACCTGTGGGTATTTTCTACATTTTATTGAGCAATTCTGTACCTACTGGAGTCAGAAAGGTCTTTCCATTGATTTTAATAGGGGTTGGAGTAGATTCTTAATAAGGAAGAGTTATGGCTTTCAGCTGGTTGTGGCTTCCCATAGAAACACCTTGCTTATAATGGCATTTTAAGTTACAGTCTTGCAAAGAATATTGACATGCATTTTTCCAAAGTTTCTTCAACAAAGAGTAATTGCTTTGCATACATCAGTTAGCTATAGGAAATGTTTCTCCAGAACTCTCTCTCCATCTGTTGGTAAGTGTGATTAGCGTCACGGTCTTAATAAATACATGTAAATTTTTAGCACTGTGTATGAATTGGACACTTGAACCCCTTAAAAGTTCAAGTGCTGCATGGGCAGGCAGCTCTGCTAATGTTTTTTTCAACCACAGAGAGAAGGACACGATCTGAGATTTCTAAGCTCTGCACTAGTATGGACTCAAAATCTCAAGCTAAAAATTCCTCCATCTGTTGACAGTTATTATAATTAGTGATACCTGTCTTTATAAATATATTAAGATGATTGATTCTTGAGTGTTTATAAAGTATTTTGAAGATAAAGTAATTTCACTGTTTCATATGGTGGGAGTCTGAGGCCTTTCCAACACAAAAAAGAACCTGTCAAAATGGGTGTTTATACAAAATGGGCCACACAGGTGACTCCCAACTAGTGTTAGCACTTTTTACTTAACGGCACAGAATGTGAACTCAGTATTCCCATGGGAATATTAATATCTCTGTACATGGTGTCACACCCTAAAATCTATCTGAGCACTTGACTGACCCTCACTGTTCCAATAGCTGGGCAAATATTAAGTATTTTTGGTCTCCATCTTCCATACTCAGTTTGAGGCATCATTTTGCAGAAGTAGACCCAAAGCAGAGAACTTACGACTTATCCAGGGCTACGTGGAAAATCTATGGCAGACCCATGGCTTGTGTCCAAATCTCCAAAGACTGACCTGAGCACAGTCACCACAGAACTAGTTTTCTACTCTCTCTAAAAAAAACCCCAAACCTGAAAAAGAAAAAAAGTCAAACCCAACCAGATTTCATTAAATATCGGTTTTCTGTGGGTGGTTGTTTTTTGGGGGGAAAGAGAAAGGGAGGGAGGGACCTAAAAAAAAAAAAAAATACATCCCACAGTTTTTGGGAGATGTACAGGTCCATTAAAGCTTTACTTTGGGAGGAAAAATTACTTGAGATATCTTCAAATTACAAAAAGTGTTTTGAAATATGTTTGGCATATCTTCAATGCATTTTTGACAACTGGAGACATGTTGGAGAAATTTTTTGAATTAATTTTAAATATCACTCTCTCCCTTTGTGATTTCTTGAGTGGGGTGTGCTGTAATTTATTTTTAAAGAGGCAATGTACGTTTCCAGATGCTGTTAATGGAATCCAAAATAATTTTTTGCACCCTACCACTGTTCAAAGGAAAGGACACTGAATTAATTTAAATATATTTGTGAAAGACTGATTCTCCCAATGGAATTTATACATTTACTTTCACTAATTAATCCTGAAGTTTCACCTATCAACTGACAATTTTCTACAGAAGGGAAGCAAAACAGTTTGACTTTCCTTGACAGCAAAGAGCTTTAACAGAACTAGAATGAAAACTGGCATCTTGCACTCCTCACCTTTCTAATGTCTACATTACCAGAAGAAAGAGCACTAATAACCCCTTTTTATTAGAACCCAGAGTTTAATTTAAGCAAATGGGAAAAGAAATCAACAAAACATTTAATTTAAGAATGGTTACCTTGAATTTTTTGTCATACTGTCCTGGTTTTGGCTGGGATAGATTTAATTTTCTTCCTAGCAGCTGGTATAGTGCTGTGTTTTGGATTTAGGGTGAGAATAATGTTAATAATACACTGAAGTTTTAGGTGCTGCTGAGCAGCGCTTGCACAGCATCAAGGCCTTTTCTGCTCCTCACCCCACCTCACCAGCAAGGAGGCTGGGGGTGCACAAGAAGCTGGGAGGGGGCACAGCCAGGACAGCTGACCCCAACTGACCAAAGGGCGATTCCAGACCATATGACATCATGCTCAGTATATAAGCTGGGGGAAAAAAGAAGGAAGGGGAGGGACATTCAGAGTCCTGGCGTTTGTCTTCCCAAGTCACCATTCCGTGTCACGGAGCCCTGCTTTCATGGAGATGGCTGAGCACCTGCCTGCCCACGGGAAACAGTGAATGCATTCCTTGGTTTGTTTTGCTTGAATCCATAGCTTTTGCTTTCCCTATTAGGGGCTGGCTGGTGCATCATTGCCAGCTGGGGTTAAACCATGACACCTCCTTAATATTTATCTTAAATGACACACTTGTTGTCCGACTTTCAAATTAGTGATAAAATAGTGGCACTGAATATGTTTACCCATTTTTATTGCAACTGAAATATCAGCTGTCATTTAAAAATACATACAAAACCAAGCGTTTCTCTCCCTTTTTTTTTTTTTTAACCATTAGTGGCTAAAAAAGAGGTACACAGAAAGTTACAGCCTATCAAGCACACAATTTTATTGGCCTGATTTTGGAAACAGCTTCAGGAAGTTGGAGAACAAATTTAATTGCAATTACTTCCACTCTGTATGAAGCTGAATCTAAAAGCAAATTGTTTCTGCACCAAAATTGGGTGTTCATCAAAGAATAAAGGCTCCATATAAAATGCAGTTAACACGTGCCAATGTATCAGTTAAATTGATTCTAGTTTCCTACCTTTTTCAAGGCATTGATTTACCCTGATGCAAGGCATTTTTCTTATCATTAGTATTTTACTGTATGAAAATTTGGATGCATTTGCTGCTTAAGTGATTTGCATCTATGGCCTTGTTCCAGGTATCCCTTGCTCTTTCTTAAGAAGAAGTTGTATAAAGATTTCCGTAATTGGTGAACCTCTTTCTTGGAGGTTTGGGTTTGTTTTGTTTTTTTTTGTTTTTCTAAATACACAGGAGAATTGAACATAGATGAAGGGATTTGAAAAATGCTAAGCAAGCTGTGGGAAAACGAAGGTCTGAAATAAAGAAAGGTTAAAGGGTCATTTTATTGGAAGAAGCAGCCAGACTCTTGGGCAGACACCTGCCAGAGTTTCAGCTCATGGGAGAAGAGTTTGCCCAGGAGGTCTCAATCTGCCCTCATGACTCCTCATCCCTAGGAATAGTGGGGTTGGAGGCCACGATGCATCTGCATTTTGTTCACAGGCACAGACACAAGTAGTGCTCTATTCTGTGGTTTGTGTTGTGTGGGTTTTTTTACTTATCAGTGATAAAGTTATTTGGTTTCAGGAAAGGGTCCCAGACAAATTAAATAGAGATTGGTTTTTAAATTAATGCAGAATCCAGTATATTTGGCCATAAAAAAATCTGGGAGCAGCATAAGCAAGGTACATTTGCTTCATATCAAGCAAAGATAAGCACCCCCCTCTTTTGCTTTTCCAGCCCCATCTCTTCCTTTCCAAGAGCAGAGTGTTGCCTTTTCCACCGTGCCTGGTGCCATTAACCTAATCAGGGTGGTCACCAAATCTCTTCTAATGTCCTCGGTGGAGGCACACATCCCATCCTCTACCTCACGCAAGAAACACAGTACTTGCAATGGCTGCTGGCCAACATCATCTTCTGATGCTACACAGCCTTCACCACCCTTCTGGTAGACTACAGCAAACAGGGAGATCACTAACAGCATGCAGCACTCTTCCCACTGTGACAAGCTAAGCCTTTAGAGACTCATTTGGGAAAAGTGCTGGAAAACAAATATATTTCCTTATCAAATTGGTCAATAAGCCTGTCTTCCCAGCTGCAGAGGAGGAAAGTGCACAGGGGCTTTTCTCCAGAACAACCTATAAAAAGACTGCAAAATCCATTTGTTCTTGAGAAACCCACAGGTAGCATTTATCCTAACTTTTCTAGTGTATATGTTAGCCCTTGCCAATTGAAATACTCAAGCCAGAAGCTTTACCATGTGTTTTCTTACCTATTTTGTCTGCTTTTCCAAAGCTAAATAAATCTCATTACTTCTTATGTAGAATGATAATTTACTGAGCAGCATACACTACATCCATCTCCTCTTATAAGCAGCCTTGCAACATGGAACACATGTTATGATCCAGCCAAGGCTCTTTCACCTTGTCCTTCTCCACAAACTTAATTTAAATTATCTAAGATTTCATTCTGTAAGGAAACATCCTGGGGCTCTCACTTTGGAGTTTAAGTCTTTCTGCCAGCCTTTCATCTTGTTTTCAGTTTGTTGCATCTACATTTATTTGACATCCAAGAACATTTGTGACCCTTGGGCATCTCCTTCAATGTGTTCCTAGCACATGTTCTTCTGGGTGAAGCATACAGCATGGCAGTTGGACCCTTCTCCTTCCTTCTCCTCACCATACTGCTAAAGACCCCAAGCCAGGGGGTGCTGAGAGCCTGTGGGGCATTACAGCATCCTGGACCTTCTGGTGCTGAGCATGTGGTGAGATCTAACAAACAGCCAGCATGAATAGAGAGATACATTTTGAAAAATGAAAGTCTACAGCTCCCTTCACATCTCTCTGAGGAATGGATTTATAAGTGTTCTTGTAGAATTATGTCAACAAATTAATTCAAACAGACTTCCCATGGCTAGAGGATGAAATTTGGATTTTGCAAAGCCATCACTTACACCAAAGTCTGTTTTACAAACAACATATTTTTCTCATTTCTTTTTCTGCATTCTGCTCTCTGCTCACCTACAAAATCCACCAACACAGTATGGCTGAAGACAAGCTTGCCAAGGAAGATTTAACACATCACGTAAGGAAGGTACTTAAAAAAGGGGGAAAAAAATCATCCATTATAAACAGTCAAGCTCTTCATAGGAAAAAATAAAATTAAATTAAAAGCAAGCAGAATTACAGCAAAAATCAGCCTAAAGGTTGAACAAAAATACTGAAGAAAATTTGCATGCAGTTGAGGATGATGTACAGCTTCCTAAAACTAGTGTTGAAGGCTAACTCGGAAGTTTAGAATAGCTTGATAAACAATAATGAGAACATTTAATCATCTGTAATCAGAAAAATATAGTTAACATTCGTAGAACAAGGGCACGCTGGAGCAAGTAGGCCTGGAAAGGACAACTCATCAAGATATTCTGAAAACATCCAAAACTTGGCAAGCAAGCCCAAGGTCCATGTATCCTTAACTGAACAACCCCCATTATAATATTAAAATCACACCCCTAGGTCAAAGGACCCTTGCCCAGGTGAAGACCCTTCCCCACAGTACATGCATAGTACAAAGAAAGGGTACCATAGCTTTAAATAAATGCGAGGCTCGCAGTAACCAACAGAAGTGATTCAGCGTAATTGCAAAAATAACTGAGAACTGTTGCTCTGAGTGTATAAAATGCTGCTGCCTGTTGACCGAGGTGTGCTAGCTTTGTGGAGTTACCAGCTCGCGCCCATCTCTGCACAGAAATGAAATAAACAACCAATGTCTCTCCCAAGTGTGTGACAACTGACTTACTGTACATCGGGCCACAAATCGACTTTTCGGACAACACCAGCAGATAACCAGAGCCCCTCGCTCATCCAACCCTGTCTTATGGCAGGCACTCATCGCTATGCTACTCCCTGGAGTTGTCCTCTCTCCTTGCTTGGACAGCAGCGAAAAGAGCTCAAGAGACGTTTGCAATGTGGGGTGCCTTACCTCATTTTGGGCAGTTATGGTCTTGCCAGAACACTGTATTTCTGAATTCTGTCCCTGGGCCACGTGTTTTAACCCAGCACCAGGGCCAGGCCAAACTGACAAGAGCATGCCTCCCCACTCACACGTAGACCCTAGCTACAGTAACGTTACTGGAAGCTGGGTGTGGGAAAACTGATTTTTGCCACGCTCTCTTTATTAGTTAACGTTTAAGTCTCATTTTAGAATCACTTCACTGTAGCACATTTCAGGAATTGCTACGGCAGAAAGTCACTTTTACCATACACACCGGAGTACATACGACCAAATATTCCTATTCCCCTTCCCTTAACACTTAGGATCTTTTATTGAGTTAACCAACTCCTCCCATATGCTGTTGGGTTAATCTTTTTCAAATCAAACACACCTAAACTCTGCACTAACCAAACCTCTTCCTGTGCTGCTTCACATTGATTTTAAAGCCCACGGACCTTTAGAGAACTGGAAAGGAGAGACTTCTAAAGAATTGGTGGGAGTAGGCTTTTCCACCTCCTCTCCACCCCAGAGAAACACTGGAAGGAACAAAAGAGCAGTTGAAGTTGTTTGACTTCATAATTAAGTCATTGTCATCCTGCTTAACACACTCACCAGCCTTTGAATGACAAACAGCAAGAAGCTTGCTTTCAGAGATGCCAGCTGATCCTGGCTCCAGATCAGAAGGTGGGATGCGTTGGTCCAGCCATTTAGTCCAAATTTGAAACTACTCCTTGAAATCTTTTCTGCTGAAAAGCTGAAAGGCATTTTAGAGATAACACTATGTCCCATCCCTGCCTGCTTAGCTTCAGCCTGTGCCAAAACAGAAGATAAAGAATAGAGGAGGGGAAAAAAAAAATCAGTGAAAACAAGAATTAAAAAAACCCAAACAAACAAAAACCCAACAAAATCGAGCAACCTAAACTATATTTTGGAAAAGGCAAATGTCCATTTGTTGGATCCCAGTCATGTACAAAGACCACTGAAAGAAGAGTGTTGAAAAGAGATGAGTATCCGCCCTCCTTAAATGTTTGTGTGGCCTTTGACAAGTCCAGAACAGACGTCTCACCAGCACACTCAAAGTAATGAGCAAGATCAGGACATCATGACACTGTGATGAATATTTGCATGACCAAGTCGGTGTGTTACTTAGTCTTAAAAGTGAAGATGTGGAAAATGCAGGGTTGTATGTGTATGTCATCAAAGTCAGGTTTTATTCTCTTCTTTTCCCAGGGCTGCCTGCTTATTCAACTTTTATTTTGGCATACTGGAGTGTAAACTTGCAGGGCATGTGCCCCTCCTCCACCCAAATTTTGCAGTTTTCATGGGAGGCTAAATGGTGCAGGGCTCTGAAGCTATTGCATTTATCAAGCTGGCTTATGTTTTTACAACACTCAGAATTCTTCTCAGTCTTTGAAACGTTCCTTTACAGTGGCTCTCCTGAGGCCATAGTCAAGCAGCTGCCTCTCAGAGTGCTCTCCCAAAATGCTTCCCCTCTCACCCCCCAGTCTCTAATTTTGCTTTTCTCAGTATAAATTTTCTTCTTCTAAGAAAGGAAAACCAAAACCAAACCATAATTATGATAAAAAACAAGCATCGGAAACAAGCCTGCAAAGTAGCATTTGGCTCTTGACTAACAGTGGAGTAGGGACTGAGATCATGCCTGTGAAATCATGTCTGAGCTCTAACTCACCATCACGTGTACTTTACTTCTCATTTGTTGCTTGTCCTCAGAGCCAAGATAAGGACTATCTGAATGATCATGTTCAGCATCGCACCAGTGTTCGCGTTTTCTTGATCAGCGATGACAAATATGCTATCACAAAATTTGCACCCCGTGGACTTCAAGGCAGCTAACTGCCTGAGTCCAAAAATCAAGTGGAGATCACCTGTTCATCCTTGCTCGACTGCAAGCACAACATATACTTAGTGTTTGAAACTTTTTCACTGACTGGGGTGTTTAGGATTTCTTTTTTTCTTTCTCCCATGTATTTCATGACTGCATGCTTTTTGGGAAGTCCCCCATCTGGTCTAGACTTTTTTTTATACCCTCCATCCTGCCCGTGCTTACATCCAAAGCCAGTGCTTTCTATGTTGTTGCCCCAAAAAACCAGGTAACAAGATTCCTATCTTCATGCTGGTCCCAAGCAGTTTGCTGGCTACTTCATTCTCTTTTTCTTGCAAAAGCCAAAGGCCTATTCCTTGGGCCTCTCCCCATTGTGGTTCCCCCCCCACCATCTCCGAATGCATCCATCACAGCTGTACCTGCTACCTTTATTGCACATACCAACAGTTTACTTGAATTTGAGGTCAGAGTCTGCCACCGGCTGTGACTCTGACTACTTAAAAGGACTATCATCTTAGGAAGGGTCTGTGTTAAGCAAGGCTGTTATTTGAAGTAAACAAGTGGCTGAAAGGTAGGCACTATGAAGTAGAAACAAAGCCTGCACTTCTTCCCTGTTTTTTTTTTTTTTAAAGAAATTTTTAAAAGCCTTTGCCACAGACAAAACCACACAGCTATTTTCTCACAGCTGTAATTACAGCTCACTGTCACACTAGCTGAACCAGCTCATCTTGCCGGAGGAGAAATATTAGAAGAACCTCTACTACGCCTAGTGCTTTTATGCTCCATTTTTATCCTCATCCCTGAAGTTGTCTGACCTGTGAGAACTACTGTTCAAACACTACTGTATTTCTTAATGCAAGGTAAGCTGGAAACCTTGATCATTTCAGAAGATAAAACTAAGCAGCAACCTATTTATACAGTTTAAACTGCATCAACTGAAGCTTCAATGACAGGATTTTGTGCCAACAGAAAAGGTTGTAGCCGTGCCGCAGCTTCGTAAGTCTATGATTTCTACCTAACCCGAAATGAATGCATACACCCACCCCTGCAGCAGCAGGTGGTTCCAAGCATTTTCAGTAAATAGAGGCAATTTTCTGTTGCTAATCTGTATCATCAGCAAGTTTTGTAACAACAACTTCATCCTGAAACTGAGGAAAAAGCCTACAGCACCAGGTTCTGTGCTGAAGATGGTTCAGCCTGTGGGTCCAGATGGGCTCTTTGTTGTGCCCGCTCATGGATACAGCAAGTGGATCAGAAAGACTAATAAAACATCAGTCATGAGACTTCATGTCCTTGACCACAAATGAACTGGCATTTTACCTACTGGGACTTAAGTCCACACAGACAATTTGTAGCAAAACAAATGTCTTTCAAAACTTTTCTGAAACTTAGCACAGTTTGGCTTTATGGCCTCTACAAAACCCAACTCTGGTTACCTCAAGAGAGAAACTTTAAAGAAACCGTAACCTCTAATTTCACATTTGCTATCAGAGTGCAAAAAGATAGCAACTTTCTTCAAAATTTTAGGACTCGTCAAACTACTGTGTCATTTCAGTTACTCCTCCACAAAAGATTAGATACACAAAAGAAAGACAAAGTTTTTAGATACACAAAAGAAAGACCGTGAAATGGAAAGAGCTCACACTGGTTTGCACCTGGCAGGAAAATACACAGGTATTATCACAATCTGGAGGTACTGTGGTTTGCCAGATGCCATTTTGTGCTCATTACCAAAAAGCTCCAGGGTATTCCAAGGCTTGCAGAAAGATCATGTTTTGGTTCCATGTCCAAAAGAGGGGGTTTTCTTGCTGGTTTTTTTTTTTAACACAGTCTTCATTTTTTTTTTCTTCTTACTTAGTAAGGATGTGAAAAAACTCTGAGCATATGGGGATTTCAAATTTACCGATATAATTTGTGAAGTCAGGACTATTTTCTGATCCAGATGGAAGCTAGAAGGGTTACAAAAGACTATTGAATTCAAGCTTTTGTATCTCAACAAGGCACAAAAAACATCTGTTCTTTGTTGGCCAAGACACAGTTAATAAACATTATTATTAGGTAAGCATCCTGTTGTGCCTGTCATCATACATGTCAATCTCTGCATAAATTAGGAGCCTAAACCCAACAGCAGGGAAAGAATTAATTTCTGAGAAGCGTGGGCCAAAATAACATTTATGCCTGTCAACCACCAACACCATCTCACATCACTCTTTTACTCAAGCTTAAATAAAAAGCACTCAGCAAGATTAAAATAATTTAGAAACTTTTCTTCTATATTGTCAGCGTCTCAAATTTTGTTCAAACAGAGCCTCTAGTTAAAAAAATAATGAAGACAAGATTTTGCTGCATGAAGTTAAAGGGAAATTTATAAGACTAAGCCTCTATGTATTCTGAAAGCCTCATCCTCAGTATACACAATCTGTTACTAGCAGATTATTCAACCTCAGAATGTAAAGACAGAAGTGAATATTCACAGATACCCATGACTATCCTGAATCTGCAGAGGTTACAAGACCTTTGACTGTTCAACAAAGGAAAAGCACTCGCAATAAACCACCACAAAGGTTCTTTTGTGAGATTAGGATCGCTTAACTCAATTCAGACCTCTACGTGACACAGGAAAGTACAGCAGAAAATGAGTTACTTTTCAGTACAGAGCAGGGCACTACAAAAGCAGCCTTTACATTTATTTCAAGATCTCAGGGTTTCTTCTGACACAGCAGCAGAATGAAGCTTAAAAGAGGCCCTTTATACAGTCATTTGCCAGTCCAGGTGGCCTGGCCATGCAATGATTCTGCAACATTTTTTCTCAGGCTGCCCCTTCCTTGTCCTTTAACGTTTCAGTTCACGTTGGAGGCTCAATGACATAGCACTTGCCCACCATTGCTTCCCCAGTTTGCTTTTTTAGACCTTTGATTTTGGAAATTGTTAACCCTTTTGGGATAGCACACTCTTGCAGAAGCATTTGCTCCCATGTTTCTCTAAAGAGTATTACGTTTCTTAACGTAGTACCTTGGGCAGGGCAAGGACTTACCATAAACTACATAATTCTATTATCTGAGCAACTTTCTGAATGAAATAAATCCCAGTAACTGGTTGCATATACTAAGCATACAAAGCTTCAAGCTTCACAATTATGCCTGTGACCATTTTCCAGGAAGGCAAAGCCCATTTCAAAGCTGTTGTTTCCTGATGGCAGCATTTACCCAGGAAGCAGGAAATGTACATTCTAGGAGCTCATCAACCAGCTGGGGTCTGATCTCTCAGGACCTGGATAAAAGTTCAAAAACTGTGTCTCTCTACACCTGCTTGGTGCAGCTGGGTCACTAGGATCAGGGAAGGCAGATTCAGGGGGCTGGGGGGGGGAAAAAAAAAGAAGGGGAAAAAAAAAAAAAAAAAAAGCAGCCTCTCTCCTTACAGGGTGCTCTTGTTTTAGCACACCTTGACCTAGTCCTCAGGACCGGAGCTAAGGCAGATATTTTTTTCATAATTGATAAGAAGAAGGTTTATTGTTCTTTTGTCATCTAGACAGTAGCAGAGAACATCTCAGTAATGTACTATGGGTTTAGTTCCTTACAACACATCAACATTTTTCTACAAAAAAAAAAGGGAAAAAAAAAAAAAAAGAAAAGCCTCTCTCCTTACAGGGTGCTCTTGTTTTAGCAAACCTTGACCTCCATGACACTGCTTTAGACTCTTCCAAGGATTCAAGGTGCTTGAGGCCTGATACTTTTCTTCAGTGTTGGATCCTAAGATCAGGTTATTTAGGGAAAATTCAGATAGTTTGAACACAACCCTAAGTTACCTCTTTGGTTACTGTTCTACAGAAAATGAACCAGAGCCATCAAGGTGACACTCAGAACTCCTTCCACTAACAACTATGGAGACTAGGACACTGGAGTCATCACTTGTCAGTTTTAGAGCAAAGAATACCTTCCTTCTCACCCAGAGCAATCATGTTTTTGGGACCTTGTACACCCCTTTGGTTCCTTTTGTTAGGTGACATTAGATCAGTTTCAACTTCATTCATTTGAAGTTTGAATCATCACACACTTCTCCACGGATAAAGTCTTCTTTGCCTCCTTTTTGTATTCTGACTTGATGCCCACTTGCTCTCTCCGTATTTACTGCTTGTGTTGGTCCTGTCTCCATTTCATGTCGCTGAGGAAAGCAGAGCCTGTGAATCTTGCAGGCTGTAACCACTTGACCAAGTCCATGCTAATATTTCAGCACAGGCAGTAGCCAGCAGGAAGATTTTGAGCGGGAGTCTCAAAACCGATGGACTTCTCCAGGGCAGGAGCTGCCGACACATTGCAACGCTGGCGCTGGTGACTTTTCACTGCCTCAGGGAGTAAAATATTTTCCTCTTCAAGTGCCCAAGGTTGGGAAGATTTCTCTCCCTCCACTGCACACTCCCTTCACGAGCAATACCTGTTCTCCCCCTGGGGCAGGTTTTCACAGTCCCGCTTCTCTTTCTTCTGTCTTGCACAGGTGTAAGAAAAGGGCACCGGAGCAGCATCTGCCCAGTGGAACAGAGCTGCCACAATGAAAGCAAAGTGTCTCTTCCTGATTTTATAGTTAGAAGGCGATTCTAATATTGCCTTTTGCCTGAGAGACCCCCAAGATCTACCATTAATGGTATTTCCGAGCTGCTTCTCACACACCATATTCCCTCTGCATACTTTCCCCTGGCCTTGCAAGGAAGAACTTCCCATGAGTTGTTCAATCCTGAGCTATAGCAAGAGCTCATTAGGTCACCACAGTCAGCTACGGTTACAGAAATTACGTGACTCTCAGAGTACTAGAACAACATAGGCAGAATTCCCGTTTGCAGAATAACCACTGGCAGTTATAATACCTTCCAGCTGAGGGGGATGCTCCCACAGAGGACTCCTGGGCAGGCACAGTGCACTGCGATGCCAGGATTCATCCTGACATCTGCACCACTCATGCTTAACATACAGGGGAAACGGGACACAAAGATCTTACCAAGGATTATGAAGCACAGGGGGAATGGACCCCACTGTCCCCAACACAGCAGCTCTCCCTGAAAATTACTATTCATCCAGCCTAACGGCAATGCTGTATTTTTGGTCAGGAAAGAAAAAACCAAAAATTACTCTGGTCAGTACAGAACGTGGCTTTTGCATTCCACAACCCTAAGAGCTACTCATCTCATCTGTCAAAAAAATCGATCTAGACTTCTAGAGTAATCTAATCTCCTCAGCAGCCTTTATGGACAACAGAGGAAGGTTCTTCCAGAGTCCAATTAATTTAATCCCAGACACGTCTAACAGGCAGGATGAATCGGTCTGTGGAGATGCTGCATTGTCTCTACAAAATGCGGTGACCATAGAGCTAGCCACAGGGGCTACATCCAGCGCTCTGACTGCCAAAGTCAGCCCCATGCCGCGGCCTCACAGGGAAGGCTGGGAAAGTTGCACTTGTATTGCACGCAGCTTACGATCCCCTTTCTGACACGGCAAAAGAAAGAAAAGAGCAATTCTGAGTATCAAGAACCCAGACCCAGTGAATGTTTTCAAACCTGTTTGGTTTACCTTGCCATTCACAGGTTGGAACTAACAAAGGGTGAGAAAAGAGAAACGCTTTTTTTTTTAGATCTGGAAGAGGTTGAGCTATGCAATACAGATGGGGGCACTGAAAAAAATCTGAGAAGTAGAATTTCTCTAACCGTTTCTCTGCCATTTATAGTGTTGGATGGGTAATTTCATGTGTCTGGAGTAAAGGAAGAAACGTAGGGCATACAGATGACGTGGAGTCTTCTCAAATACTCCCTGAAACACTGAGGTGAAAAATAATATAATTTTCCTTATCCAAATATATCGCTCTGCCGGACAAGAATGACTCCTTAACAAGGACAGTAAGTGAGAGGGTATCAAATAGGAAATAATATAAAATAATCTTTAAATAAAAGTTTAATTCACTCTTACTTTACAGACTATTTAAAAGCACCTTATCATTTTACTGTCAGTTCTAAAAAAGACCATCAAGAGACTGGAATGATTTTAGCTGGTAAAATATAGGAAACCTTGTGAACAAATGGATACAAGCTAAGCGAAAGCACAGTAATTATTTTGTACACCACAACTATAATCAGAATCTGGCATTGGTTTATTCAAATTTTGCTTTCTTGGAAGCAAAGCTTACATGTTCGTAAACATCAAAATAAACATTGCTTAATTTTACAGTTTGCTAAACAAATACTTTTTTACCCTCAAGGGCATATGCAGAGCCATCTATTTGTCTGGCAGTTCTCCTGTTGACCTGTGCTTCAATATTTTTTTAAACAATTGGATCCCTTACAGTTTTAATGGTGCTTGAAATTTTCTTCTAATATTGTGCAAGTCGTAGGCAAGGCCGTTTTGATGTGTGCCCTTCCTTACATAGATTTTTGATCAGTACTTAACTAACGCAACTGTGAAAAACTATACATTTTCAGGAAAATGTTTTGATTTTGGTCCTGTAGTTAAAGACCTTCTATAACTGAGCTGTTTACATGGGTTTGAATCACAAGCATGTACACAACAAAACCACTATACGAATGTTTCTTGGTCTATGCATAAAAAGTATGTCTTCTACTTACACTAAAACATACAAAAAATAAACTACAAAAATTGTTTACACTTGATTTCAGCAAAAAAAGCTTTCTTCAAGAAAAATGATTCTTCTGTTTTCAGCCATCAAAAAAGGAATGCAAGTAAACAATAAATACATGTGCTTTCTCCATATAGACATATTTACACTTGAGTCTTTGGCTTATGTTTAAGTTTCTTTATAAAGATCTTTACGTGATCCAGCCATCATTGCACATTAAAACAAAATAAGCCAGTTTTTTTTTACTATATATAATATATATATGCAACACTTGAAACGTATAAAGAATGAACCTTACTATCAATCTGCACTGTTATTGTACTTTTACAACGTATCAAAAGAAAAAAAAGAAAAATTAATACCATATAGGAAATATTGATACATGCAACAGATGGTCGCTCTACTGTAATTGAGAGACGGCTGCATATACAAACACTGAAAAGTCCTAATTTGCGCAAATCTCTTCTGACTCTGGTTTTCATTAAATAGTATTTATGTGGCACTAAATGTTGATACTGTATACAAGCATAGAAACAGATTGAGTTCTTTTATTAAGATACACAACTTCATAAGAAAAATACTTTGCATTTAAAATTTAAAATCCCTCCCACCCCCCTCTTCCCCTAAAATCTTTCTTCACAGGATCAAGAACTGTTGTCAAAACAGCTTATTGAGATTCATGTATTTGGTGAACTTTGTCACATCCATTCCGACTAAGAGGATTCCAAGTACTCCAGCGCAACATCATAGCAGAAGCGATATTGCTCCTTTAAGGGGAAAGAGGGGGGGGAAAAAAAAAGAAAAAGTTAAATTAAGATTCTAAAGTATTAGCAGCAGTATCTACAAACAAGAATAGTCTTTGCTAACTACTATGCAATTTTAACTTCAAGCCTGACATGCTTAGGTTTTCTTTTTTTTTTTTTTCCTCCTACATAAGTATATTACCAGCTCTGATTTAAAAACTCATCCTAACCAATGAACTGGAAAAAAAAACCTGACCATGAAATGCAAGCATTTGCTTCTCTGATATTTTCAACTTCTGAACTGGTTTATCAAACATGAAAAGTTCTCCTATCAGTCAGAGCATTCCT
>NW_009260493.1:11006864-11016668 GCF_000687185.1 Egretta garzetta | reverse complement strand
ATATCATTTATATTTAAGTTAGCTGATACTGCGCAGTTAACCAGTGCCTGTGGCTCGGACAGCCAGGGAATGGCTGGGGAATATTGAGCTGTGACAGAAAGCTGCTCTGGGCCCACAGCCCATTTGTACAGTCGTGCCGATCCAACGTCCAGGAGATCAGATGCACGTTTAAAAGAGAAGTTAAAGCTCAAATATGCATCATGGTTAGTATTTCTCCCTAACAAGGCTGCTGTTCAGAGCTGATACCGGGGGAGAGGGAGGAGGAAGGAGAGAGGAGAGGGAAGGAGGAGAAGAAAACCCAAGGAAATTAATTCAATCTCTACTGTCCTTGCGACCTAACAAAACGAATCTGCTTTTGTGATTTATTTTTGTTTGCAAAGGAAGCCAGTGTGATCCATTAGCAGGAAGTGGTGGGGATATCTTAAAGGCTTTCTTGCACTGCTCATTTTTGTTATCTGATCATGTTGCTGAATGTAGGGCACATGACAGTGTTATATATTGGTTTTCCTGGTTTGTTTTCTAACTAACGACTCAACAGCTGCTGCTGTTCAAGAGTTCTGAATAAAAACCCACACAACAGAAACACATAACTACGGAAATTCAGTAACTGCAGATTAAAGCTACAATGGAATTCAGGCCTATTTTGAAATGAAATATAAGCTTACAGACCATTTATCAGAAACACACACAATCTACCTTGGCCTCCCTTTACAGTGACACAAGTAATTTTCCATGTGATCTGACCTGTTTTCTTCATAGCTGTGAACTGAAATCCAGGCAGCAATTCAATATGTTGTGTCTCAGGCGCCTATGGCACAGCAGACTGCAAAGTATTTGCGGCAAAACCAGCAATACCTAGCCCAATGTCACTGCTGCTACAGGATGCTCTACCTGTTAACATTTTAACCATCTTCTTAATTTATGTGGTGGCAAAGGATGGAAGCGATGCACACTAATTAAGCAAATCATGCCACAGAAGCTACTTGATACCAAGCAAACAGTGACAACTGGAAAAAAGGGCAATACGGGAAGAGGCAGCTACAGCCATTTTGCTCAATATGCAAGTTCACGAGGTCAGAAGCAATTTTCACTATGCATAAGCTGCAAAACGTTTTTAATTTCAATTGGCATCCCTGATTTTTATGCTGTAGGCAGCCATCTGGCTGAAAAGTGACACTGGCTGCTGGCAGCGTGAGAGTCAAATGGCAGAAACTCCCAAACACTGTCTAACCTGCTTTCACATTCACCCACAGGAAGGCAAAAAAAATCCACTTGGGAGAATTTTTTTAAGGAGTTTTCCACAACATTCAGTTTTTGTAACTGAAGCGATCATACAGATGGATATGCACTCATATCCACGTGTACGCAGAAAGATTGACCAGAAGACTGAAGGCTATTTTGAGTTCTGGCAATATACATAAAAATATTTAGTCCTTGTGGTCTTGCTAATTCAGGCTCATATTGTTTATATTAGTTTATTCTTTATATTGTTTATTATTTAGGTTAACTGTTGGACTCGATGATCTTAAGGGTCTTTTCCAACCTAAATGATTCTATGATTCTTCATGTTCATTTCCAATGTACTAGATTCAAGTCTTTGATTTTAAAGTCCTGAGGTATCATTTTGACTACTACAAATCTGAGGAACAAACATTATCATTATTCAATACAGCTTTCAAAACAGCAGTTGTTATAAAGAAGCAAAATATTCACATCTCCAGCTACTAATTTGGACTCTACAGCTTATTCCTACCAAGAAGAAATGTCTTGCTCTGTAAAATTTCAAGATGCTTTGTGCGAGCACAACCCACCCCAACTTCTCTTCAAATAGACCAGGTTATTTTGGGAGACTAAAGTGCATTCTGTTAACTCAGAATGTTTTCTGTGAAAAGCACAGTACCACTACAAGAAAAGCAGAGTAAAATGCTTAGCCTGGCCTCTCATGATGCTGACTTGTGTGTACACGCAAGAAATTTCCACCACAGGATGTAGCATTTCCCAACCTTACGCTCATGCCAAGAATCAGATCAGCCGCTGCTCAGTCTACACTACAAGGGGAGCCCAAGACCCAAAACCCATGTCCCATTGTTCGTGTGGCCCAACACAGGTTTGCTCTGTTTTGTGGGCACAGGACTGAGGACGCAGCTCACGCAACAAGAGAGCCTCTGGCTCTCCGGCTGTTTGCAATAACCCCGATGGGCTGCTGCTTACCGGAGTTTCTACCATGTTGGGCTTACTGTTCCGCAAAGTCTTCACGGCATGGAAAACATCCACAACGTTCTGCCTTTTTACCATCTCAACCACAATGCCAATGGCACAGAACATCCCACTCCGGCCACCACCGTTTCTGTATGCAAGGAAAAGAGCTGGTTAAATGTCACCATGGTGTTAAGAGAGCATCCAAAACGCATTTCTGTTCTTCCACTCTGTAAGCATCAGTGATTCACAAGTCCCACGAGGGAGACCAGGCTTTAGCAATTTCCTTGCAGCTCCAGTGGGTTTGGTCTGAGACATTTGCTGTTTCTGACCTTCCTCTCAATTACTTCTTTTGAATTCTGCCCTTACAGCCCACCATGCCACCCAGCTATGCTATAGCCTAATTTACATAGGCATTAGCAATAAAAAACTAAGTTCAATGGCAAGTACAACATTAGAAATTAAAAACCAAGCTCACTGGCAAGTACAACGTTTTCCATTTAGTCCTAGAAAGAGACTCACTTAAATTATCCTATGGCATGAGGATTATCCAGCCAGAGCAATGCCAAGGCATCACTGATTTGATATCTTGTTGACCTTTGGGGACACTTCTGAACAATTTTAATCTTCATTTCAAAGAAATTAAGGTAGGTACTACTTCTTCTTAAGTTTAAATTAGCTAGAAGGTTCCACAGATAATGAGGAGGGGTGGGCAGAAAGGGACCATAAGTTAATTCCAAACATTTAAATAGAAGCCTTTTTTTAAAAGTAAGGAGAAATGCATAATTCAAGAGATGCAGAAAAAGTAACCATTTGGAACTCAGCATAAAACATTTCCTTACTGAAACTGTACAGAAGAAAACATGAAAAACACCGTATTACTGTAGTATCATGTCCAAAATATTCATTCCCACGGTACCTTCACCTGACATAGACAAATCCAAAAGTTGATTGAAAGCCAACCTACAGTACCAGTGGTACTCTTTTTTTTTTTTTTTAAATAAAAGAAACAAGGACATGTGCGAAAGAACATAGCCATAAGAATACTGCTTGAACTTAAAACAAGAACTAATTTATAAGCATTTATTTGAAAAGCAGCAATTTGACTTTTTCCCAATTACTCACAGGCAATGGATGATGGTCCGGCCCTCCCCTTCTTCACATTCCTCTTGCCATTTTTCAACCTGGAGAATTAACTTCAAGAAGGATCTCTTGGAAGCTGGTACATCTCTGTGAGAAGCCCATCCCAAATACTGGAATTGCTGCACCATCAGATAGCCCTCTTGTGGCTGAGGGAAACCAAAGAACTTTAGGTCAATATGGCACCTTTACATCTTTGTTTAGAAAACCAAAATATAAAAGTAACATGAAACCTAAGTGTTTATATTATGGACAGATTCAAACATGTATATACATTGGTATATACATGGCATGGTAGGGTCTCCATTAATTTGTATCACTTGAGCTCAAGGAAGATGTCAAAAAAAGGAAAAAAAGGGAACTACTTTGAAGACAACATCACAGTTTATCAATCACTAATGTAACCTATGCTGACTTCTAAATGGACAAATTCCCTTGATTCGAAGTGCCAAGGTTTTTTATCTGTTAAGGATAAACAACAGTCAATTAAATCATTAATTTAATCAATTAAGAACATCATTGTTAAATTCTTAGACCTACAGAAACGAAGAGACAGACCTTTGGTTCCTATGCATGAACTGACCCCATTATAAATAAACAACATGTAACAGTGGTGCACAAATATGACTATTTTCTGTGAAGTCTTCCCTTTTTGCCAGACTATGACAATCATGAGAGCCTTACTGCCAGTCTATGAGCCTCCCATGTGCTAGTTGCTACACAGGGAGATTTGAATAGAATTAGATTGTCACAAGAAAGGCCTCAATAATTGGAAGAATAAATAGTCTATTCAGTTTCTTGGAGCTGAAGAAGATAAAAAGGAGTAGGAATGCGGATTTTAGAAAAGGAAGAACAGAGCAGAGAGATATTTAGAAGCAAGATGTAAAGGCGAAAAGGCATGGGAGACAAAGAGAAGTAGAGGAGTAGAAAATCAAAACATCATAAAAAAAAAAAAAAGAAATGGAAAAAGTGAAAATAAGAAATGAACCAGAAAAAAGAGGAAGTCTCAAAACAGAACCAAAAAAGCGCTATGGCGTAATATTTGCCAGTGTGCCTACACCTTAGCTTCCTGTAGTTTCCAAACAAGGTATGAAGAGCTGAAAATGTTTTTCTTAGCTCTGAATATAAGCAAAGCAAAGGTTTGGATAAAATACTGGCCACATGCAAATGATGATCTCTGCACTTTGAAAAATGAAAACATGACAAAAATAATAAAAAAAAAATCTTTGTAGACACAATAATTAGTTTTCCCCACAGCTATTCTTCAACATTAATGAAAGTTGAACATATACTCCAAGTAGCAGTTGATGGCATGTAAATTCAGTATTGGATGAAAGATACAAAGCAGTAATGGTAAATAGAATAGGTATTGTTGGTTAACTGCACATGTAACGGTGGCACAAGCATCTGTAACTCGTTACCTGGAGGCAACATAAATAAGTGATTTGTAGAGGTGAGCTAAAGGAGGAGACGCTGCATGGCAAACGGGGTTTGAGGTGCTGCTGCGGTAGTGTGAAACACTATGGGACAGCAAAAAGACAAGATGGTGCAAGGTGTGAAAGAGACAACAAGAACACAAGACCGGCACTGCTACTGAAGTTGAGAAAAAGATGATAAATGTAGGTTGAGGCAGAGTGGTGCAGAATCCTTCAGAGGCAGAGGAGCTTTCAGAGTTTTTTCACACGCCGCTTTGCAGGATGCCACAATTCTCCTTTTACGCTGCGGTTCTCGCACCTTAGGCTGAGAAGGTGCCGGCTGCATAACCCAGCCTCAGCGCTCCTGTTCCTGATTCACCACGGAAGATGTCTTACAGAAGCTATGAATTAAACACCTGCCACTCTACATGTTCATTACAGGGATATTTCTCTCACAGCACACCAAACAAACAGAATACTTCTCATACATCTTCTACTCATCAGGGATAATGCCACAGAACAACACTCTTGCAACCTTACTGCTCTCTCTGCTCAGCGTGCAGCTAATAGAAAAGTGCTAGAAATCGGTATTAGATATCGATGCTTGACTGACTCTTTTCTGGGTAATGTCTTACGAACATTAGTACTTTACTATTATTCAAAACGACAAACCACAAGAGCCTGGAGAGTGTTAAAACCGACATATTTTTATGTTACATGTTGTTACGATAACGCTTACTCTTGTTAGATTGCATATCCTGAAAATTCGGTTTATGACGTCGCAGTCCATTGAACACGACATGCATTCCACTTGGATGGGACCGTACCGCAGAATCCCTTCCTCGGGCCAGTATTGCGGGCAGCCCTGCGCCAGAGCAAAATGGTAATGGTAATTAAAGGGTGAGTTACAACTTGAGCATCGCCTTGTTCCACTGCAGACAGCTCACCTAACTTTTACTGAGTAGCTAGTGTTAATTAGTTGCTGTAAAGCAGGGAATAACTGTAAAGTCACTGCACTGCTCTACATTTTGATCATGCAGTGGATCCAGAGTGATTAAAGCATGCGATGGTACATGGAAAACTTGATCCCCAAACTAACCTGTGCTAAGTCGACTTCATTTAACATCACAAGAGAAGTACAGCCGTAGTCATACACTAATCTCCAGAAATCTTTCACAGTGTTTGGTAAAGGATGTTGTGTGACAATAAAAGCTGCTGGTTGCCTGTAGCTCTGTAAAGGCAAACAATTCTATTAGCACCGGTAGAGGAAGTACTTCGTAACTTCCACTCCAACGCTGCAACAGAAAAAACACATAAATAGAACAAAGCTGCGACATCAATTACACCGGATTTCACCAAAGCTGATGTTAAAAATACATTGTCGTCTCCAGTAAGGACCAAGAGGTTACTCTGCTCAGCTCTGCCGCCTGCTTTGTTACAGCCAAGCCCCGTTTCAGTTCAGATATGCATGGGGCACTGAAGATGCTCTTCAGGGCTCTGCGGAGCTGAGGCTTGAGCAACTCCGCTCCAGGCACTGTGTCCAGGAGACCGAGCAGGAAACCTTCACCCCGCGTGTTGCAGAGGGGGGTGCAGAGGTCTCAGAAGGTCACCCTATCCACAGCAGGTTACATGTGAGTTCTGTGACTGAACCGGGGACTAAACTCAATCCCAAATTCCGTTTCGGTGCCACAGCCACAGGGTGACCCACAGAACTGACCTTCAGGACAACTGGGGCCCATTTCCAGGAGAAAGCAGAAGTTAAGCAGCAAAATACCATTTCCTGTCGTGACAGCAGATTCAATTTTCTGTACGCTGTGTTATACACAACTGCAAACAGGGATTTCCAGCCTTGCACAGGTTAGCTGAGATGCAACTAATAGCAGAAGGGCTAAGTCCCTGCAGCACATGTATTACGAGCAGCAAGCAGAAGAGGAGAGATCAGAAGTATTTTGTGTGCGATTTGCAACTATGCTCGGAAGAGTTTTGCTGTGAAGGAATACAGATATGAACTGGCAAGGAAGAACCAACAGGTTAATCTGAGAAACAGAATATTCTTGTAGGCGGGTGGGATTGTAAGTCACCAGTTTGAAGACGATGTGCTGGGACTGCTGTATGCAACGCAGAGATCCCCGTGTTGAGCACCCATGCTGGTACCAAAAGCAGTTTGGCTGCTTTTTACTGCATTAAGTAGAGTAAATTAGCCTAGGGGAAAGACTTGGTAGGGCAGCTAAATCACTTTTGGTATGGAAGTTTGCTTGTTTGAAGATTGATATGAGGGATCTACACGTGCAATATATCAACATACCCTCGAAGAACATAGTGTGAGGCCCAGAATGAAAATACACAGTTCTTTTCACCTTTCTACTTGCTGTAAATTGTGAAGATAACAAATTAATGTCTTTAGCATCAGTACTTGTTTGACAACAGAATAAGGAGGCTGACAATTTTTTTATCTATGTTTGCTATCCTTTTCTAACGTAGAAAGCATATTGGGGTAGGAGCAGCTTCTGTCCTACTTCCTAGATCTGCCCAGGGAGCAAAGAGGAACAACCAGTATTGATTCGTCCCTTATATTTTTAAGAAAGAAAACATGTACTAGCTGATGTCTTCCTAGCCCTCTTCCCCATCATTTCTGGTCTTTCCGAAGACGAGAGAATATACTGAGTGTGAGATGATCAGGTTTTCAAAAAGAACAGGCAGGAGATCCGCTGTCACACTGGGAAGCAGACACCTTCTTGTGGGAACACAGGGACCAATACATTGTAGAAAGGGAAAAGTTTCCATTTCTGTTTTGCTACCAAAAGTCCCCTCTCCTTGCCCAGCAGTGGGGTCCCCCACTCTGAATAAATCGGTCTTAAAAGAAACAGAAGAGAAAGGGCAAGAAAAAGCTTTTAATACCCGAAGTTTTAACCCTGTACCTATAGCCTTGTTATATGCCTTCATTGGAATATATTATTTTTTTTTTCTGCTGCTTTTTTCCTTTTATTACTACCATTTCTGTCTGTCTTACTTGCTTCTGATTGCTCATCCATTAATATGTCGCTTGGTTCCTGTCCCTGCCTGCCGCACACTGTTACATGCCCGGACCCCTCCTGCGTTATCTTCCTTTCTCCCCAAACCACACGCCTCTGTGCAGCTGTGTTGGTTGCTCCATAGCACATCAATTTTATCCAGGTGCTTAATGTAATTTTAACTGCAATTCTAAACAATTTTGGTTTGTACCAAAAGTTTTGCTCGCTGCTCTAATTCATCCATTCAGCCCCAGTGAATCCCTAATAGATTGGTCTCACACATGTTACTCTTCTATTTTTCTGGCACAACAGCTAATTGTGAGATTAGGGACTGCATTTTGCTTGCAGTTCAAACGCTTCCTGCGCTAGCTCAGGCAGAACTCTGGGATGAACACCATTCTGTCCTGATGATTTCTGCTGCTATTTGCCATTTTATTCCAGCATCTCTTCTTGACACCACAGTTTCTGACAGCACTTCATTTTTGAGGAAAGGGGATGCTCCTAGAAATCAGGCCACTTATTTAAGTATTTTCTGTAAAGGCAACTTTAGGGGCCTAACTTTGGATGTGCTAATGGCAGGCGCAGGCAGGTATCTGACAGCACACGTGATGAACTGTTTTATCGATCGGACACCTGTAAGCAGGTTCACCTCCATTCTTTCCATTAATTCACTTTCCCCCCCGACAATACTTCTGTCACTCAAACTTCAAGGATCTTTAAAGAGCTACCACTCAAAATATGACAAACAAAGCCAACCCTATCCCCAAACATGCGAAAGAAACTTTTTTTCCCCTTCTCCCTCTGTCTCTCCTGCCTCCATATACACAGCCTTTCTGCTAAGACAGTGATAGTATCCTCATGCTCAGGTAGGTAATAGCTACGTCCTGACAAATGGCAGATTTTTGAGATCCTGCTGAGATTTGAGACTTGGAGGGCTGGAGAGCAGAGAGAGAAAAGGGGAGATTTCCAGTGGGTCCCACACGGATGCATAAAACTAAAGATAAAAACCCTTATGAACAAGCAACGCAACCTGGTGCAGTTTCTTACCCGTTTCCCCCACCCTTCTTTGTTAGGACTGTTTTACTGGGCACTAGAGTAAGAAAGAGTTACCCTTTCTTAAACCAGCAAGCGCTCTCTCTCACATTACACAGCTTTTCACGGCACACCACGCAGACAAAGAAGATAGTCTCTTACGTCCATAAGAGCAGCATTGATGTAGTTGCTGCTCTCCCCATCAATAGTAATTAAGAAAGGCAGACATCTGTCAGGTGGCAGCATATCCATGAAGCGGTTCTTGTCGTGGTTCCTTGGCAAGCAGGCTATGCTGCAGTCCTCCGCCTGCAGGCGAGGGGTCACAGAATTCAGGGTCTAAGGGAGAGAGGACACTCGCTTTAGCACGCTGAACCAACAGACAGTGGACTCGAGATTCCCCAAGGTTTAATTTAAAATACCGCACGATGGGAAAACGTGAGGCATTAGGCAAGAAGACACTAGCAAATAAGAGCTCCTATGATGGATGTGCTGGGGCTTTTCATGGGGGGTTAAGCTGCAGGTGTAAAAGGTGCTCTGTGTACCACTGAACAGATCCCTCATGACACCATCCCCTCTGAAAGGAATAAAACAAAGAGGATCCTTTGGAGCCCTAAAGGGCTATGCCTTAGCTGTGCAAATGCAAGCCAAAACTCCCTGTGGTTCCTAGTCAGTGCTGTTTATTCCAGACATTTACTGCCATTTTATTCAAAGAAGGATATTCTGTATTTAAAACAACTTTGCAAGGCACATAAACATGGGTTCTTTATTTTGTGGACTAAAAGTGAGGGATCAAATGCTACAAATGTGATATGAAAACCCTTTCCCTTAAAATAAATGTATCTAGAGGCAAAAAAACTGTTGTCACATGAAGAGTTAGTAGGGACTGCGAATACCTGAAACTCATCTTTGAGATGCGAAGAGTTTGTCTGAGAGTCTATTCTAATCATATCAAAATAAGCAGCTTTGAATTCGCAGACAGGAATGGCAGTTTCTCCACACAGGCAAGCTTC
>NW_009260493.1:10973181-11006828 GCF_000687185.1 Egretta garzetta | reverse complement strand
GGGAAAGAAAAAAAAATTAGAGCCATTTAAAAACAACAGATCTTTCCTTCTTTTAAGACAAACAGATCTCCTGTACACTGTAAAACTCATCCAAGGTAGTGTCCATCGATCCATTAAATAACGCTTTAGTACAAACACAATCTTGTCCTAATTGGGATGCAGTTAACAAGGATGTTTTCTTCAGAACCAATTTAAATTCAGTAAAACTTAACAGAACAGGCATAGCAATTTATTTAGTAGGAGGTTTTTAGTTTTCTTGTGGTGCTTGTGGGTTTCTCCGTATAAGCGAGTGACTTGTTGGCTTTACTCATTTTGGTCTTTTAAAAATAGCTTTCGGTCATATAATACAAGCAGAAAGTGTAAATTGCTTCAAGCACTACTAGGGTGATTAGCAGTTATTTGGCACGCTGCATTCTCCTTACGCGTGTGCAAGCTAGTACACCAACTGTCTGACAGCCAGCTCTAGGCCAGTAACACACACAAATGTGTCCCAACAGAAACAGCATTTCTTCCCATTTTTTTTTTTTTCTGACATGCCTTGAGATATCCTGAGTCCTAGACAACTGCGTTACTATTTCAGTCGGGCCTCCTGTCAATTTTTACATAACACCTATTATATTTACTTCCCCCGAGTAACATGTGTAAATCATGTCCATCCAGCGAAGCGTGTGAACTGTGCCAGCCTCACTTAGATATTGTGGATACTGATGAGGTTATTAACAGCACAAACTTTAACACATGCCTGTAACCAGAGCACACGCCCAAGGACCATGGTGGTATGCTGGCTCTACAGCCTGTGCAGCCTTATGCACATAGCTATGGAGCTATTGCCATCGCTGTCATCTAGATGACCATCACAAGAACTTGCTGCAATTACAGCTTTATTTTACTGTGTAAGTATGAACCTCTGAGAGAAGATGAGACATAAGAGGCAAAAGGGAGAGAAAGGAACAGCGCCAGGCGTGTTAATTCACATGCAAGAGCAGATTAAACTGGGATGCTTGAAGCAGTCACACAGAAACACTCCACACGCTTCCCAAAGGTTAATGGCCCTGTGGCAGGGGTAGTTGATTGGGAACATTTGTATGTTCAACTGCCACGGGTTGCAGCATGGAATAAAAACTGCACCAGATCACATTCATATGCCTGGCTGCCAACTGCAGAGACTTGCAGGTGGTCACATTCAGTATTACGGGTGAAATAACTTCTCAGGTAGAGGTCCACATGGAGGACAGGAGAAAGAGGTGGCAAACCACTTCAGGTAGCCTGTCTTAAATAGAAATCAATAACCTATGTTTCTGTGGAAGCTCAGTGATACTCAGGTGGCAGAATGGGAGCTGCTATAGCTTCATCACTAAGGCAATGGTTTCACTGTGGAGTTGCTGAAGGCACGACAAAAGATAAAAAAAAGTAGAAAAGGGAAAAGGCTTGGCAGTGAGGTTAATAAAGCAAAAAAAGCCTCAGAGTTGAAAAGGGAGAGCGAAATGGACGTAAAGTTCCACAGGTAAGTCAAATCATGGATGAAGTGGTTGGAGATAGTCTAAAAACCGGTGGCAACCTGCTGAAATTCCAACTTTGGGTTGCTGGAATTGCTGATACCGGAACTGGGGAGAGATGTGCCAGACAGGCCTACTGTAGGGTATCCCCTAGAAAAATTCTCCTTGCTTTCCTTGTGTTACAAAGTTAGGCGGGCACCGGTTTGTGTGAAGACTGAAAGACCTGGCAGGTTTGTTGCACCATCCTGGTTCTGGGTGCTGTTTGTGTTGAGCAATGCTCCCCAGTGGAGATAACCCCACAACGGGGCCACTGGCTGCTCTTTGCAGAATGGCAGTGAAATTCTGACCTAGCACGTTTCCGAAAGTACCGGTGCTTTGAAGGTAAACTGCCGTACCTCTGTCTGTACCATGTTGATGCGACGGGACCGTAAGGCTTTGACACAGTTGTAGATATCCACAACACCTTCTCTTTCTGCCATATCTAACATGATATCGATCACAATATAACAGCCTGTTCGTCCAGCACCAGCGCTACGAAGAATCAGTAAATACTGTTAGGAATAGCCCCATGAAAACACCTACAAACTTTATAAACCCATTACTGGGAGTATTTTCATCAAGTCAGTCAGCTCTTTCATCACAACCACTATCTATTTTTTATCTTCTCTCCTTCTCTTCGTAATGTCCTTTGAATCTTTTGATGTACTCCAAACAACCATTTTCCATCAGATTTGATCCACTAAGTAACAGCAACCCCTTCCCCCCCGTTCTCCTCCTTTTATCACCCAGATCAATACTTAAAGTAAAAAGGAAAATTAGTTAAACTGAAATCTGGAGGATGATTAAGCTCATGCACTTCAAAATATGACAGATCTTGTTTTTACTTAATAAGACTAAGGATTATTTTTAGGTGATATATTACAAAAAGAAACTCAAGTGTATGTTTTACCAGCCAAGCTCTAAGCTGATTCAGGCAGCACATTTAACAGTATCCAGAAGAATCTCTCTTTTTGGTTTTACAGAAAGCTATGAACAGTGAATTCTTAAAATCTGTAAAGGCTGAGTAACTCTATCTACAGAATGTAATTAAACATTTGATGGCGCTAAAAGAGAATTGTTTGCCAAAAGACTGTGTCCCAACAACACAAACCTTGCAAAACTTGCACAGGGAAAACAACATTCTGTATTTGTTGCCATTAACCTCATTCTATCTCCCTTCATCTATTTGTTTACTTTGATTTAAATTAATAACCTGTTCAGACATTATATGCAACATCAAGCTATCAAAGCAGCTGTACTACACTTATTCTCAAATGCTATCATAAAATTGTTGTAGGCTACCTAAAATGATAGCCTGAAGTATCATGATGTAGCTGGTGCAGCTCTTGCAGGAAAAACAAAATCCCTGGCTATTCTAAGAAAAATGTACTAGAATCTGGTTGTTTCCAAATGTTGCTGTAGACAGCCAAATCCTACTGCTATGTGAATTAGGCAATTCAAAAAGGGAACAACAAAAACAAAACACTTCAAAATGATGGATGCTTCACAAGAGACTACTGCAAATGCTCACATACACACTTGTGGGGAAAAAAAAAAAATAAAAATCAATCCACCTCTTTGGTACACACCTGCAATGGACAACAATCGGCCCTGCACTAGGAGGGTTAGATAATTTGACTCTGCGTATAAAGGAAAGCAGGCCTGTGGCATTGTAAGGAACTCCATGATCTGGCCAGCCGGTGAAATGAAACTGTTTAACTTCACGGATTTCATTGTAGCCCCTCTGTAAAAGGCAAAAAAAAAAAAAAAAAAAAGGTTATGAAATTCCAAGTATTGCATAGACCTGATATTCTCTGACTCAAATAAGGATAACACACACTGATAGAATCTACATGCTGTTTTCATTGTTTCACCAATTATTTAAAGCAAAGACCATACAACGCTTAAAGATTTCATTGGGGTTTTTTTTTCATTTTGGAGTTTGTGATTTTTACTTTTGCCATTAAATATGCTAGTTTTGCTTCGTTACATCTATTTTTTTATAAATTTAGATGTAATTCGCATTGATTTTCAGAAATTTTGCTAATTAAGACAATGGCCTGCTACGTTTACAGGCAAGTATAATGATTTACCAGAAGGCCACGACTGTATCACACATTTTGCATTCGCAGAGTTTGTTTTTGATTAAGTAGAGATTGACTCAGGGGCATCCAGGGCAGCGTGAATGGAGATGAATGACAGGCATGACTCATAACTTGGTATCTGCACTCAGCTCAGAAGTGAGGCTACAGAGAAGAGGTGACTGGCAGAGAGGGGAGGGTAGCAGCAGCATTTCTGGGGAAATTCAAAATCCCACAGAGACGAGTGTTTGAACAGCCTGACGCAATGCGCTACTTCCATGGCGAGGTAAGGCTGCCTGCACTGTGGGCCTGTTAACCAGACAGAGGGATTTGGTATTGTACAGCAACACCCCCAAGCATAGCCTCCTCCACACTCCTTGCTACCAGGGATCGGTGTTTCGCCAAGCTCCTTCAAAATGTGCTCACCCTTCCCAAGGTGAAGGTCCTGACGACGTACTCCGCAAGGGGCTCCATCTCTATACAAGTCACTTTGAAGTCACCATAAACTTCTGTGTCATCAGGCCAGTACTTGTAGCACTTGACCTAAATACAAAATGGGAATGCATTTTACACAAAAGGAAAATAAAAGCTTGGGGATACAGTACTGCATGTACTGCATTACACCACATTTACTTCCAAAATGACCACGCGCTCATGTGGCTAATGGCTGTTCTGTCAAGTTAAGCACTAGCTACAAGGAGTTTCCACTGCTTTACACAGCTGTACTTAGATGCCAAATCCATTTCTAAATGAGCATTTATATTTTTTTTTAGTGCTGAGCTATGGAATACATTTCCACTTATGCTAAATTGGGATGCATTCCATATCAATAATCTAACTGTTGCAAGTAACCCCACATACTTTATATTATTCCCTGAGGGATGTGTTACTGCTAAACTGTAAATAATTTGCTGATTTCCAGCCACTGATATAGAAGCACATTTGCTCACCAGTCCACTTACTCTGCTCATTTGAGTGACAATATACAAAGCTATTTTGCTGAAATATGAATTTTGAATTCAGACAATTTTTCACAACTCATGAAAGCAGCACGTCATCAGTCTTCTTCAGAAGTTAGCTTTGGTTTTACAGATACCGTAACTGCAACAGTGTCTGGCCTCTCCCCCTTCCCCTCTTCTCAGGATGCAGGGCTGTCCTTCCCAAGAATCTGCTATGTTCTGCCGATAGTCTGCCTTGTCAGCAGGTGTTTCTTTAGGCTTGTAGCAGTAAAAGAAAAACAAAACAAAAACTTACTCTCCCAACTTCCACTAAATTTGTGACCATCACAACACAAGCTGATTGCTCCTGCCATATCATTCTCCAAAAGTCATACACAGTCTCATGAACTGGACCTGTAAGAAAAAAATTCCAGGTAATATCTGCAAAAAAAATAACAAGTCAAAGCAAACGCTAAAAGTAAAACCCAGTGCTTTTCAGAGCTGATACTCATGAACATGCTTGCTCAGAGATGAAAGCTTCGTGAAACCACATCATCATACCAGCATGCCAGTTTCCAGACTGTATTGTTATTTCTAACCAATGCTGAATCTTCTCAGTTTAACTGAATTACCACTTGAAAGAAATTAATAGCAGGTGTTTCACAAAGCGAAATGCCAGAAGTTGCTTGAAAACTACCAGGACACAGCAACATGTGACTGCATTTCTAGGTTTGTTTTACATTTGTTAAATAGAACGCGTGAGTGTCTTCAGACGTTCGCCGAGGAGATGCCCACACCGGTGTGAAGCATCCGTCGGGAGGGCTGGCGGGTGGGATGCTGCGCACTTACCATACCACCTCCCGGCAAAGCGCACGAGCACGAGTAGGCGCCGAGGCATAAACTTCCCACTGAAGGGTGTTTAAACTAACTTAGCTACTTTCCTGCGAAGCAAATGAGGAGCACTTGCTTAAGCTTTGCCTCCTGCTCTGCTGCAGAGACAAGATACGTTCAGTTGAGCGCCAGCGGCTTTTACCCTGTTACAGTCATCTCAGAAACAGCTCCCTGACCACAGTCCAGCAGCAGTATAAATATTACTGTATGTAACACACATCTGAAGACTCAACCACATTCCTTCATCTGCTAGATCGAAGGCTGCATACTAAAGCAGCAATACATTTTTGTACCCTTTACACACTACTATGTGCAATGATTTGCATAGTAAACAGAAATAAAATACAAATGTAGACTTAATTGCCATAGAGAGATCTGTTTAGATGGCACTTACACAAAAATATAAAAAAGTGTGGAGAGAAATTTGAGCATCCTGCTTTAAAACAAGCCTTTAGTTTGTCTTTCCTGTGTGCAACTACAATCAACCAAAGGCACAAATAACAGGGTACTTCCAGCCAGCTATCTGATTATACTCACAGATCAAATAATGACACATCTAAATCTAATTATTTTTACTTTAATTCATAGCCTCTGATATTTCAGTGCAATCATAGACTAATCTGTTTGTTTTTCCTCATTGTGAGGAGTTTTATCAGAAATACAAAATGAATAATTTCCATAGAAATTCAATTTTTTCCTCTAACTCCCCTTTTTATTAGCAGGGTGTTATATGATAAAGACTTCCCTCACTTCTTCCTACAAAGAGGCTTTGTCCTTCTCTGGCCTTACTTTACCCAGATTTTCTGAGATAGTGTTTAATTTATCATTACTATCTTCACTGTCTCCATCCCAGACTAAATCCTAGACAGTAAAATAATACATTGTAATATGGAAAGAAAAATGCCTCAAGGCAGGCTGAAACTGTTCTCTTCTCTGTCCACATGCCTCTTTTCTTTATTCATCTTCATAACTGGAAATCGCGGTAGTAGCTTCTGACTTTATCAGCTGAATTTATCACTGAAAGAATTGCTCAATAGCTAATTAACATGACAAATTACTGCAATTTTTGCATTTATTCACATTCCACCTGAACATGCTATGTTAATTTACCATAACACAAGATGACAACTCACAATATTGGATATGCTTTATTTTCATCTACTCCCATTTTACCAAAACACTGCTGGACACTACAGAGAACACTTGTTCGGTTTGATTGGTGCTGGCAGATTCTTACCTTGGGTTGCAATGTAGTGACTTGGTCTCTGATATCCCTAAAACAGCAATATAAGTTGGTTTGAGTACCATATTACTAACAGACACGGGAAAATAAAAGCATAAGGGTGCTACAGAATTCTTATCTCTAGACAACGTTTTCAAAACAAACCAGTATTTAAGAGCAGCATGAAGCTCAAAACCTGAAAAACGGGTTAATACTGAAAAGGTTCGAATGACAACAGAAAAAATGGAAATAAGAACATCTGACTTGAACAGACATCATAGCGTACAGGAAGAAGTAGTCTAGATGGGACCGTTGGGCCTAAAAATTAGTTCTCTATTGACATTATCTCCCCAGCCGAATACATTGGGGTGCTTATTTAAAATTTAGTACAAATTGTCTTTGCCAGCAGATTATCTCAATAGTTGGTCTGTGTTCCCAACTCATCCAGTATGAAAAAAATACACACCTTTTGTCTTCTTCCAAACAGAGAATTACTATAAGGCCCAAAGAGGTATGTACCCGAGCCATAACTAATGGGGACACAGCTGGACACTGTGGTGTGTGCACAGAATCAAGGTCCTACTGCAGTGGAATCTTGTGCAAAGTATTTTGCGCTACTGCACAAAGTATGCATCAGTTATACTGGACATGATACACACAAGCATATACGCATACATATATATATATATAGCTAGATAACTCTACACGACTAAGCCTTTCCAGTTAGCTGGGTTTATGCCAATGCTAGCAGTACTGTTCAGCTTTAATCGTCTGCATAAAAACCACCAGACAGAGATTCTGCTCTTGAGGAAATCATTCAGAATATATTTTGACCAGTGCCAGCAACACTAGTTACAAAGAGGAAGGAAACTTTAGTATCGCTGGAGAAGACAATAAAGAATTTCGCAAAGTGCAAATAGTAAGGAAATATCACCAATTATTTTCTAGGTTACAGTTTTATTAGGCCACTTGATTCAAGTATGGCATTACAGGGTAGCACAAGTCCTTGGATTCCTGGTACTCACAAGATGCTACTACAGTGAAGGATTTCAACATACCCAAGGAGTTCATATCCTTTTCCAGGCTGCTTCATTATCCTGTCTAGAGTGCGAGCACCTTCCTCTGGGGCTTACGAAAAAACTTCTGAGTATCTTACTCTTGGCATTACAAGAGATCAAGATTGCATCAAATTACTAAGAAATTTCTCCTGGAGTTCTTAATATCAAGCCCCAGCTTCAAATAATGAAAGTGGAACCTACGCTACACTATTTTACACTCAGTAATGCTTTCCACAAGAAGGTAAAAGTTTTAACTTCTAGCTTTCCTGTCTGGTTATAATGAGATTCAATTTACTCCTAAATAAGAGAAACAATGTCCTCAAGGAACTGGAATTATTACAAATCTGGGAGAATTTTCTTGTTTAAGGCCCCAGGCAAAATATCACAGGCCTAGCACTTCACAGAGATTGCTGTGTGAAAATATCAAAATAACGAGACAGGGATATACCTGGAGCTAAATCTTTATAACCTGGAAACTCAAGAGGGTCTTAAATAATTTATCAACTACGAGTGGACAGGAAAAATTAGTAAGGTGCAACTATAAAGAAAAGTAATGCACGCCATGTATTGTACTAGCTCTTCCAGTATCTTTGGAATTACTTTGAATACAACAACTTGCTTATTCCTAAGGTGTTAATTGGATGAAAGTCATATTTTGTCAGTTAAAACACCTGGCAGAATTTGTTCAAATTTCCTGTTTGTATACAAATTTATAATTTAATTTGTATTTTAATGAAAGCATGGTATTTCAAACTTTAGAAGTTTTCTGCAGAAGTGAGCAAATTTCTACGATGCTAAAATATTTATATGTATATATATATATGTTTGCATTTATACTTTGTCATACCTAAATTAGCACCTTAAGACAAATGTCAGCTAAATATTGTTCGTCTAAATCGTTGTTAAAACCATCCCCACCACCAGCCATCATCCCTCCCTTTTTCTGACTACTTCACAGGTACGTTTTCAGACGACTACAGTACAGTATACTATCCAGCTTCGCACATATAAATGGGAAGGGGAAAAGAAAAGCTAGTGGCCAAAATAATCATCATTAAAAAAAAACCCCAAAGTGAACAGCAACTTCTGTTTAACAGACAGGTTCACCTGAGTTATTTAACACTATCTAACAATATTCAGAGCTATGTTAAAAGGCTAAATTATCTTTTCAAAACAGGTACAAAAAATATTCACACAAAAGGAAATTTTTTAAAGGAACAGATGAGACAAATTAGACGAGGCATGCATAGTTATCTATGATAAAAATAGAACAGGAAAGTGATTAATAACAATATCTATATTAAATATTTACAATAGGATGCTGTTATTCACATATAGTGGTACTTACATCCCTGTACAGCCAAATCTACAGCCCAAACCAAAGTCAGATGTGAAAGAAAGCACAACAATGTCAGTGAGTACTAGGACATAGAACAAGGAAAGTGTACATTTTGTTCTTAATAAAAGAAAGCTTTCAATAAATTTGTAGGCATAACATGCAATAGGTTCACATAGAGAAGCTGGCAAATTGAGAGGGAGAAATCTGTGCAATCCACTCACATCTATGTAGTTGGCATTAATGTAATCTGAAGATGGATCATCTTCAACGGGTTGCAAAATCACCCTGGAGTGGTCATCTGTAAAAACCAAGTGGTTACGGTGCCTTTCTGAAGCGTGATTTTTAAGCAAGACATTATGGTAAGTCGTCTAGAAAACCAAAACCACCTAGCATAAGCGCCTCACAATCTACAACCCTTAAACAGTCAGTATTTGTCAGAGGTCTCCAATTACTTCAAAAACATTCACTAAACTTCATTAAGTATAGCTGAAAGGTATCACACCGTTACACGCGATTAAAGAGACACAAAGAAACCAGGCCATTTGCTCAAAGTCCCTTTCAAAATCAGCTCCACTGATGGTAATCTAGAAAACCAGAAATCCTGATTACTGTTTCCTTACTGCTGACTCCAGCACGCTTAAGTTCATACTGAGACATCAAAAAAGTAAGTTAGCAATGGTTAGCGATGCACTTTGGATTTGATGAAGAGGTAACTCTGCCCGTTCAGGGAATTCTCCGATAGATTCATTCCTGCATGTTTGATGAGTTTTGTAAAACAGTAACAAACTGCATTATCCCCGGGGATGCATCTAAACTATTGAAACTTTAAGCCTAAAGACAAGAGACAAAACCCTCTGATTTTAGTCACATCTTTTAATCATCAGTTTTACACAACTGCTGTTCAGGTGTATCAGATATAAATCACATAAAGCAGAAAAGTTTTGAAGCTGTCAGATTTACCCGAAATGAATTATAACTGTAGAAGACTGCCACAGAATTAACATCCAAATGAGTGCTAGCTTGTCGCTGTTACACGCTTACCACAGCTTGCACAACAGAGATGCAAATGTGAAATTCAGCCCGAGTTATAAAAGGAAGAAAGTTGAACTGTGACGAACAAAAAACAAACAAACAAAAAAAAAATGCTGGAAAAGGCACTGTCCTCCTTCTCCGCCTGGGGTATTAAGCAGCTATGCCACCGGAGACTTGTAAAGAAAGAGAGCATGGCACGAGTAACACACAACTACGGCTACTGCTCAAACCAAGCACACTGATACTCACATGCTATAATGTTTCCATAGCGGTTCTTTGTTCTGTTTTGATCCTTCTTAGCGACATCCCAAGAAGCTGACTGCCCCTCAAAGAAACTCTATAAATAAAAATGTTCCGAAAGAAAACATTCTGACCATTAATTTATCTCCAAAAATAACAGTTTACAAGAACTGCCCTACCATAAAGTAAGCTCAGCTTTGCTCATCCGCTCTGGTCACCCAGACGGCACCATGGTATAGAAATATATCTAGAGAAGGAGGGAGGCTCTCTCCCTCTGACTGCTCTGGGTCGATGGGCAAGTCACTGAGGGACTTCAAATCCTGGAAACGCTGGAAGGCTAAACTTGCTTAGACATCCTTTGCTATGGAGGAACAACAGTCAGCCGAGGAAGCACAGGGAGGCCGGTCGCCCTTCTTACAAGACACCGTAACACACAGCCTGTTTACTACAGCATTACATTGCTTCCCTCGTATTGCTTAGTAAAATGGCCTTTCTTCCTACAGAGCCATCAAGAAGCGTCCTCTGCCAGTGTTTATTGTTCGTGTTGTTTTTCCTCATATCCCTCCCTCTAGCCACTAGCGGCAAAATTATTCTACATTTTTGAACACTTCTTAGGAGTCTGATCTCTCAGCAGCGATAGAAGCAGCTTTTAATCCTCCTCGGCTTTTTCTTCATTGCCCGTAGATATTTTACAGCTGTTGCAGGTCTACGCTATTCTTTCCTTCCAGATGTTCCCTTATCCTGACCTGGGTAAGTTACCTCCAGGAAGCACACAGTAGCCACGGAAACATAATGCACACTCAGAAGCCCAAGCCAGGGCAAAGGTGTCATGTATGGTAATAGAAGCAGCACTGAGTAGGAAAACACCTGATGTGGCATCAGGGACCGCCCTCCCCCCCAGCAGTGGTTGACACTTGGGTTTAGCCCTGAAGTTAGGCAGAGGATAACAAAGCATATTTAAGTAAAAGAGAGGAAAAGAGAATAATATTCATTTTAAAACCACACATTTATTTATTCCAGTTCTTACGTTACAGTAGAGACAGCTGCAGAAAGGAGAGAAGGTTGAAAACTGAGTCAGAAGAGATTACTTACTCAGAGAAAACTAATTTTAAACCTAACTGTATTGCATGCGACCTTGGCAGTACCATTGCCATCTTTACTGTTTGTCCTGCCTGATACTCTAATCCCAAAGAATCACAACAGATTCAGAGATCAGAAGCGAAATGAATCCGCACTCATCTTCTACCTCCAGCGCTGGGAATTTTTTTGCTTCCATTTTGACATTAAAGTTGTAAGTAGACATGCTCAGGCAGGTCTAATTAGAACTTCAAGAAGTTACTACCCTCAGCATGTCTTTACTGCTTCTCAGCTGGAGTTTAGTCCCAGTATTGCCCTACTAAGATGCTATAATAAATCATGAGAGTGCTTCCAGTCAGTGCTTCTCACAAAACCAGCCAGGTTAAATCTTCACTTTAACCTAATCCGGGAGATCTGCACCGAAGATGACTCAGAAAACTCACAGAACTAGTTACAACATTTCAACTAAGAAGCAGCGATGAAAGGGTGGAGATTTCTTACAATACGTGCAAAAAGATTCTTAAGCTCAGGAGGATACAGATAGTGTTTTTTTCCAGGCACTTTTAATGGCTCAAACCATGGGACTCCACTCACTATTTCACTTTTGGGTTACATATATAGGAATCTTACGCCTGCTTATCTTTATCTGTTTTTCACTTAAAACCATGACGTGTAGTTGTATCCTTTTGCAATGCAATGCAAACAACAGGCTGCCCCTTTCAAAGGGATTTTTTCCTAGCAAAAACCCACCACTGAAGATCTCACCTCATACTCCTCTTTAAATCCATAGCTGTCAGAGGTCTTCATTAGGTTAATATGCTGCAGCAGATCAGCCACCCTGATGGCCGGGTGCAGCTGCCCAGTCTGGTAGGGGGATTCCGTGCCTTCGCAGAGGTAACGAGGGACATCCAGGAGCCGGCTGGACTCTGCTGTTGCACTGTGATTTTCATCTGTATTCACAAGAAATCAATGCGTTAGGTACCTGCGGGGCAACAACACCTGCTGCTATACATATCAACATCTATTTTCAACCTCTTCCTTCAAAAATACATCTAATTTCTGAGAACGCAAACCACTTACTCTCCAGCACATAAATACTGTGAAGTACATAAAGGAATTTAACTGCAAACACATACAAAAGTTTGCAATCTTTCATCCTGCAATAAAGATGTCTGAAAGGCGTTTTATTGGAAACTACCAAACTTTATGACATTAATGGACTTGGAAACTCCAGCCTCTATCACCCAGAGTAACTTTTTAAATGGCTAATACGTATCAACAGCAATACTACACCTGAAACAATAAATTAGAATAACTCTGCAGTAGTATCAGCACATCATTTGTCCAAAGCCAGCAAACAGTAAATTGAGATCCCAGTAAAAAAGAGAAGCAATTATGCTACCGCTTCAGAACACTACCTCCATTTGGGTAGATGAATCAGCGCTTCAGAATGGTCATTTTAACTCGGGTCTTTTAGTAGAGAAATGAAACTGTTGAGTGTGCTGAGTTCAGCCGCAGTTTTTTGCTTGGTATAAACAAAGAAATCTCCTCTAATGCCCTACGTTACACCAATTCTCTTATCAAAACCAAATGTCAAAGCTGTGTGAAGTGATCACATTTCGTCAATCCCTTCTGTGAAGTATTTTTTTTTTAAATTAGCCATCAGCAGTTCAAATTAATTCAGAGAGGAAGAAAAATTCTAATTGAAACCCATTTGGAAAGCAGCTACCGAAATGGGAAATGGGTAGCCAACCACTCCAACATTTCTTTGAAATCAGTTTACTAATTTCCTTGCAAAGAATCCAGATTAGGAAGTAAAACACCCTAGGGAAAAAACTGAACACCCCAAGGGTTGGATTTTCTACAATTCCACCAAAATGAAAACCCCGTTAATGCCTTCTGAAACGAGATCTCCTAGTAAGAAACCCGATTCTTTGAACTGTCACACAAGTTGCTAATTTCAGTACATTTATGCCTCACTAAATTGCTTAATAATGAGTGACATGCAGTAGTCATTTTTTATTGTAGTGTTACCCATATTAAATCATACCCATTTCAAACCACCTCAGGATTTGCAGTTCTCCCCATTCCTCGCAATATACTTACCAGTAATAGGCACTTTAACCCATTGAAGCAGCAAAAAACAATGAGTGAACAGAACATAAGAAATTTATTTCAGGACTATATTAGTTAGAAAATGACTAAAAGAAAATGACATTAGAAGTTGTTAAAGCTTCACAATAGGTAACAAAGAAAGCCATTTTAAAAATATAAGGGCCACATTATTATGCCATCAATGTAATGATAGGGACTTGAGAAAAGCAAAATTGTCATACTAACAGTGCTAATGTACACAGAATGGAGACTAGCATTAATAACCTATACATGAAGAAAAAGAAACCTAGTACAGCTACAAAGTAATAAGAGCTTCATATAAAATAACATGTTCTATAATTTAGAGGCCGTAAATTTTTGCTCATCCCTAAATAAAACAGAGGAAAACTGTTTTGTGATACTGGGCCAAGCAAACGCTACATGGAGATGGAGTAGGCCAAATGATCTAGTTCCAAAGAAACAACCTTTCAGGTAAGCCAAGCCCTTCTACATGGCATGCCCAAAAGCTTGTCTACTTCTCTCTGCTATTTCCATCCGTGCAATGAAAAATATTACCTCTTCCAACTAGCATTGCTCTGCTTATACCAGGAGAGTATCATAGAATCCCGGGTTGGAAGGGACCTCAAGGATCACCTGGTGTAACCTTTCTAGGTGAGAACATAGTCTAGACAAGATGGCCCAGCCTCCTGTTCAGCTGAGTCTTAGAAGTGTCCAATGTAGCGGAGTCAACCACTCCCCTGGGGAGATCATTCCAATGGTTGACTGTTCTCATTGTGAAAAATTTCCCTCTCATGTCCAATCGGCATCTCACCAAGATCAAGCCCAAAACACCATTACCAGTAGATGGAAATGCAGACAGGAACTATTAAACTGCTCTTCAATTAATCCCTTGTCCTCACTGTTCACAACTGCCCGTGTCTGTGTCTGCCACAATGTAGTGGCAACACATTGACCTTTGGAATATGCTTATAGCCTAAATGAGCTACTAAGAATAGCTGGACAAGTATCACTAGGTAGTAACTATGTAGCTTCTAAGTGCCTGAAATGAAGCTAAAGGATACAAGATGATCTTAAAAGAATTTCAGGAAAAGACTAATTTCCTGTAAGTCCATTGATCTAATTTTGGGAAGTAGTCAGAATTACTGAGTCTACCCCTTTGCTCTTTCAGGCAACGGTGCTATTTCACCACCTCATAAACTTCTTGAACCACCTGGTTAGGTTTCCTTGGGCACAAAGCGGAAGGCTCCAGCATCTAACTGCTCTGATGTTTATAAACTTGCTAAGACACTACCGTAGTCAAGAGAATGGCATTTGCAGCATTATCAAAAGGAAATGGGCAGAATATGGCTCGATAAATCTCCCACCTGCTGAGTATACACCAGCTCGACAAAGACCAAAGACTACTCACAAATAGTGATTTGCTGTCAGTCTCAGAGGACACTTTACATGAAGATCTGCAAAGGCTCCTCCTGGGTATACACTCTGTCCATATTTTTACCCACAACTTGCATAATGGGATAGAAAATACCCTGAGAGTATGGGCAGAGGGCACTGAGCAGCAAGGCACCACAAGCACTTCACAAGTACAGGATCAGATTTCAAAGTTATCTTGATTATTTGGGAGACAATGCAAAAGTCAACAAAGTGAATTAAACAGCGAATGCAATATACTGTGTGTAGGAAAGGAAAGTCAAATATATAACTATAAAATGGATTAACAGACTGGGTAATGATAACTGGGATTTTAGCAGGTAACTTAAGTCAGCAACACGAGTGCAATAAAAAGGACAAAATACAGTTCAGGTAGCAGGAACACTACAAGCAGGGCATGGGGGTACCTATTCCACTCAGCTTGGCATTTAGACTTCTCCTAAGAACTGTACCTGATCTGGCGCACCACAATTTAGAAACTCGACCTACGAGTCAGGAAGTGTTCAGAGGAAAAGAATGATAGCAAGTTTAGAACTAAACAGCAGCTACCAGACAAAGAGTGAAACAACCGGCTTTAACTCAACTAGAAGAGAGACAGCTGAGGGCACATGAGCCTTTCAAGGGCTTTTTTAAAAGGGCAGGAATGTGTCCGTTCTCCATATTTTCTATGAGTCTCTCAAAAGGAAATGGCCCAATTCACAGCAATGAGGATGTACTCTAGATTAGTCTAGTTAGGAAAAACTAGGACTGAGCATTAATACTACTCAGTAGTAACACACAGTTAGTAGTCACTAATACTCAGAAAATTGAGCTTTGGGTCCCAAATAATACTAACATGGATCTGAATTTTATTTAGGAGGAGCGAGGCACTGGAACATGCCGCTGCAAAAGTAAAATTCTCTTCACCACAGATTTTAAAAATACAATAGATGATCAACTGCCAGAAACAGTCTATACTATAGGTATAACGTCCCATATCAAAACGGAGGAGGGATTAAATTGTATACAGGTCCCTTTAAGCTTTACCTCTAGAAATCTAACTTTCAACCTCACTTTATATTCATACATACTTCCTGATATTTGCCTTGTATCTTAAAATAACCTCAGCAACTGACTGAAACTCAATACTGCACATTGTGTTTATCAAACCAAGAACTTGGGTACAAATTACACTTTTAAAACCTCTAAAACGCGCATTCAGTGTTAGATAAGACACAGAAATAAGCAGCCTGGACACTCCCAACATCTGTTTTTCTTTTTAAAGTAAGTACAAAGTTGAAAAACTTAATAGTTAAGGCCAATTGAAAAATGTAATTAATATAGCCATACAAGAATATTTGTACAGAACCTACAAAGCTGTTTGTTCTTGGGCATTTCAGCAGTTCTTCCCTTTTCTATCTTTGTTTTCATTCTTGCTACTTACTTAGAAAATCAAGCTTTGGGTACCAAATAATACTAAGATGGATCTGAATTTTATTTTTATGTAGCTCTTAAGAGAGTTCTAGTTTCACATATTGGTTCGTTTGAACTCAGTTTGAAGGCTTTGGGGAGAAAAGTTTTAGTATTTTCCATTTACCTATTTCCTCATTTCCTCTTCAGTTGGTACTGACTAGGAATACTTCTAAATGAGAACACAAAATAATTTTTCTTCTAAAAGCAGTGACAGTTTAATTCTGAACTGATAAACTGAGTGTCGAGTTATTTTCGGACAACAGCATAGCTATCTGTTACATAAAACAAGCTGTTTCAATGTTCAACCATGCACGGAGACAAAACTCATGCAGGAATGGATAATGAAGGACTAGGGTCCTCACCTAACACAGCTGTCGGCACAAGTGGATCATTGGGCACTGTAGGAAAACAAAGCTCATGAAGAAATACATTACCCTCAATTTGTGTATTTTTTAAGAGTAAAAACAATACACTTCAGAATATAACCAAGTGATAACCCCATTAATTTTGTTACAAAGAGAAAAACAGGATGAATACACAGTTCCAGAAAGCATCCTGAATAAAAGAGAAATGAAAGGCAGTGATTTTGGACTTAGAAATGTAATGATAAAGGCAAAGAGATTCTTACTGAAATGAAATAAAGAAGACATTACATGCAATTTAGTTTTTGAAAGGGCTCCTCCTTCACTATTGTTCTTTTGCTTCACAATAAAGGTTCACTTTCATAGAACCAACTCCTTTCTTTTAAACCCATCCTCTCATGTAATACTTGAATAGCTCATCTCAAAATAAAATGGTATTTCTTTAAAGCTTTCCAGGTAATTTAAAAAATGATATACATATTTACAGTTAATAGCTTTTTTTTATATGCAATGCCAAAGATATTGCTCTTAATGAATACAGGAAAATCACAGATACACAGATGCAGATGCTTGAATAGAATTCATAGAATTTTATCACTTGTTATCACAACTAGAACCATGCAGAGACAAATGCGCTGTTTCGGACAGAAATGGCAGAATCCAGAATTTGGTTTTGCTCCAACCTGGAACAAAAATTTAAAATATCAACAGCTCTGTGACAAAATTGAGCTCTGGTTCTCAAGCAATCTGCCTAACAGTTTGTAGCACAGCAGAAAACCCCAGAAACTTGGAAGGTTCTTTGCCTCAGCACAGACACTGGTCAGGAGAACTGAATCTTCCAGTACCCCAAAAAATCATACACCTAGGTTGCTGGAAAACAGTGATGCCAAACTTCTTTGGCAACCAACCAGGACAGCTGTGGTGGCTGGGGCTCACGGGCTCTTGGAGTCATGTCAGTTCATCCAGAAGGCTGCCCAAGTGCCTGGCAGCCCTGGCTCACTAATAGCTACGCAGGTTCCTGATGGATAGTTTGCTTGGGATCCACCATAACAGCCCAAATCGAACTGTCTTTGCAAACCTGCCTCCACAAATTTCAATGCCAATAAGACATGAAACTTCGGAGAATTTTCAAGCAGTTCCAGCCAAAACTGTGTGGAAAAACTCACAGGCTGATACTAAACTCCCATTTATAATTGGTTATGAGACACTTAAAATGGTAAGCACTCTGCAGTTTGGTAAGCTTCAATAAACTGAGCAATAAACCCTCCTCCAAAATCCATTTCCCTTACAACAATCAGGAAAGAACTTAAGAGCCTTAAGGGATGCATTTTGCTCAAGCACGGTAAGCAGTATGGGAGGCAGGAGAAGGGAAATGGAGTGCTGTTCCGAAAAGATGGCAATTCAGAAGCAGCTCACGCTGCTCAGATCTGTTTAAAGCCAAGCCACAACTCCATGTGGCCGTGAGGTCAGGATCTTGCCAGCTCCGTGGCAGAAGTGCGTCCCTTCAGTAACTTATACACTAGGTTTGAGGTATTCAGTGTTTGCCAGTGGAGTATCTTGCTTTTGTGCAAGGCATGGTGCAGATGCTGGGAGGCAGGCGTGCTGGACAGTGGTAGCTATAAACCCAGACACTTAACAGTCAGAAACCCAAATTGCCAAACTTTGTCAAAACCAGACAGTTGGCAAGTCTACAAAACAGGAATACAAATATAGACCAAATTTGCAGATATATTAACAAGCTTGTTCCTAAACTTCACAAACAGCAATGAAAATTGTCGATGTTTCCTTCTGTTATAACATCCTTACTGCCAAAAGAAAGAAATTAATTTGGACGTTATATTATTATTCATTACAGACATGGTGTTACGCAGTGATATTTAACATGTTGGTATTAAACATCCTCACGAGGGAAAATCAATTTCAGATTTTAATTGAGATATTCTAGAATTTTAATATTTTCCCTAGAACAAGTATCAACGCATACTGAAAGTACATGTAAATATTTAAATAATTGGCCACATACCAATAAGGAAAACATAGAAAAATCCCTACTCAACCTTTGGATTTACCAGCGTTCCCAGAAAACCTGGAGCTTACAACAATTTTCCTTAAAAAGTAGAATTGTTTTGCATGCTTCTGTATTCACCTACACTCCAGAGTATCTATCAGTGTTGTACTTACATCTGGGGCTGAAGTTATGAGAGTCCATAAATGTGATCGAAAGGGGATCCTCTGCATGCAGGGTGCTCTGGTCAGCGTAACTCCTATCCATCGCATTCACCATGTGCGTCATCTCCTGGCGGGTGGTCCCCATGGCATCCTTGCGCTTCTTCGCAAGTTTGCTGCCCAGCCAAAAAAAAAAACCCAAACCACCTTAATATTTGATGAACCTTGATGTCTACAGTAGTCATTATCTACAATCCTGAGTAACTGAAAAGTTTGGCTGATTTTCATGTGTACAACTTTTCCAGCATGAAATTGATAAAACTCGGCACCCTGCTATGAAAGACTTGCGACCGTGTGTTTTCTGTACACACACAAATGCTGTAATGGAAGTGCTAACTTCTGTACCCTGGTAATATTTTTTTTTCCTGCGGAGTAATTACACTAATATAAACAAATTAGAGAATATAATTACATTTTAACTGAAATGATAAATAAGAAGCATCTGTGCATGCAGTTTTATCAACCAACTCCATTTAAATCTGTGTTTTGATTTTATAAATGGATAATTCATTCCCCTTGCTTGAAGAAATCATTTAACCTTCTAAATTACTTTGTTAGTCAAAAGCCCTATGAAATAACAAAAGAAACATAATTATTCAATATGGATTCATATTACCTTTTATATTAAAAGTTGTTCTTCCCATTCAGTACACAAGATACAATATGATACCACAGTTTGTTCCTTAACACTGAACTTTGGTTCTTTAAAAACCAAACAGTTCCCCCCTCTCACCGCTCCACCCTTTCATGCAGTTTAGGAACATTTTGACATTAACAATCTTATACTCCGAATGCCTCACAGTTAAACAGCAACCTAATCTACGACTAAACCCCCCAAGTTAACAGCCAATGCCCTTAAAGTGCACACTTCAGAAATATCTCTCAATTCTTTCCTTTTGATGAAGAACTGGAAGAGATTTTCACTGTCTCCAGAAGCCAGACGGAAGCAGACGATACATTTTAACTATCACTTAGAGCCTACTACTCTTAAAGCATATATCTCAAGTAGTAGGAAGTACGCGGAGCAGGATGAATCGCACCCTGGTTCTGCAGGAACCTGTGACAGACATTAGACTGTTCTGAAATTTCCCTGTTTTCATCTGAAGCTGTGACTGCAATACAACAGATAGCCAACCTGTGTATTTGGATAAATCTGACACCACATGGGAGAGACACAGGCACCACTGAAAATACTGGGTTCTTGAAAATGTACGTTTAAAACTCAGCTTAGCTTCACAAGCTTTTTCTGCATAAAGTATCACCGAATATCCTGTTAACTGTTAGACGGTGCTTATCTTACATTTCTCTGGCTAAAAGGACCGCTCGCTCTTCCTCTATTCTCCGGTAACTTTTAATACTCTCTGCTGCACTCTAACAGCAGATGAAAAGAATATTAGTGTAAATGATCCATCAATTTACCTGTTCAGTCCTGGGAACACCCACCAAAAAGGGCCTAAACCGCTCTCCAGGGCAGGGAGCCCTTCATGTTTTTGCGTATTTAAGAACATGTTAGAGGATTGTTTCCTAAGTTAATAGTCTGGGTTCACAATAAGGGACCACAAAATCAGATACAGAAGGACAAAGCACTCCTGAGAATAACAAAGATTCTTTCGCCAGTCAGACTCATCTCCTCATTTTGTGTGTGGTCGCCCTGACCCTTTTCTTTTACCCATTTACACACAGACTAGTTGGAAAGCCGCTACTCAGTAACCCTCTCACTACAAAAATCCCAAAGGTGGTCTCAAAACCTGTCATTTTTTCATCAAAACCCACGCGGTGTACATGAGGATTCTGTGTGTATCAGTTGTTCAGTGAAAACTAAAAAAACAGTGACAGCTGGATGCCCTCCCCTAAAATGCTTTCATTTTATACATTTACTCCACGCATTCCTACTTACTTAAGAAAAGCTGGTTTAAATGATAGTCTGGTCGAACAAATGAAGCCCATCAGAACTTGTAGAAGAGTAACTGCTTGAGCTTTATAACTGGTTCCCAGGACTATCAAAGCTTACACAAAACTGGCATTTCTAGTTCAGACTGTTTTTTTTAAGTTTCAAAGCCTTTCAGATAGTCTCTGTACACTGAAGATTGCCTTTTTCTACCACCACCTCAAAAACGGAACAAAAAGACTATTACATCTCATCTCTTGACTATATTAAGCCCTTCTTTGAAGCATCCCTTTGTAACAAAACTTGCTAGCTATGCGAAATGAATCAACAGCTATTAAGGCTTTCAAGCTATTAGCTTATTACAGTAGCTACTTTCTAATTCTTACGCTCTGCTTCAACTCCTAAAAAAACCCCATGGTGTTGTAGCACCGCAACCCAAAGCTGCTGGGAAATGGGAAGACAGCTTTACTGTTCAACAGCTCCCTTGGGGTTTGACATCTTTTTCCTTTCCTTTTTTCCTTCCCTCACCAGGCTAAGGCCCATGCAATCCAGGCTTCAGGAGAGCTAAGCAAATCGTTAGGTTAAAGTACTTGAGGCTGACAGAAAATGTAAATGATTCTTGTTATCTGCTAAAGGATCCAGTTGGGTGAACCTGCCCAACTGGAGGTGCGTGTTTCGGTGGGAGCTGGAAGGGGAAAGTGCTCCATCATAGGATGAAACTGTGCGGTTAATTATCTTGAGCTGAAGCAATTGTTATTTAACAAGGAAATTATAATTTGTCACAGTGAAGCGGAGAATGGCAGTTAGCTAAGCTAGCTTAGGGTTTTTTTTTTTTTATTTTTAAGTTTGTTTAAAGAAGTCAACTAATCTGCCTAAAAAGGTGGAAGAGCATCATTACCAGAAATCACTGGTTCATCAAAGCACTTGAGTGCATTCTTAGATCCCCTCTAAAGTCAAGAGCTTTATGCATTTACTTAAAATTAAGAATGTGTCTAACTGCTTTGCTCAATCACAGCCAAGACCGCTGCAGCCCTCACAGACACTCGTTTGGTCAACATGTATAAAAAAAGTCAATTTTGCTTCAATGAAGCAAAACTTTATGCAAAACAGTGTCATGAAGTAAGATCCGCACTTTAAAATATGTATGCAAAGCACCTTACGAGCAACAGATGCAGACCACTTCACAAAAAATATTTCTGTAAAAAAAAAAAAAAAAAAAAAAAGGTTGGTACCACAGAGGCAGACGTGTTGCTCTGCCACAGGCAGGGCACAGACCTATTTATAAAGGTCTGGCATCTGCCTACGATCTGCGTAGGAAAAGTGGTGCACAGGATCACTGCTGAACTGATATGCTAAGGAAGAACAATCTGTGATTTACAAGCACAGTTCTCTAGCTCGGAAACAGGAAAAGAGGTTTTTTCCTTAGTGTGATGTGTCGCTGTGAATCATAATGCAAATTAAATTATGATTACAATAAATCAAAATGATAGTTATGGGAAAAACTGTAGCAAAAAGCAGAAGTCTCAATATACAGTCAGAAATACAATATCCCTTTAAAAAAAACAGGGTAAGAATAACAGGAACAATGATACAAGTAATTTTTCAAACCTGAGAATAAAGAAAGGTATCTATCAATAAAGCTTTAGGAAAATTATAGAGACTGGTTTTCTTTTTTAAAAAGGGATACTGCATCTTTAAAACACGTAAAATAGTAAGTCACCCGTATTCTACTTACAGATAGTAGGAGTAAGAATAGTAGCTCCTCCTGGCAAGCAAATCACAGACAGTGGAAAAAGAGAAGCAATGGTGAATGAAAAGCGTGACTCTGTCACATTCAATAAAGCAGAGAAATGTGCGTTTAAAAAAAAATTGAAAAATTTATGTTTCTTTGGTTAGCATTTCAACTTGCTCATGCACAAACTAGCCTTACTTTGCCATGCAATCGAAAAAAAAAATACACTAGCATAGAAAAATGATTTGTTTTTTAGAAAGATCACTTGAGAAAATTACATGCTGAGATTTCATTTATTGCCAAAAAATTTGAAAATTAAATGGATTGTGTATTTTCAACATGCAGTTCAGCATAATATAATGATTACCACCTAGATGTCATGACAAATGAACAGCTGTGTACAAATCTTGTGCAGTATATATGCTTTTCAAGTTTCGGTTACAAAAACTAAAGATCGCATTAACAAATACATTTAATCAGATAACAAATTTCATGTCATTCATTTTAACATCTTTATCGGTACACAGGTGTATACATATATGTTTGTATGCATACTATATATGTAGCTATATGAGTACACACATTGTAAAGGATACACATTTACAACAGGTATGTGTGTACTGACATATATACCACACATTTCCTGAATGCAAACATATGTTTTCTATTTTAAAATCTTACAATCGGAAATGCTGATGTAGTCATGCTAAGCATTAAAAATATGGAAGGTAAACAAATGGAAGGAAATGAAGGACATTTGGAAATAGTCCAACAATGACTTAGAAAATAAAAATGGCATTGCTTGTTAAAGATGCAGTATCCCTTTTCTTAGCTGGTTTGATTACTCCAGTAAAACTCTGTAAGAGCTGTTAAGAGCTTCATTCGGGAAAACTTCAAACCAATTTGTACAAAATGATCAGGCAAAGCCTAAAACATCTCAAGCTCATGAACAAAACTGCTTAGTACTCTGTTTTTCAATAAAATGTAATGCTGCATTTAATCAGATTGAGATAGCGATGGCTGCGCATACGACTTAGTAAACCAATGAAAATGCAGAAACCATTTTTTTTATTGACTTTTCCGTGTAATAAGCTGTGGTCAATTCAGGTACCAAAAGGGATACTACATAATGGATCACTGAATATGTACACTACAGAGGATGATTCAAATGGATTGGTTTTCAGTCCCGCCACAACTAAGTGAAGTGTGTTTATGTACGTGTGAATGTGTCAGGGTTTTTACAGCTGTTCCTGGCTCCGTTATATGAATTGCCCTGACTCACTAGCTGGACTGAATCAGCTCTGGTATACAAAGGTTTTCTATGCTTTTGGTAAGAGACCTTGACTAAAGCTGGTATTAAAATACCCCCACCCACTTTCCCTAAGGGGGTGGGGGGACACACGGGTATGGCACACCTATAACATACGCGCTAGACAACCAATTAAACTCTCACGATGAAAAATTGCCAAACATTAAAGATTCATTAAACAGGTTAATTTCTCACCTACTTTGAATACAAAATAGCACAGGAGTTTAGAAATGCTATGTGCTTTAGAATGATGATCAAGTATCATTCCTAAGAGGGTACTGCCTTCACAGGTTCAGAGAAGGGAAGGGGGGAAAAGGGGAAATTTAAAAATATCGTTTCATGGACATAATTAACTTACTTTCATCAAACAATTCAACAGTGAAAGTATGAGTCTAAAAGGACTCTGAATGCAAGAGGTAAAAAAGACAGGAAAAATGAACACACTGAATTTTAAGCCCCCCCTTTTTTTTGTTACCTGCAAAACTAGTCAATCCCATCTGGAAATGACTGACGTTATATAGTGGTAGACAGTCTCTCTCCCTCTCTCTCTCTCTCACACACACACACGCACACACACACAGAGTCTGCTATTAAATATAAGGGGACCGCTGCCAGACGCACTGAGAAGATGATGCTCCCCAGCACATACCTCGCAATAAAGCTAAAAAAAAGATATTTCTTCCTGAAAGCTGAAAAACAATTTTCTGTTTGCTTTTCAAAAGATGTGTAAATAAAGAAAACTGGCTGACTGTATGTCTTTCTTGCGTATGATGAGTTGGACCTTTTGCATATGTGTTAATTCTCAACCACAGAGGTAAACAACAGAGAAAAGTAAAAGCACTTTTGGGAAAAATCACATATGTAGCTAACTAACACAGAACACTATAAGCATACCTAATGTTTCTAATGCAGACGTTTCTTCTCCAAGTTATATATCTCCAGGGATAATTGTAAAGAGGCAATAAATTAAAAAAATCTAATGCAAACCAGTAATTATAACATATAGAATGATCTTAGGCACAATTTAAATTTTTTTCTTAATCTTTAAAAAGAATAGCAAGCTGTATTTCAGAGGAACATTCGCAACATTTACAAATACACTTTTCATTAAGACTTCTGTATAAGGTAAAGGAACGCAATGCACGTGCCACGGGAAGAGAAAGCTCTTGTTCTACCCAAAAGAAATCAGCTTGTGCCCTGCAAAGGGGACCTGCCAGGGAGGGGGGGCACAGGGGGAGAGGAATTCGTTTCGATGCTCTAACTACGACTTTATATAGAGCCATATTATGAACTTTTATGCCAGGTTAGAAAGAGTTGCGACCACTGGGAAATCGAGACTTTTAAAAACTGACCAAGCACTAGGGTAGCACAATTTCCTCTAGGAAGGAGCGTTTGGATGCGGATTTAGCATTGTGCAATGCCAGAAGATGGCGATATTGCTTACTGTCTAAGAAAGCACTAACACAATTAAAATTCATTCAAATTAATACACTTTTAAACAATTTCATGCACTAAGGACTCACTAGATAATTTTACAGTGGTGTGGTATGACTTGTAAGAAAAAACTCCAGGTTTACAAGAGCATAAATAGAGGTATAAAATTACATTATTTTGCAAGTTGGATAACGTACAGATACAAATAACTCATTAGAGCTGCATATAGAAAATCAAATTCATTAGGTGATTACAACATGAAAAGTGCAGTGAGCTTTTTTGTTGCTTAAAAAAAAACACCTCCATGAATTTCAATTCCGCCCATTTTAATATTCTGTACATTACATTGGCTGCAACTTAAACCAACTTGGAAATCAGTAAGTATGAGAAAATACATAGCTATTGGATCCCAAATATAAAGTAATCCTTGCTTTAAATCCATCATAAGACTCACAGCAAAAATAACAGGAAACACAAAACTCATCCAAAAGCTGATGTGAGCTACTGGTCCTAAAACTTTCTTTTTTTTAATTACCTGTAAAAAATATCTATTTATTTTTTGTTGTTTGTAATGGAGAAAAAAAAAAAGAGGGATCATCACAGATCATTTTCTTACCTTTTTTTGACGATCAATATGACAACAAGGAGAAGCAGGATGAATACCAGAATTCCAGCACTTATTCCTGCTATTTTCACCACTCGATCTGTTTGCTTAGCCGGATCTGGAATCACCTCAGGTTCTTCTGTTGCTGCTGCTAAACGAATCAAAAAAGAAGTTGCTTAAATGTGTAAGAACTAGAGACATGAAAATCATCATTGGTGATCATTTCCAAATTCGTGTGTGTGTTAATGCAGTAGCCAAAAATACAGATATGCGCACCATGTGTTTATACACCCACACATATGTATAGATACACTGTAAGTTTCAATCTATATGCCATACACATTTGCAACACCAAGTATATGACTATATATGTGAGGCACATATATATATATGCCATTTCATGTGTACAGAAGTGCATACGTATGTGGCTTTTCAAACAAGTTACTGCATTACAAAGCAGAAGTATGTTTTCAAAGAGACAATCTATCAACTAAATCACCATTACTTCCTTCGCTGTTATTTTTTCAGATATTAAATATGGGCTATTTAACATGGACTAGTGAGACTACATAACTCACAAACAGTAAATTAAACTCTCTTCTCCAAACTGCAGCTGGCCCCCTAAACTCTAGGCCTTCTCTCCTTCCCCCAGTTTCAGTCCACCTTTGTATATTAATTCACCTTACAGCACCTGGCCCGAGATCTGCGTCCTACTGGGAATTTTGATTCTCTAAATAAGGCCATCCACAAAGCCAAGCTTAAAGTCAGCAGTAATTTTATTTCCGTTTATAGGCCCGGGGCGGGGGGGAAATCGCTGTTCTACACAGAGATGAAACCACTCCGTAACACAGCTGAGTGGGCTGAGGCCACAGGTTAGAGCGGAGAGGAAAACAGAATATATATGAAAGCACACAGCCATTCAGTCTGCACCTCTTTGCATCACAGCCTGGCGCACAAAGGATCGGGAACATGGGGCTTTTCAGCCTGGCAAAACCATAAAAAAAAATATAAATAGGATTCAGCCAGGGGTAAAATCCCATGAGGTGCCCACTTGTAAAATGGGAAACGGCTCTTCAGTTCTCCAGTTCTTACTGAGTCAGTGGCTCAGCACTTTGCCTTTCCCCTGCTCACAGGCGTGGATGATGCTTTCTTCAACATGCGCTTGCCTCCTCTCCCTCTGACCCTTCTTCTCTCTCTCGCTCGCCACCCGGCACGCAGCAGATGCCACTTCACCTCTCCCCCCTCGCAGCAGCCGCACGTGGGGCAGTTACATGCTGTTGGTATCATCGTGCCTATATCATCACACAGAAAGTGTCCTTTACTCTGGAACTAGGATGCTTCTCAACAGACCACCGAAACAAGCAGAACAAAAAACGAGGTGAAGTCACGCCAGAGAAAGAGTACCGCTCCTCTGAAAATCTGCTCCATAGGCCAGTGTCGTCAGTACCAGGGATAATTGGTATCTCATACTTTCTGGTTTTAACCATGTTACTCAGACCATTTCTATCTGGGTTCCGTGTGCTGGAACCCATATAATGTTTTGAGGGAAGGATCACGCTGCTGTTTAAAATCACTATGACTTTTGTAACCTCCATCTAAGCAGCATCTGAACCACTTACTAACAACTTACCCTCAGAACAACTTTCTGAGTTAGGAACGTGCTCTGTTCCAGACATCCAGACGAGAACTACGCAGACAGTGAGAGATCTGGCAGTGCTTTAATCATAAAACTTAATCATCATCATAAGACTTCATCATCATAATCATGTCTCTCCCCTACAGCTTGAACTCCTGTCTGCTGAGAAATACAAAATGCTTCTTCCTTTGTGTAAATACATGCCTGCGAGCATGCTTGCATACATAACCTGCCTGGACTCACTACCACATATTTTGTTTGTATTATGTGTGTTGTTGAGGTGTCTAGGGGTAAGAGTTGGCATCAAGTCAGTGGTGTGTGTACATGTAGCTGCGTACACACAGCACATACACACACACACAAGCTAGAATTAACGCCGGATACGTATGGTGCTGTCTCACAGAGAAAACGAGGGGGATCACTTTTGAGGTGGAACTAGAAGAAGATGTTTGAGATTCCCAATGCTTAAAATGAATCAACTCCCAGTTTATTATTACCTGGGCTGGATAGGACAAACACGAATGAACACTTGATAAGCAGTAGAACCAAAAGGCCAATCAGTAGAGTCAAAAGACCAATCAAAGCTCAAATATAAATGGCTTTATATGTCAATGGGAAAAACCTCATGTTTGCTGTATGGGCTACTGAGAAAGAGCAAGGAAGGGTAGAGAGGGGAGAACCAGTGGAGTGGCATAGTCACTGTGTCTGGAATCGCCATGAGAACAATGTGAGTGCAGCTGGGAAGCTCTGACCTAGCAAAGTTACGAACTACTCAAGCTGCAAAATAACTAAGGCTTGAGCAAGAGGTTTAGTTGTGTGGATGGAGATGTTAAGGCCAGGTCTTCGAGAGATTTCAAAATATGAATCACAAGGATTGGATGTGACCTGAAGACACACTTCAAAAGTTGAAGGCTCAAAAATACATCCAAAAGTACAGGCTTTGAGCCTTGATCAGGATGGTGGTATTTTCACAGGAGTATTAGCGAGAGATGAGAGAGTAGAGAGGAAAGAATGAGATACCTGTCTCACACTTCCCTGGAGAAAGATAGAACCTTTATTGCTTGCTAGAGCAAGCTGCAATATAGGTGCTTCTCAGAGTCATGTTTAAAATTACTGCTTGGCCACTCACCATGTTATTTCATTCAGCAGAGTTACCTTAGAGAAACAACTATACGCTTCTCAGAAAATCTGCAGGGAAGGTTACTGAGGGAGTTTGCTTATTTGCGTAACTCAGGTGGTGGTGTTTTATTATATACTCTGTAAGAAATGATTGAGTTTGGATCATCAGTAACTGTTCAAAATGCAGCGCTCTGTCCAAGTTTTTAGAACAACAGTACAAAGCCAGGAGGATATCAACTGCTTGTCCACTCATTCTGGTTTCCTTACACTAAGGGGTTTCAAGTAAGAGGCAGCAACTCATTCCATGAACTTTAACGCTGCTTACCAGATAAAGCTGGAACCCACTAGAAATGTACCAGAGAGTCCTAAATTAGTGGAGGAAAATTATATTGAATAGTCATAGACTAAGCAAGCGTATAACCACTGGTTGAGCCTCCTATACCCAAAATGCTAAAATCTATGGGCAAAACGCTACCCTCCTCCCCAGAAGGGAAAAATTGCTTTTGACTTACATGAAGCCAGGATTACTAGATGTATGTTTCCAGTAACAGATAATACATGCATTCTCTAGACTAAATATTACATTTGGGGACTATGTGAAAGCAATTATAGATATAAATCACACTGTAATCTTTTATTTATGTGTATGCGCATTGTATGCAATAAAGTATATTATTTTGAGGAAGCCATTGAATGTAGCATAAATCATTTAATGAAACTTATGAATTTGAAAGTATTTCCTATTACTTGTGTTTTAATTTTGATACTTCAAAGTGTATTATAATAAGCATGTGTGAGCTTACACATACACAACCAAAGGAAAAAACCATAGAAAACTTGTGCCTGTGTGTTAAACTTATGTGCCTAAATCAGCATCTGCCGGTTGCTGATTGCACAAGGACTACAGAAGCAAGAGAAATTCTGCTTACTCTGAGGACTCTCTGTCCTCTAGACTACAAGACCGTCAGGATTTTTCTTTCTCTGAAGTGGCTCTTCTAGAAGCTGAACTGCTAGTTTTGCCAAACAAAGCAACTCAATTAACCAAGGCTTCGCCAAGGGCAAATCTTGCCTAACTAACCCAGTGGCCTCCTATGATGGAGCAACTATAACAGTGGACAAAGGAGCAACTACTGATGTCATCTATATGGACTTCTATAAGCCTTTGACATGGTCCTCCACGACATCCTTCTCTCTAAATTAGAGAGATACAGTAGTTAAAAATGGAATTATTTGGTAATTGAAGTTAACTATTGTATATTTCTAAACAAGGTAAAAATGGTTGACAACTAAATTCTAAGTTATAAAAACACCTGCTTTACTAATTCCTAGCATTCCTTTTTAATAACCTAGTCCTGCAACCCTTTCTTGTACCTTGAATGGCAGACTGTATGAAAAGGTAATTTACCAATTTCAAAACACCTTTGCATGGTAACAGAATGATGATTATATGAAAATAGGCTCTCTAATGGCTACCAATTCCCTTGGCCAGCCTTACTCCAATAGACCTTAAATTGTTAATTTTTACAGTATCCTTATTTACTATATTTTTCACAATTTGAGCCTGTAAGCCTAAGAAGAGATATTCCTACAGTTAGTAGGAATTAACTAGTGCAAAGTCATCTTGCATAAAATTTGCAAGAAGCATTTCTGATCTGAAACAGAGAGTTAACTATTTTCCTCCCCTCCCCCCCCCAAGAATAGCTGCCTACACAGAAGATTTCTGAGCTAGACTGGTAGGAGAACACTGGATTTTGCAACTTATCCACTCGCCTTTCTTCTGAACTAACGAACAGTAACAGCAATCATCTCCCACAGTCCCATTCACAAAGTTCATAAAATAACTTGATCCAGTGACTCTGGCTCTGCACACTGCCAACAATAGTCACCATATACGAAGTAGTTTTCCTTGGTTTTATAGATACTTAAAGACAATAATCAATCAGTTGACTTCCATGATCAATGGTATGAAGTTCAACTGTGAACAGCACTAAATTAGAGTAGGATTGCTAACACTCTCAGGGACAGTAAAATTGTAAATAGTTGGTGAGGTAGAGCCCATCTTATTCTCACAATTTCCTGTTATACTTAATACTTCTGATTTTTTTAATCTTGTTTTTAATCAAATACACCTAAAAATCCAACACCCACTTCTAAAATTGAGTGTTATGTGTAATATTCATACTTAATTCTTAAAGTATGCTGTGGCATAAGGAATCCAGTCACGGCACATATTGCTTTCCTGTCTTCTCTTTCCTTCTGTGGCTCAGAATTTACACACAGCCTTGCAAAATTGTCAGAGAATTTATGAGACTCAGCACAAAATCTATTCACCTATACCTTCCTAAGAAGATGGTGTTGGAATCAGGATAATGATATTCTCCTTGCTCATCCAAACAAGATTATTCAAGCAGAAAATTCTGGTAGGATTTTGCAGGGCTGCTTGTAAGGTACCACTCAGAGAACAGCCAGCCTCCTAAAAGACAGCTTTTAAATCAGATGTTTTGAACAAGATTTTATACGTAACCTTCTCACCATACCATTTGACTCTCTTAACATTCACGGCATTTTATGCTGGGTCTCCTTCATGTGAGCGAGGGAAGAAACTCTGTTTTATGCATGATTAAAGCTGCTGTTTTATTACACGCATTTTCTTTGAATGTTAATTTCTGTTTGTGGCACATCTTTGAATTCTCACAAATTGGCGTTATTGCTGCATAGCTTGATATTCAAAATAGCTCTGCTCGAGATAATCTGTTCCGCACCTTTGTTATGTGGCATTCAAAAACTTTTAATTAAAACCAGGAATGATGTCTGAATGAGTTCAGCGCAGTAACATCAGGATAACAGCAGATGAAACTGGAGTTTCAGCCAGCTCTGGCGATGTCGGTCTACCACCTGAGAAAAGGGCCCATCGGATTCTCTGGTGAATATTTTGTTTCATATTGGTCTGCCTTGTGTTTTAATCATCTGTCCAGAAAGACCATTCTGTCTCCATTAGTTTTGTTTTGTTACTGCTTTGCTAGAATGATAATCATTGCGCAATTAAGGAAATTTTTAGAAGTCTGAAAGTTAATTAATAAATTCAAGTTCAGAGAGAGAAGATCCATAACCCCTTTTAGCTTAATTACGTTAAAAAAAGAGAAAAAGTCTCAGATTATTCTATTTGATAAAAACATTGCATGTGCTTTTGCAGAGCTGGGGGAGATGGGATGTGCAACTTATTCCAGCAGACTATGCAGACGATTTGTGAGGTCCTACAGGTTTCCTCACGTGAGTCAGTTTGGTACAGCTGGAGATACATTTTACTGGGAAAGGAATCCCCACAATTCTCCCTTCTCCGTATCTTCCAAAGAGCTTCTCTTTTGGAATACAGCTTCTGGGAGATGAAGGCATGCCAGAAATTCACTAGAGTTTGGGTACAGCTAAGCTGTTGCTTCCAGGACTCTTAAATTACAGCTTTGTAGGGTAGCATTATTAAAAAGAAAATTTGTATTTGATTATGAACGTGATTCCCCGAGCTGTGCTTTGAAGTGTCAGGTTCATCCCTGTCACCATGGTAACCAGGGTCCACGGCCGCCCCAAGGAAAAGAGCTTAACAGGCTCTGCCAGTGAAAAGGGCGATGCCTGGCACCACCAGCCTCTTCTCTGCACCCAACTTGAAAGAGGAGGGTAGTGAGGCGATGCTTAGATAAAACCTGCTGCCTCACTTTGTGTTGCATCATCCTTCTCCCTATATGCATCCCTTGCCAGGGGAATGGGGGAGATGCTACAGAAGCTACCAGCTACGCCTAGCAGAGGGGGTCCTCCAGGCCCCAAAGCTTTGTGATATTATAAATTAACTCCTCGTATGAAAAAAAATTAGATACCACTGTCCTCTACGTAAAAGGTCACTGCTGCAGAAACAGACTGAGACACTGTTTCACGGGCCCCGATGGCTCCTTCTGAAAGAGCTTTTTGATCCCTCTCAAAGGATGGCTTACGTACAAAAGTGAAATAAATACAGCTTCAGGCTAACCTCTAGTCAGGTTTGGGATTGTATAAGACGCTGTAGAAGTTAAGCACAGAAAGTCCTACAGGTGGCTCTGCATACAAATATGGGGCCAGGTAAACAGGTGACCACCTGCTTACACAACCTGCTTCCAGATAATGCAGAAAAATATCGTGAGCTTATGTTACTGTATGCTTTTTGAATGCTGAACATGCAGCTTATAAATATTTATATGCATTTTAATTAATTAAACAAACTAGCACAGCGTATCAGTGCTACCTGGAAATTCCAGTATATTATACACATTTGTATACAAAAGACTGGTTCGTGACTGGTACTGTTAAGCCCTCACAAGTGTAGACATATCTTGTTTCACTAAGTCATATATAATAAAAAAAAAAATAAATCAATCTTTACTACTCTCCAGGATTTTTGATCAGTCCATTGACTGGTACTACTTTGGTAGGAAACTACAAGGAAAACAGAATCAGATGAACCAAGTGTCTGCTGCTACTAGGGACTGAAACTAAAATTAATGAGGACTTACTCCTGCAATGTTCCACTGAGAAGCAATTTAAATCCACAATGACTGCTGTGAAAACAGTAATGTCCATGAATTTATAACCAATTATGAAAGAGTTGACCTTAAAAGATTCAGAAGCATCGAGTGAAGAAAGTGCTGAATCCGTTTGCCTCGCTAACTGTGAAACCTTGGGCACGTGCCGATGAACAGAGCCAAAGCAGGTACAGCCCCGAGGAGACTATGTTCCAGCAGGACTCTGCCCTGCTGGCCACCCATCACACTGCAAGAGCGGATTAGCACCTTCAACACATTTCTACCACATCTGCCACGAAGACGTGCTCCTTGTACATGTACTTTGGAGGCACTTTATACTGTCTTTCAAAATGCTGCAAGCATAGGATTCGCTTATAGGGAA
>NW_009260493.1:10951788-10973123 GCF_000687185.1 Egretta garzetta | reverse complement strand
GGAAAGATGATGTTCAGTGCATCTTATAACTGACAGGTTGTACAGCTTTTGATATGCAAGTTATTATCTTCATGCCAGAGACAGCTGTTTATGTAGAGATAACTAAGCTAGCTTTAAGCGAGCTGGCTCGATGACGCACCCCTGTCCCCAGGACACAGAAAGCTCTGGGTGAATGCAGATGGCAGCTTGAGAAGGTATTTTACACAGGGGCGTAAGTTGAAGTTACACTGTCAGCTTCTAGTTCAGTTGCTTTAACTATGACAGGAAAAAAGATAAAAATGTGGGCTCACGCTTTCGAAATGGCACCTCTCAAAGCAAAGCACAGCCTCCAAGGGCCGAGGAACACGGCCCTTTCCTGTGTCGCAGCAGCGCTGCCCAGGAGAGGGGAGACTCCTCCTGGCTGCAGCACATCACCAAGTCCAGGCAGAGCTGTGCCTGTCTCTGGAACCATCAACTCCAAAACACAGGCAACAAATTACGTTGTTGAGTTTACACAATGGAAATATAGGCCACGGATGAATTAGAGTCTATTCACTGGTCTGTTGGACACCTGAGAAGCCATGAGAAAACCTTCTTTCTCCCCTCCCCTTCTGCCCTGCTTTACCTTCAAACCAAATGAGAGCAAATCTTTAAAAGCAATCAGAACACCATATTTTGGGGTGTTCATGTGGTGTTTTTTTGACCTTTGGAGTTCCCTCTCGGGTCATCATTTGAAAAGTGTCACTAATGGCACAAAGGCTAGAGCTTCACCATGAAAAAAACCCAACGTGTGCCAGAACTCAGGTTTTAGAAAGGTACAGAATCTCCTAACATACAAATTGTGGACAACACTAAGTGCTTGTTTCAAAGTCCCAGGTCTTATGCCGTAACAGCTGCATATTTGAAATGTTGGCAAAATTAAGAGAAATACCTAATGTAATTTTATTTTGAAATCTGATTAATTTTCTGGGTCTTGGAAAAAATTAGGTTTCAGAACAAGACTTGCCACTTGATGCAGTTCTTTCAGTAGCCAATATGGAAGTAGAGGTCTAAAGACTCATACACAGTTTTTCACTGCAAGGTCACTAATAGGCCTTGAAACGGATACATAAAAAAAAGTTGTAGAAATACGTAACATGCACCCAGTAAAGTATCAGACTGGCCCAATGAAATCTAAACCACTGTTTCTCCCTGATCTTCTGGAAAGGAGGATTGGTCGAGAATGGTCCCCTAACACTCTGATCCACCTGATCATACCCATTTAGCAATGACTTGTTGGATGGACTGTCACCATTTCCTTAAGGTCACTGTGATTACATCCTGTGTACAATGGGTCTGTTGTCAGACACCTTGTAGCATTTTTTCCTGAGACCATACAAAGGCAGCCCGCCTTTTGGTAATGAGGTCATTTATTAAATTTTTTTTTTTGGGGAAAAAAAATGTTAGTGTTTGGCCACATTACAAATTAAAATAATTTCAAGTTTCAGTCTGAACAAACAGGCTGCTTTCAAAACCATACATTTTTAAAAATAAATTCTCACTTGATGTTAGTTATAAAATTTCAACTATGCAAAACACTGCACTAAGAAATTATCTGGTTTTGACAAGGACTCCTACATGGCTTGTTAGCTCAGAATTAAACTGAAAAGAAAATTACTATAAAAGCAATGTTTGGTAACAAATATACAAAATACCTCATCTTTATGTGCCTTTCCACCAGGTAACATTTAAGAAGTTTAGTAGAGAAAGTACATTATAATGATCGTTATCATTTATATAAGCACACAACATGGTTTATGAGGAAAAATATTACTCTCAAATGCCTGAAGTTCCATTTTGCTATATTTGAAATGCTATTGAAAATAGCATTCTGTGAGTAACTTCTGCTAATTTAAGCAACTATAAAATTGTAAGTGAGAATTTACTGGTAGTGTAGGAGTTGCAGAGTTATTGCAGACCTGTGCAATTACACTGAAGGAAGCAAGGACAGCTTAACTCTCCTCCATGACAAAACTGCAAACTCTCAACCCAAGGTATACTCACACTAGCTCAAAATACAGAAATTCCCAAGATGAAAAATGATCTTAGCTCAAAAGCAGTTCCAATAATATTGAGGATGGAATCAAAAGACAAAGGCAATGAGGAGGAACAGAAATGGTGTTTCCTTCATCCTTTCAAACAAACCCACACAGATTAAAGTTTATACAGTGCTAAAACTAGTATTCAATAGCACCCATTGGTTATTATTTGCCATTCAGAATGGCAAAAGGTGAGAAAATACGCAGAACCCCCTCCAAGAAAACAAATGATTAATTCTTCCTTTGGAGCTAGGTCCCAGTTTTTCAACACCCACACAGATTAAAGCTTATACAGTGCTAAAATTAGTTTTTAATAGCACCCATCAGTTATTAGTACCCCAGATTCTTACTGTCATGATTGCCAGCCTTCAGTATTTTGTTTCCTGCAAAATTCAGTACTTTTTCAAAGAAGTGAAAGAGTAAACATAAGTACTCCGAAAGAATTAAAGATGCTTTCTTTCACGGGAATTCTGTTCTCCCATCCAGAGAAATTTTTTGCAACTTCTGCAGTTATACAATACTTTCTTGACACGATTCAGTGTCTATAGGAATCCACTGGGCTAGCTGGGAAATAACACAGGGTGCACTGGTGTGCAACACATGTGGAACTTTCATTCTCTTTAAAATCTTCCTATCTGAAGAGCATCCATTCTCAGAAAGTTACATGGGTCAAAACTCCTGAGGTTCTCCTGAACTCCTTCGCACTAGCAGGTGTCCAAACAGCTTCAGGTCTGGAAGCACAAGGGAAAGGCAAATATCCTCTTCCAACCCAGCTGGGTATCACCCAGCTGCACATCGCAGCAGGCTGCAAGTACTGCCTCAGCCATTACCCTAATTATGCAGTTGCTCCCAAATCTGCTTATCCAAATATATCTGGAAGGTCTTCTGTCAGCACTTTAAGCTAGGCCACCTGATTTTGCACTGAAACATCAAAGCAGTGGTGCTTACCCACGCCAGTCTACCAGCTGCGACGTGAGGGCAACAGCCTTTTGCCAGCTGAAAGCTTTGACATCTTCCGCTACACTAACCATTTGCAAAACAAACATGTTACCTAAGCCTGAAGCCCTGTGTAAGAAGTCACAAGCCCATTTATAGGCTTGTTTGCTGCATTTGACATCTAGAAACGCAGCCGTAATGGCACTTGAAACAGCATGCAGCTAATGCAATGACAACTGTATGAAAAAAACCACACCGACGTTCACAGCTCTGGGTTGATTGCCATTGACTAGCAAGTTCAGCGCAGGAACTGTAATGACATTAAAAGCCTTTTGTATTGTGTCATTGCCTCTCTTTCCATGTATCCCTATATTACTAATATTGCAGAGAACCTTTCAAGCAGGAGGAAGCGGTGGCACTCCTGTAGACTGCAGGACAAAACGTGCCTGCAAGAAAGACGACTGTTAAGATGCATTGCCACTTTCTGAACCTTTGGCTTTACTTTTTCACATTTTTTCTTTTCATACAGAAGTCATGATGCCTTCAAATCTTAAACTCTAATCATTTTTTTTTCTTCTGAAAGAAATAAGACTTTTTGTTGTTTCCATTTTTCAAGTAAATACTCACACAAAACCGCAATGGGGAAACCAGGTGTAATAAAGAGCCTCCATGATTAAAGTTAGATGAACTTTCCATACCCGGTATTAACACTGGCTCATAAAAAGTAAAGATGAATCAGTTTTTAATTGCACAAAGCTTACTCTGACAGAAGGCAGCCAGGCTGTATGGAAAGTAGTGCTGGGTTGTGCAGTATGCAGAACTAAAAGGTATCAGTTTGAAAGTGGATTTGTGGCCCCTTCGGCTACATGTTTTGTGGGTAGTGGAGCATTTAGTTGTTTTTATCCAGAGGACGAAATTAGCTGCTCTGTATTGGATATGCCTTGGGCTGTTGCTTTCCCAGCTAGATTCTCCAGGAAAATGCAACTGTATCAAAGGAACAAAAGAATACATTTAACAAAAGCTTCAAATCCACGCAGAAGTCAAAATAAATGAAGCCAACTATAACATGCAAATATTGTATTATGATTTATGTAATGGGTTGCTGGGAAAGAAGATTACTGTACTGGTATTTATGCTTTAAATCTGGTTTTAGGGTTTTCAGTCAGTTGTGATCTGATTAAAATGTGACTGATTTGGAGGAGAAAATCACCTTAAACTAAAGGGTGCCAAGAACTCTTGCAGATGAGGTGAAAAAAATATCTACATTGAGGCACACCAAGCTTTGTCTAACAATGAGCAAACCCAAATTTACATTTTAAAATAGGAGCAAAAAACTGAATTAAACAAGGACTTGACATGAAAACAACGTGCTCCAGTTTTCAGAGACACAGGCTAAACCACACCTCTATGTACCTCATTTAAATTGTCCCTTTGGCAAATGTGACTTGTGATTTGAAATACATAGGCCACGCCATAGAGTGAGCTCCCATTTACAAGTGGGTATTCCTGACCATTCACAGCGAAAATGGCCTTTCTTCTCTGCAAGGAAGTGAAAAATGGCTTTACTCAGTGACTGACTTGATATGACTTTCATGAATGACTCACATCAGCTTCTTACGCCTTAAAAAATAGGCAATGTTATCTATCAGCTTTCTCAGACACGGCTGGCCAGAATTTTTGAACTCAGGTAAAAGTCACCCTGACATATTCAGAGAGCATCAAGACAGGAGACAATGTTCAGATGGCTTGAGCACCTCTCATAAATCAGATCCCCTGTCATATTTTAAGGATCCACGTTTGAAAAGAAATGTACACCTGGGGAAACATATTAGCCAACCAACACAACAACAATATCTCCAGGTAAGACTCCTCTTGCCTGACTCCGGTGTAATAACGAGTATTATGTGAAAACATAGTGCAACCCTGTACGACCATGTCTGCTACTTACAGGATATCCCAAAAATCAAACTAAATAGAAAACTGTTTGTATACCTCAAGCATTCAAGAAATGGAAACTGGAGAATAATAATGTATTTCTGAACCAAACATTAAACAACTTGGTACTACATTATACTTTGTAAGAAAACTATAAAAGCATTTTTGATCACTAGAACACTTTAGAAGGTAAATGTTTATCTGACTTTTTTTTCAGCAGCACAAAATGCTGAAAAGGAAAAGCAAGAAATAAAAATGTAATTTGATCTAAAATCACATATAACACTAACTTGTTTCCACTGTGCAATAAATACAAATCTTAGAAAATCTACAGTATTAAAGGTCAACTGTCTTTGTCATCTCAGTGATCATTTAGGGGTAAATACACCTACTGTTACCCCACTGAGAAAGGAGAAGAGATCTAATAATCTTTCAGTTTTGTAGAACCACATAGGTTTTATTCAGTGTAACTGGTAAAAATAAACGTTCAATTCTGTGCTCCCACACTTGCACCAGGGCTAATGTATTTCCATTCAGCTACATGTGATACTCTCCATGGAAAATAATTCTACCTTCTTTCACCTACAAAGACAAGTGCAAAGCCCTGCACTTTGGATGGTAACACCACACCTCGGTACAACCTGGGGTTAGAAAGCAGCTTTGCAGAAAATAAGGAAATAGAGACTTGATCTTGCTGCCATCTCCAGCTGCCTCATGGGTGGATGGATGTAGAGAAGCCACAGCCAGGCTCTGCTCTGAAAGATGCACAGCAAAAGGACTAGGGGCAACAGACATGACTTGCAATGAGGGAAATCTCAAAGCAGATAGCATGAAAAAAAAAAACCAAACCACAATGAGGGTGGTAAAACACTGGGACAAGTGCCCAAAGAGGAATCTCCATCCTTGGAGACATTAAAAACTCAGCTTGACAAGGCCCTGAGCAACCCAATTTAACTTCCAATTCAGATCCAATTAAACTTGAACCTGCTCTGAGCAAGGGTTTGGCCAGACAACCTCCAGAGGTCCCTTCCAACCTGAATTATTCCAAGATTCCTACTTCATACGTGAAGACACCAGCTGACACACTGTTTATCTCATTGCTCTAAATAGTCATTGCTGCCTTGTTTTAATAAATAAACAAATAATCGTGTGAAGCAGTGTTCTCTGAAATGCAGGGAACTCAGTTTAACTTTGTATTTCTTCCAATTTCAGTATTTCACTTAGATTCATGTTTGAGGCTTTTTTCTACAGCTGTCGCAATTTCAAAACCAATCCTCTAAGATTCAATTAGACCTGGCTCTTGGGCACTTTTTAAAGTTGACTGCAGCTTTAAGCATCTGGCTCTGAATATTTAAGAAAAAACCTCATGCTCTGGTCTGCTAAAAGAATCTCAGTGTCCACTGAGATGGAGATAAAGATGAAGACTCCATCTTCTCCACGAAGAATCCATATAAAGATGAAGACTGCTCTTCAGGTCTCAACACAAAGAAGTGCAGAAAGCCAGCGGAGACATTAGGTGAGTTAGTCCTTGCTTACCAGAAAGCATCTTGATCAGCTGAAGTTTCATTAACTGGGAAAGGAGGTAGAAAGCACCCTTTCAAGATGCTATTAATATGACTCCATACTGGGTAAAAGAACTAAAACATGCCTATAGCATGCAATTGCTTTCCTCCCTGAAATGCTCTCCTCATTTGTTTGTGGACCTCTCCCCACAGACCCCCCAGGGCTGGAGAAACCCTGCCATAAGAAAGAGTGCGGAGATAAATGAGGGGAGATTCCGGGTTTAGCAGCAGAAAGAGAGCTCGTGGTTAAAGGAGTTGCCCTAAGTCTGACAGCAGAATGAAAATACAGAGGCATGGCAAGGGAAATCAGAAATGAAAAGAGTCTGGAGGACAGATATGCAGAACAAGGAAAACACGATGAAAAAAAGAATTGGACTAATAGGAAAACAGCAAAAGAAAAAAATAGCAAAAAGGAAAACAGCAAAAGAAAGCAAGCATAAAATACAAAAAAGAAGAAAGGGTAATGGTTGATACAGAAAATGTTTAAAATTGTTTAGTGATAAAAAGAAATTATTTTTGATGAAATCAATGATTTTTGGTTGTAAATGCCAAATTAAATTGGACTTGAATTGTATTCCCTTGCTACGAATCTGAGCGATTCATGCCAATGAAAAGAGAAGCAAACTCAAATGTGGATCTCTGTGAGCAAAAGAAGTAGCTTCTTTCTTTCCTTCTTTCAGAAGGCACAATCCCAGACCTGTTGCAAACATTACTTTGTGTGCTCTAGAAAGGCCATCCCCTGTGCTGGTTAGCAGTGGGAACTCCAGATGCTACTACATGTGCTGCCACAATGCAAAACTACCATGTAACTCTGCATAAATTGTGTGCCTTTCTGTGAGACAGGCAGAACGTAAATAGCATTACAAATCGTGTCCGAAATGCACTGTCAGATCTGTGTGGAGCGATTTACAGGTCAACCACCCTGTGATATGTATTACCTCAGGTCACTGATACCAAGTCTTCATTTTAGTTGTAGCAAATAAGCTCCTTTCTCTTTCTTACCATGCAGTTTAAAACCCAAGCAACCAACCAACCAAAGTCACTGAAATGAGGGAAGTGGTGTTAAACCTTAACAGAAAAATATCAATGCAGACCTTGTCATTTAAAAACCCCCCACCCCGCCAAATCAAACAACTCCTGCCTCAAACTACTGCACTGCTTGACTCCTTGATGCTTCTTACAAGGCTTTGAAGCCTGTATACTTTTTTCTAAGCATGAAGAAATTACTTCTCAAAGTAATGTTTACAAATGAATCAAAGTGAGATTAAGCCTAAATATAAGCAAATCAAGGACCAAATTTGAGGGTCCATTTACTCTTTTAAAAGTTTTTTGTATTTGTATTGTAAAAACAGAGGCTTTTTTAAAAAAAACAGTTCACACTTTTTAAAACTCAAAACTTTCCATTATTTTCTACATTCAGCTGCTCTCCTGAGAGCTAGGAAATCAAACAACTCCATATGCATCGGAGAGCGGACCTTCAGCTGAAATCAGGAGGGCTATGCCAGTATGGACAAACAGAGGAGTGGTTCAGCTACTCTTAATACAAACTCCCAAAAGAAAAGCCTTATTTCAAGTCTCTTCATCTTCTGCTTCATCAAATATAGTGACTAAAGATGACAATTTAAGGGCTTTCAGTTTACATACAAGCAACACCTACTGCAAAATTTTTCAATAATTTGTTAGATGTATTGGCTCTAAGCTCGCAGCAGAATCATACACAAAAAAAGTATTTTTTTCATTCCTTTAAAGCAAAATGTATTTATGCCCACTAGCCAAAAAAAATACTTCATTAAACATTCATAGATATTGCAGGTATTTATTAAATCAGTTTCATCACCAGAAGATATTTTTTATAAAATATCCATTTTCTATCTGTTTATTGAGCGCTTGTAAAGCCCTTTTCAAGGAACAGTAAAATACCCGAACTGTTTTACTGCACAGCAATACACTAACTAAATTTCATTCTCACTCAGCTCATTGACTTAACTATGTTTACTTAGCGAACCTGAATTCAAAACATGTTTCGTCACATTGAACCATCTTACACTCATCTTTACTTTTGGCAAGGGTAAAAAGTACCATTAATATTTAAGAAACTTTAATTACAATTGCTGATTGAAAACCCAGTGACAGCAACAGCCAAATTCAGAGAATTTTTTTTTGAAGAAGCCAAATATTCCTCATCCAATAGCCCTAGAAGAATTAGGTTTTTACACCAGCAGGTACCCCCTCATTAAAACCAAACATCCTTCTCCCATATCATTGCCACCATGCGTGCGCTACTGCAGGTGGGTAACAAGTCTGAGAGACTCTTGCTTGGTGTTTTCCAAAGACCTTTCCCACACGTTTGGCCCATCAAATACTCTAGTAACAAAAGATTTCAGCTAGGATTTCATTCCTGTCTTTAACATTGGATGAGGGAAGATTACAGCTGAGATTAGGGTGAGTTAGGTTCAGAGCGGGGTTATCCCTTTCTTTTCAGACAGGGCTCCCTGTGCACAAGGGTCTGTTCCAGCCACGATGAAATAAACAGGAATGGTTTGGAAATCCCTTCTAAGGTTAAACCAAATCTTTTCACCTTGGCCAATATCTTAAAATATTCAAGAGGGATATGGGCAAAACAGTAAGAGAGTGATAAACAGAGGCTTTCCAGGGAGGTTGAACTCAAGGAATTTGGGGGAAATGCAAGTGTAAAGTAGTAGCTCTAGAAAACATATTTTTTTCCCCCTTTTCCTTCAAAAGCTCTGTTCTTAAACTCCAGTTAGTTTCAGATACCTGACAGGGAAAAATAAAACAGCTCATCCCCCTGTGCCCATTGGTATTTTTTTCCAAATTGAGAGCTAATGGTGGATTTCATCAGTACGAAACTTCTAGAACACCAGATTTGAATCATCCCTGTAGGCAGATGAAGTGGAAGGAATTTTGCCCAAACTTCCCCCAACCTTCTCCTTGGAAAGACAGTACGCTGAAAACCATGACCATAGCATGTAAGCATTCTTAGAGAATGTACTGGGTCTGGCTGGGATGGAGTTAACTTTCTTTATCACAGTCTGTATGGTGCTGTGTTTTGGATTTGTAACCAAACCAGTGTTGGTAACACAGGGATGTTTTAGCTATTGCTGAGCAGGGCTTGCACAGCAGCAAGGCTGTCTCTGGTTTTCACCCTGCCTCCCAGGTGGGCAAGAGGTTGGGAGAGGGCACAACCAGGACAGCCGACCCCAGCTGACCAAAGCGATATCCCAGACTATATGAGACCATGCTCAGCAATAAAAGCTGGAATTTTCCAAAGTAACCATAGCTTGGAGACTGGGTGGGCATTGGGCTGTCTGTGGGAGGTGGTGAGTGACTGCTTTGCCTCGCTTTTTAAAAAATAAATAAATCTTTCCTTCACTTATTAAACCATCTTTATCTCAGCCCACGACTGTTCTTACTTTTGCTCTTCTGATTCTCTCCCCCATTCTGCTGGTGGGCAGAGTGAGTGAGCAGCTGGGTGGGTGCGTAGTTCCCGGCTGGGGTCAACCACCCCACCCCTCTCCCCCTGAAAAGTACACAGAGAGGGGAAAAAATAGCAACAGTGAAAATTGTTTGCAATCTTACAAAACAGAACTCCCCCCCCCGAACAACTTATACCATTGGCCATTTATGTTCAGGTTGGTTGTCTAAAAACAAGAAGTTATTTCTTCTTCTCCGTTTAACAAAACCTATTTATGCTACTCTAGTCAGTTAATTACTACACCATAATTCACATGCCACCTCTCCTTCTAGCTGAACCTTTAAAAGTCTTTTCAGGTATTAACTTGAGACAGAGTGCTCCTATTTAACAGCTGAAAAAGCTAAACCAGAAAATAAACAAGCCTGGGGGTAACAAGGGTCTCACTCAGGCTATAAATGTTTGCAGATAAAGGTAATGTTTGGCATAACTCACACTTTCCTCAGTATTTTTTCTTCCCCCTCCTCACTCTGCTGTTTTTACACCAAGGTAAGATAAGGTCATACCAGGTTTAGTAACCTAAAAAAAGCAACCTACACTTAACTGGCACTTCTTCACACATTTCTTTTTGCTATACCTATCCTTCCTCCTTTTTTTTTTTTTTTCCCCTCCTTGACTTTTTACACAATATTTCAGGCAGCTTAAGATTAAATGATTTGAATGACAGGCTTGAAAGGTAAAGCACTCCAGTTTACCACTACTTTTTTTTTCTCTCTATAGCAACAAAGGATGAATGAAAAGGGAATAAATGACACAGTAGTCCTTTCATACCCCCTTCTTTTTCCAAGAACATTCTTTTTCTATTCCCCTCGCTTTCAATTCAACCCATTCACAAAGGATTAGCATAACACATCTTTTTATGCTTGTAAGGGTTACAGCTGTAATCGCTTCACCTCATCACTTTACTTAGAAATCCTGTCTCCAGAGGAGTAATTCGATTACTCATGACAATCCAACTTTTGCCTAACCAAATAGAAATTCATTATAATGCTGTTCTGGTGCATCAATTTACTATGAGCGGATGGGAAAATAAAACCCAGCAACATGAATAGTTGGTGTGAGAGGAAGAAAGTAATTGTCGCCTAACAAAAGGCTACCCACAAAAGACAGGATGACTAGCAGAAATTCTTAGTCCCATGGGCAAAGTAGCCTCCAAACTAGTAATGATCCGTAGCTTTTAAAAGTCTTGGGTTTCAAATGGGCATAGAAAGTCTATAAATTTATGAGAGCATCCAATTGCCTCCATCTTTAGAAAGTACTGGGCAAGTGTATGTAAAAACCCGAGACAGAGCTTTTACACAGACTGAGGAATCAACACCATCTTCTGTTCGTGGAAAATACCTGGATATGCACACCTGCTAGTCCTCATAATGGCTTCTCTTGCTCTCTGCTTCTGAAATTCAAAAATATACACGAAGCATCTGCATACCGCTTTGCAGTAAAACTAGTACCATCCTCAGCAACTGACAGTGGATAAGGATAATAGGAAAAAAATGAGGACAACTGACATCTCCAAATGACTTCCAGTTGTCCATATGCCCACAAGCATAAATCTAAGAAAAGCTCATGCTGATTGTGGCACAGAAGGACAGCACTTGGGGCAGAAGCACAGATGCCAGGATCATGCCTTCTATTTCGAAGTAGAGCATTTTACTTTAGTTTATATTTTTTTTCTGTAGAGTGATTTAAGATGCCCAGATATAATGGGATAAGTTCTCAAAGGCAACATTTGTTATGCCAAAGGTTTAGGAGCATTAGGATCCAGATGACAAATCTTTAGCTGTTAGACTGGCTTAGGTCTGTTTTCAGCTTTTGGACCCATAACTATATCTTCTTGATTTTTATTTTTACAGATTCCTAAGGATTTCAGCACAACATATGGGAGGCATTAAGGGCATTAAGGATTTATAGATTCGTATCATCATTATAAAAACACACAAAGTCTGAAATACATTTGGGGTTAAATGCAACACATATACTACTCGTGGTCAAATTAAATATTGATGTGTTCATGTCTGCATTAAGAAGAAAAAGAGAAAACATCCTGTTTACAGTAGCTGTATGAAGAAAACATTTCAGGCTTACTCATAAAGAAAGTAGTTCACTGCATTTACTTTAGTCTGATTTGTTTTTAATCTGGAATTTCTTTTTACTTAGAGTCGCTGTTCTTTTACATTCTTCTAGGCACTTAACCTTTATTGTGATGTGTGTGTACTTTACAGTGATTGGAAATCAATAATAATTCTGAAACCAAGTCCTTTTTGCCTTGAAAAACTTAAAATATCCCTAAGACAGCATCTTTCTTAAATACTACTCTGGGAATTTACTAATAATCACATTGTTATATGTGAGTGGAGAAACTGAGTACGTGGAATAAAAAACAGACTTTAAAATGAAAGAAAGCCCTCAGAGCACAGAAAAAACAGTTGGTTATTGTTGTTTTGCAAGTTATTGTTCAACATATACAGAGCTGCAATAACTATGCTCGCTCTATACAGGTGAAGTATCTGTATTTTTTTCCCTTTACTCCATAGTTAAAAACCAATGGAGAACAATCCTTCAACCAAAATCTCATGCTCTGATCCTAATGAGATGTCCAGTTCCAAGAGGGAAATCTACAGCTACACAGAGAAACGAGGCAAGATCCAGCATCCAGCCTTGAATCCACAGAATATCTCAAGAAATGCAGCAAACCGTTCAGGTACAAGAACATGCATTCTCCTTTGCCTCCTGACACTCGTTGATTTACCATTGCTTTTGCTGAAAACGAAGTTACAATATTAATTTTCAGATGAGTGTGCTGTTAAAGAAACGAGCTGTTCCATTTGCAGGAAAGCAGCTCTGATACACTGTGCAGAGAGCACCGGCATGGCTAGGAAAGGCAACGCTGTAGGTCACAACGGAAACAAGACCTTAGCACCTCTGCCTGCTGGCTGGCGGCAGACGAGGCAGTACATGCTCGCTGTAGGCTCAGCCAGCAACTGTGCCCATGTGGCTGTTCCTCTTCTCCAAGCTATAGGCATTAGTTCATACAAAAGTCTATCAGGTCTGAACCCAACAGCTGGGTCAGCAGCCATTAAATCTAGAAGTCCCACATCCTCACGCTATACTCAAAACACAACCCAGCTATGCTGTCTCTGAAGAACAAGGGCTCTTCTGAGCTTTTCTAATCGTAACACAAATTTTCTAAACATAAGATGACTCAGGAGGCCTGCCACGAACACCTGAACAGGCCTCCAAACGCTGCAGCGCTCTGTGCCTACGATCGCTCAGGTTCCAGCATGATCTATCCAAGCACCACAGACCTCCTCCTCCAGCAAACCAAATTGTTTTACCTAAGTAATCATTTGCATTCATCCAAACCAGTTCCTTGAATCGGTTACTCAAAAATGAATTATATAAGATTTGTGCTTCCCAAAATGATTTTGAAAAATACCTTCAGCTAGTTCTGTTCCACAGGTATAAAATTTCACTGTCTAAATTTCCCCCAAATTACTTGAAAAAGGACATTCAGGAAGTTACGATTTCTGTTACTCGATTCTCAGCATGCACAAATTGATTTCACTTTCCGAGTCCGAGAAAACTCTTCAATTCAGTTTGAATTCAATCTATATTAATAAAGCTATTTGATTTGGCTAAGTAACATCATGTTTCAGAGCTTATGCCGAGTAAGCAATATCCTGTTATACAAAGGCAACCAGATTACCAGCTTTCATATTTGGACAAGCATATAATGAGATTCAGTTTGCCATCTCTCAGTCACTGAACTGCCAGCTACTTATGTAGAATGAAGGTTTCTGAATTCTGTTCAAAAGCAAAATAAGAACTTGGTAGATTTACAAATAGGTGGTGACTGCTGCAAATAGCCACCATCCTTTCCCATCTCAGTCTGCAGCATGATCTAGGCTGAAACATGTAAGTGGTTGGTAACAACACTGGCACACTCCACAGTCCAAGTTCCTGATCAAAAATCCAATCTAACCCTGATGGTTAATATCTGACGGCTATTCATGGGGACTTGTGATGTATATTCCTCAACAGACAGAGTAATCTGAAAAATCAACCTTCCTATCCGCTATCTGTAACAGAAATTTCTGTAAATGTATGAGTAGAAAATGAAACGTATTACTGCATACAGCAATTGTCATCTTTGATTCCATTTGAGATACAGAGGACAGGGTCTCCTCCTAGATGTTTCATTGAGCAGATGAAGCACCCAGTGCCAGATTTCACAATCCAGTATCTTAAAAACCTTTACACCAGGGCAAGGAACGGTAACCCTTTCCATTAGGTGTACAAAAGGAAGTGCTATGAAAGATGAACACATGGATGTAAATCCCTGTATAAGCATCATGGCTGAGTGATTTCAAGTAGAATGGAAATTAGCTGACAATCTTTCTAAATTCTGGAATAATATCAGACACTAAGCCCTTCAAAATTAAAACTTTATGAACTACCAGGAGTGAGAAACACTAAAGAACTAAGACAAAATCCTTTTACATCTGCAGAAAACAATGACAACATGTTGAATTACCAGTCCTCATAAGATTTGTTACAAAATTCTAGGGAATGCAGCACCATCACCAGGAATCATAATCTCAATTCAGCAAAATCTGAGTAATTACAAACAGATCAAGGATTAATTTGGCATTTGCTTGACTACCTATTTTTCTATTGTAATGGGTCAACAAAACAAGCAGACCATGCAGATAATCTGGATGGTGTTAGTGTACATAAAAATTAAGCCTGTACTTGTGCAAATCAACTGCCTGCCATATGTTGAGATAATTTGAATGCCAATTACAGTACCTGTAGAATCCCACCATTTCCCCTTCTCATATGGAAAAAGACTCATCCTTTCACTCTTCTTAAAAACATGGCTATCATAGCAAAAGCTCCTTCAACATTTTCAGCAAATAGCCAACAATTTGGTTTTCCTATCATCTAACAGACCCAACAATAAGATGTACAATCAAATAATGTTTTAAAAATGTATCTTTGTATCATAGAATGGTTTGGGCTTGAAGGGACCTTTACAGGTCATCTAGTCCACCCCCTTGCAGTGAACAGGGACATCCTCAACTAGACCCATCCAACCTTACCTCAAATGTCTCCAGGGATGGGGCATCTACCACCTCTCTGGGCAACCTGTTCCAGTTTTTACAAAAAGTATGATTTACATCTTCTATAAGTAGCTCTTTGAAATGGCGAAGTCAGAAATACAGTAGCACCAGGGACAGAAAGAGAGTGATTATGACGCCTGTTTTCCACCAGTACGTAAGGACTTGGTTTTATTGTCCCAGGAGGAGGCCCATTTTCATGATACTGTGAAGTCTACAGATGTAATCTGTTTTGCTACCATATTCACTTATGCCATTCTGATTTTATTTGCATGTTATGATGGTCTAAGTACCTATTCTTTGCCAGAGCAGAAAATCTTCAGATGTAATTTCCCACACTGTGAAACTGGTAACACGTAAGTGAGGATTTGCCTTAAACTTGCCATTAACCACCTCATTATGTGACCCCTGAGCTCTCCTCTGTATTTCAACTGCCCATAGAAACCAGTTTTGGGCAATTTGTTGCCCAATGTGAGAAGTAGGTCTGGCATAACTGGATGTCCTCTAATCTTGATGCAGTGCTGACAATGTGACAGTAATTTAGGAGAGCAGAATTCAAGGTAATATCCCGCAGCTTTATGCTAGCAAGGGCATGAAAGCAGTGCATTGGAAACGGTTTGGATGCTCGATGTGTAAACCATAAGCAGTCCAAGTTTTGTAGCCATACAAAGCGTGGCAACAACTACTGCAGGCAGAGGTTGCCTTTTGTGGGAAGCCAGATGTCTCTTATTTCAGACTTGCTGCTTTAACATCCTAAATACTGTATTTGCGTTTGCCATTCCCTGCATGACTTTGCTATTAACTGTGGCGTTTTGAAAGAAGTATGCTGCTGAATTAGCATTGCTGTTCTCACAAATTTCACTAGCGTATTATCAGTGCAGACTACTGCCTCAGGATATTTTCCACCACAGCAAGGTTAGAGCAGGACCTCTTTTTCCTCTGTGCTAATGGCCTAGCCAAACCACTTGGCAGAGGGGCTGAAACAGTCAATAATATGTAGTCTGCTTACATATGTGTGAATAACCAATACTTAGTCATCAGCAAAGAGCAAGTAACACAAGTCAGCAGATACGGGACCTCTGATTTAATGTTCAGGTTAAATATTCTGGCGTCTATATGGTATTGAATGTGGTTACCTTTCCTGTTGACTCAACAAAGCAAATGTTAATCAGAAGTGGCAAAGGATGCAATCTGTTTCATGACCTCTTTGACAGTAAAGGGTTCTGGAAGTCCATCCTGATCAAGAACCTTTATCACCACATCACTGTGAAGCACGGAGAATATTCACAGTCCTTTCCAGGCTGCTGATTTTGCACAAAAGCCTCCAAACACTTCCAAAGCCGACAGCGTTGAAAACCACACACAGGGTCATAATTCTGTTCCCTACTCTTTGAATTTGCCTGGCTACAAAAATCGCTTTAACAGTGCCTGTAACTGCCTCCTGCTCTGACAGACAGATGTGCAATAACCACATGATTTCTAGAAAGATCGTGCCTCTTGTGAGGTCCATCTGCATACCCTTCTGGTCTGGATCTTTCCAGAAGTAGAGTGGTGAGCACACAACTTCCCATCAGAGCAGAAAGCAGTTTGTGCTCCTGAACTTCAGAGCCATTGTCTCCTTACACAGCTGAGGAAGCATCAATCTCTGTATTCCAGTAATTTGGCAGCAGTGCCAATCAGCCATACTGACTTGCTCTGCAACACGTTTGACAGTGTTTAGGAAGCGCTACTACACTTGGCAATGCTGCTCCTTGTTTCTAGATGACTAGCTGTAGAACTTAGCACTCTGTCAGAGATGACAAGCAAATAGTTTAATAAACCCTTGTAATGTTCATGACAATGAGGTGGAACTTCTTTTCATTTAGTTAAAAGTGTTTGATTAAATACAGCAAAACACAGTGATGCTGATTTTAGGGCGATAAACTGTTTTCATAAACATTATTAAGCGCATTTCTGATTTAGATGTTGCTGAAGTTCTTCTGCATCCTTTGGGCATCGTTCCTTTCTGAGGCAAAGTCTTGCTTGCTGTTCTTGTCCAGGTGCACAGTAAGCAGCTTTACTGCTCAGAAATATTTTGTCTTCTATGCAAAATAACTCTGTGTTAGGTAGCTGTTAATATAAGGATGGATAATTGCAAAGATTATCACCGCTGTGCTAAGATGTCGCATATTGATATAACATTTTATGTTTGTTTTTCTTAACTGGATTGAAGCAGTTTTGACCTTGAGGTCCCATTTCTTCTAGCACTTTTAAACATGACCTCAAGACCTTCTGGCTGCACCTGAAGATGGTGAAGACTACCTCCCCTTGTCTTTCACCACGACTTCTCTCCAGCATGTGCTGTCATTTCTACCCTGCTTTCAGAACTGCTCGTGCAATTGCTCTAACCTCAGAAGCATTTATTTTGACTACGTTAAGGTTGTTAATTTGGGCTAAACTCAGTGACATCAGCCAATTGTAACAGGGATAGCAATGAGCTGCTGACAGGCACTTTTTCCACCAGATCTGTGGCCACCAGCCATACATACTCTCTAAGGATTTGATTTTCTATCTGTGTTGGCTTATGTGTGATCTACTGGAATCAACTCTTCATTATTAATGATCACATCAATCTGCCACATACATGATTTTTACTTCACCAGTGCTAAATTGTAGCACAGTAAGGAAGCTGCTGCTATTTCAACTCTGAGTGCATCCATGGTGTTTTCTGTAACAACAGCCCATCAGAGCTACGGGACAGTGATGACCAACTAGAGCTCAGAGCGTGCTATCAGTGCTGGAGTGCTATTCAAGTTTTCATTACCACTTCCAAAACAATCTAGGACTTTCCTACAAACTTCCAAATCCAACAAATATGCACATATTAAAAACTTCCAAACTAACGCACCATTTCTTGGAACCAGTTTCAAACATGACTGATTTTGACCTCATCCAGTTTAAACTGTAGTACCTGTACTGGCACTAACAATGGTGTTCAGATACCTGTATGTAGGGATATTTCTAGCATCAGCAATTGTTTGCTTTATTGGGTACCGAATTCAACTTACATGTCAACTATGTGTATGGCAAAATCTACTCTGGACCGTCAGTGTTGACATGTCCACTCGTGTGGAGAAAGCTTCATTCTGGCTGAAGACTACCAACTGGATGTAAACACAACTAATAATTCTGAGAGACCCCTTTCTCCTCCTCTCTTTGAAAAGGCAAAACAGCGCTGTCCCTCAGTGGGGCTGCTCTAAAGCTCTGGTGCTGCCCAGGTTAAGCCCAACTCCTGCCGCTCCTGGGCCAAACGTAGAGGTGTGATGCCTACGACGGACTGTTAAAGAGAGCAATCTCTGCCCATGCCACCTCACACGCTCTTCAACCCCAGGCATTGCAAAGGGCCATTTTACCCAATCCTATAGTTAATCACAATACAGAATGAAAATGGAGACATGCTGTCCAGGTGAAATGGGGCTAAAGAGTCCAGTCCTATCAGGTGATGACAGAGTTTACCTTCTCTAAACACTTACAAAATTGCTTTTATCTCCAAAAATCACCTTAAATATGACAGAAAAAAGGTAAAGACATAAGAAAAAGTGAGAATTTATGAAAGAAGAGAAAAAAAGGGGAGTTAAAATTAAAAAACCACTGCAATATTAGCAAACGGCCATTTTAAATGGTCATTTTAACTGCATCTCTATTATCAGGGAAATTATCAGGATTTTGTATCGCAGTTAAAGGTCTAATGTTTTTTGTGAAAACAGTAGATTTCTACTACCTTTATGTCTCTGTATTTTTTAACAAGGGATGTAATACAGTCAATGCCCACAATCTGATTCATGAAATAATATTTGTAATGGCCGAAGAGACCTAAGAAACCAGCACCTACTAAAAGAGCCTATCTGCTAAGATGCTGCTACCTTTACCTAGTGCAGGTACTGTATTAACACTCATTCTCTAGTATTTAAGTTTAAACTAGAACCCTTTACCTCAATTCTTACATTTTAAATTCTTATTCTTTAGGAAACCTTAAAGGTTCTCAAGATTTCAATATGCTTATAGCATCTCCACAAAGTAATTCACTAAGTATCCAGGCCAAAAGAAATGCCAAAACATTTCAAAAATCAGGAAAAGCTAGTACTTATTATAACTTTGGACTTTTGGAATTTCTTTGTTCTAATGGTTAATTTTTTTAATACACTGAAACCTATCACTAGCATTTCCTCTTATACATGTACTGATTTCAAAAAAGCTAACTTTCAAAACCTAACTAAATGTAGTAAGAATGTTTGCATGTAATACACTTAGCCACTAGGCAAGGTATTTAAAAATTCTCTAGTAAAGCAATTATCAGTTGTATTTACTGGATTTACTCATCCATGAAACTTTTCTGACCAAAAGCAGTCAACTACTCTTCCAAAACATAGTAACAAACTTAAATAAATAAAATTAAAAAATAAATTCCTGAAGACTTAGGAAAGGGGCCGGAAACTTGAAAATACTTCTGATCATAATTATTGTGAAATACAGTTAAAATAAATAGTTCAGCTCAGGCAATGTCACATGCATAAAAAACATGAGGTAATTCAGAGTTTTTTGCTGTTACCCTCAGAAGGAACCTTTATTTTTCAGAGATGTCAAGCAACAAGCAGAAAAGGGCACTTCCCTTTGGTGCCTTATAATAAAGAACGGGAAACACATTCTCTGAAAATTGTTGTCCCATGCATATCCATCAGGTAGCTTCACCTAATAAATGCCGTTGTTACATTAAATCCCTTTTTACTCAAATAAAATTTTAGTAATTGAATTCCATGATTTTGTTGCCTTCTGCACATATATGAAAATTCCCACATTATAGGTTTCGTATCTGGAAATCTGGATATGTCCCTCAGTTAACTGCATTTTTTTTTTTATAACCATCATCAAATATTCCATCAAAGGATCATTCAATTTTTTATTTACAACCAAAGGTATCACTTATCATAACAGGCAGATGTGGTTGCTCGGTGAGTTACTGCAATTTCACATACAAAAGAGGAAAATATGCCATGCTAATATTCTGTTTCCATCTTTGGAAAGCTCAGCAAGTCAGTTCAAATCTCCTCTTTGTGAGCTAAAAGACATTGTGCAAAAGACCACTGATGTTTACACATATTAATAGCTTCTTCCTATGAAGGAGCGAGAAGAAAGAGGTGACTTTGGCAACAACTGCGTTCTTCTCTAAATTTATACTGCTACTTACATCTCCGGTGCCTATTATGATGGTACAGCTAGAAGTTATTGTAGGAGCATTGATCCAAACATAAAAACAACACTGAGCGAAGCTTTGTTTCATATACGTTTAGCATCTGACATCTTTCCTCATTTGTGCATTAATCAGTAACAGACATATCTGAGCATCCTGCCACAGGAGGTGATTTGACTTTCGCAAATTTCCCTAAGAGCAGAATCATCATCAGGAACAATTTCAAGGAAATAATTATGGTCTAGACAGATTTATGACTTCTAAAGACCTAATCCAAAGCACATTAATGTCCGTGGAAGGACTCCCATTGACATCAAAGGCCTTTGGATCAATCCCCAACTGCTGTGGGAATGAATTCAGAGCAATAATGATGGTGGACTAAATGCACACTTGCAGTTGAAATGTTACCACCCAGACCTTTTTATTCCTCAAATCAGATTAAAAAGTCATTTTCTGCTATTTCACAATTACTTCCAGATGCGCATCATCTCAAATGGCATTTTCATCCATCTGTATGAACCAAACGTGTATAGAGACAGCGAAGTTCTACACTGCCTGAACTAATAATACAAATGAAAACCACAAGGGAAAACTATTTTGGAGGTGATGAAGTTCAGGTTTTAAACACAGAGTGAGAAACTTTGGACTCCATATATTACTTCTAACTACTTTGGGGTTGAGCTGCCAGGCCCAGTGCTTCTTTATTTACTGTCATAGTAGATTTCTTCTAATTAATTTTTCAATATTTTTCTCCAGTCTCCTAAACAAAACAAAAGAATATCCGTAAATCAGTGTTAACCTAAAACTTGGCAGCCTAAAAACTGTCAGAAATGTCAACTTCATATACTCTCTGCTGAATACCAGCTCTGCTGTCCCTTCTGTCCTCTTAAAAGTCTATTTACATGCTAAATAATTTGAAGCATCACTCTTCTCTGACCATGTTAATCTAGTTTCACTCCCTTATCAGTCGATAAACATTTTAGATTGTAAAATGAAATGCCAGCGTCG
>NW_009260493.1:10935946-10951532 GCF_000687185.1 Egretta garzetta | reverse complement strand
TGCTAGTTGAAACTCATTCAAATTTTTACCCAAACTCAACTCCAAGATGCGACTGATCGCTCATCAGCATCCTGTGTTACTCTAAAGCGCATGCTGTGGGAATTGTGCATCTTTTCTTCACTCCTCCAGCAATATGGTTAGGCAGGTTCAGTTATCACATATTAGTTGTGATATGAGCATGTTATGGATTGATTGAACTCTGCCTTAGCAGATTAGTCTTAGTAAGTTTGAGAACTTTCTATAGGAAATGATGTATAACACTTTTTTTGTCAAATAACGCACATTTCCTAGCGTAATTCCATTTTTCAGTTCCTAATGAAATTCTGACCTATTACCTAAGTCTCTGTACCCTTCTCTGCACGTCAGAAAACAAGGTGGTTTTTTTGCTTTCTTCAGTTACCATACATTTGGGAAACCAGATTATTAGCAACTGGGCAATGCTACTACCTAGATACAAAAAATAACGAGGCAGGTAACAATTAACCGTTTTGGTTTTTTTAAAACAAAGTGATGCTGAACACCGGTTACTAAGAGCATGGAAAGGGAATTCAGGTTGACAGAGGAAGGCAATATTGGCTAAAAGTATCCAAGGAATTAAAATGATTCAGTTTGTACATTTTCTGGGCTATACTTGCCAATGGCAACGGTGCTTTAGGTATGTTCTACCCACCACCTGTGTCACAAGGAGTTATTTTTAACCTGGTTTCCTCAAGAACTGAAGCTTACGTGAACAGACTGTGTACATGTGCAACTTTGACAACCTCTCGCCCCATCTAATACCTTGGGACTCTCTTGGCCAATTCAGTCCAATCTGCAGAAGGGCAAAAGTCACAAAGTCATTAAATTCTTACAAGCTTTGTGGAAATAGGTGTCCAGATAAAGGGGGAATCCTGTTATTATCCTAAATCAGGGCCATCCAAGAATCGCTCTGGCATTCATCCTTCAGCTGCAAGTACATAGAAACTGCCCAGGGTGCTGTTCCAATACTTTCTTCCTGAAAAATTAACTCCGTGGGTTTTAATATACCAGACACTAGTAAGCCTCTCAGCTTACTCTAAAAACATCTTTTTCAAGACACACCAAAAGCAGCAACATACTTTAGTCACGATTTGGCACCATCTTTTAGATGAGTTCACACTTCAGTGCATTTTGTTATCAGAAGCGCATGAGAACATTGCACCTGGAATATACAGACTGAAAAAGTATGAGAGCTTCAATTTAAATTTGCTGACTTCCACTAGTTTGACACCAATAAACAAACTATTCCGTCAATTCTCTAAGGTAGATGCAACCCATGGGAATGATATGTGCAAAACTCTTTAGGCATTAAAACATGTGTAAATTATGTTAACAGGGAACTGCCCAAGCGAAAAAAAAAAAATTAGTCAGGGAAATAACACATTTAAGAAAGTTCAATTATCAAGATTATAATTCCAGGGATATGAACTTCTCCAGCACCAAACCTGACATTACTACCATATTTTTTTCCATCCTTACATCTTATCAATGTGAATATATACAATAGATAACACCAGACTCTCTAACGAGGTAAAAATGAGAAAGTACCTTTGCTGGTAATACTGAACTCCACTACCAGGGAAATTTTGTCTTGCCTTTATGTGCATCTTTAATGCTATTCCTTGTTCCCCCTTTCACCCCAGCTCTCTATGATTTTTAACGTCTTTTCAACATATTCCAGGCAAAATTCAGTTTGGCCAGCTGTAGGCTGCTTCAAGGCACAGGAGATGATAGAGAACTACACAGTAGTTTTATAACTGAATACATAGTTTAGACAATTTGCTGGATTTTAAAAGAGTACATTAGCTTTACTGGGGTATGTTAGGTAAGGTGAGACAGTCCTCTCTTCTCTATGAATATATTACAAACGTAACCAGATGACTCCTAAATAAATGATTCAAAGCAAACTTACACACTACAAAAAAAAAAAAAAATCAGCATAACCAGGTGAACGTATACATAAAGCAATATATTAAGTATACTTTTCTTCAAGCACGACAAATCATGGTATTATTTTTATGATGAAAACATGGGAAAAAATACCAGGATCAGCTTTTTAAAAATGATTTAGAATACCAGCATAACTCATTTGAGAGGTATGAACATATATGACTTTGAAGCAATGATTCCCTCTTAAATACAATACTTCACAGCAAGAGAAAGCATTTGTTTCTAATGTTGTCTCCCCCCACATTTCACATCTATCAATTGAAATAAAGTCAGAGAAAACATTTTGGTTTTTAGTTCCACATCCAAGGAGCATAGCGCTGACACATCAGGCAACATGGTTGCCTCATGAAAACACATCTTTAGCCAGAGCAGCAAAGCCAAGATTTATAGCACGATGGTCAGAAACATGCCACTCGTTTCCCCCTTCCTTCAGACTACAGCCCCTGGGGTGCCGGTGACTGTTAGGGCAGGGGAAGGCATACAGGCAACCACCAGGGCTATTGCTCCCATGAACGTTGCTTTGACATCGGTGTACTGAACAGGCTTAAGTGAAAAATAATTTCGTCATAAGCCCGGTGAACTCCTTCCCCATTTTGTTATTACTATCCAGAAAATTTATGACGAAAGAGATGTCTCCTCCCCTCTTCCTCATTCCGTATTTCTGCAGCATTTTAGGATATTTCTGAGCCTTTCAAGACTCTCCCTTGACTCAAATCCTAGCAGTACATGCTTGTGATACATAAATATTTGTTTATGCAAATATATTTTAATTCAAACATTTAATCTTGCCAGGTAAACATAAGAAAGATAACACTGATGTACTTTTCACAGAAGACTTAGCTCATGGTTTTAATTTCCTGTTTTTATTAGCTTACCTCACTTGACGAAAATACTAACACATCGTGAGAAGTACATTCTCTTTTCTGGTTTCTCAAGAAAACGCTTTGTTGCTACCACCTCATTAGAGGCATCAGCTTTTAATTGGAACAAGTTTTAAACTGAAAGAAGCGATTGAAAAAACGGTGCTGACGTGCCACCGCAGTGCTTTAAATGCTCGCTTGCTCATATCTAAAGTTGTTTTTATGCTGAATATCAATATGCAATTAGAAAGAGACAATGTAAGTAGTGCTGGGCCTCCGCAGAATACTCTTTCAGCGTTTGTAAGCTCCCTCCTTGTTTATGCTGCCGGAGTCTATCAAACAACTCTCATGTTGACACAATCAAGCAACCAAAATGAATGGCTATAAATACAGTCAAAGCAAGCAATAACAATAAGCAGAACCACTAAGCCCTCACTGGAAGATGAAGCAGCATTTCTGAGTGAGCAGTATGTGATTAACCTGCTGTATGTGGGGTCAATATGATTTATTCTCACAGCTATGCAGCCAGCCTTAGCCCTGGGCCTCACTTGCTGTCAAAGGCAGGAGCCTTCCTCAACTCAACCCTCCCCTATGCCTAGCCAATACTCTGAGCTCTTATTTTGGAAAATTAGTATCACATCCTTCATTTAAATTATTTCCACCCCTGCTTGGAAATAACTGTTAGCATAACAGACAGTTTACCAAGTCTGCTTTCCAGTCTCCAGTTCATCTATCTGCTGCTTGCAATGCTCCCACAGCAGATCTTGAAAACCACAGACAGGGGGGAAAAAAAGGAGCACATATTTTGTCTCAATTCTAAGTATTGTTAGAACAGTACTCTCTTAGCCCAATACCAAAGAATAAAAAGCAGTAGCCCATTACATTTTAAGACAATCAAGTGGTTCAAAATAGAAGGACAGGGACAGTACTGGCTTTGGTTCAAACATTTAACAGAAACTCCACATTTCATTAAAAAAAAAAAAAACTACTTTGCTTGGAGGCACAAACCTCTTACCTTTTGTAGCTATTCGAACACACTGAGTTTTGGTTTCCTGTTGAGGAGGGAAAAGTAAAGAAAACAGTCAGATCAGGTTGCTTTTTTTTGCCCTCCCTGTTCCACAAATTCACCCGAGATCTGCTGATCAGCTGGGGCAACTCAACAAGGCGGCTCAGGGCTCTGGACTTAGCAGGAGAAAGGAGGCTGAGTGATTTTACCTTTACAAAAGCTGGATGAAATCTAGACATTGATCTGGACTATCCAGGATAACGATGGGGAGAGAAGGCCCAGATGCAGCCAAATTTCAGATTGTTCAAATCAAATGGAAATCATGCCATAAGAATACAGAGAGAGGGTGCAGTGGAAGAAAAGGGGAGGGTTGGTGCTCCTGTTCATTTCATGGCACAGGAATCCCAAGCCAACATGGACCTCCAACGGCACCATGCAGCAAAGAAGGTACTTTTTCTCAGCACTGTGTCCAAACTAACTTGTCTTGCTGCATCCTGATGGTCTTGAATAGAATCACCTGAAGCATGTCAGCAACACGCTCCCTCATGCTTCTGAGGGTGGAATTAGCACAGAAGCGGCCCAGGTGTCCCTTCACATATGACACAGTTAATCAACAACCTATATAATTCGCCCAGGAAAGACAGTGATTTGACACTGATGTGCTTCAGAAGAAGTTGCACATGCAAATACAATTTTTATGTTTTTACCCCCTTTTTTTTTTTTCCCCCCCGTAGTTTGGTTAGCAATTGAATCAAATGAATTTTTTTTTATACAATTTTTATTTTTTTTCCCCCCTTTTTTTTTTTTCCCCCCCTTCAGAAGTTTGGTCAGCAATTGAAACAAATGAACAGAGAAATGACTTGGTTATGCACAGTTTGGACAACTTGAACAGACAAGGGTCAGTCATAAATGGGTTTTCTGACCTTTTTGTACAATGTGCAGTCATTTTAAAGGCAAACATACTGAAATAGCATAAAGTTGCATGAGAGGATGCAGCTGCCGCTGTATTAGATCACTCTAAACAATATTAGTGTGTAATTAGAAAATATAATAATGACAGTTTCATTCTATAAAATGTGCTCCCTCTAGTCCTGCACCCCCCAGCACTCCATCCCTGAATACATCCCCTGGGATCTCTCTCCTCTTGAAGACTCCCCAAGCAACAGGTAAAATATATTGATGCTGTTTTGTGAACACAGCTTGTGAAGAACGAGCAAAGCTGTGAGTTGAGGCTTCCCACGAGTGTTCCATAAAGACAATCTGTTGATCTAAATGAAAGCCCCGCAAAGTTTATTGATATAATCTTACCTAATTAGCATTCTCTGCAGTTACTGGATTTACTTGTCCACTTTTGTTCAAAATGTCCGTGAGGATCACAGAGTAGCCCTCATCCCAACCCTACAGCGTATTTCAGAGCACACTTTACTTCCCTTTGACTATTTCAGTGAGCCCACTGCTTTATAGTAAAGCACCTGTTTAAATATTCTCCAGCTCAGAGGCTATCTTAAAACCAACTAGATCTCTCTCCTGGCAGAACGCAGTGCAGTCCACCTAAAAACTCCCCCCAAATCCCTCTAGGAACAGAACTCTGATCCAAAGTTTTAAATCATACCAGAGAAAACCATTTTAGGATTAAACTCTCTCACAAGCTGAAATCAAGTTAAAATGAAAAATAACGTATTTTTCCCTCATCTTCTACTTATCTGTCAAAATGTAAAAGCCAACATAAAGATCTATTTTAGCATTTAATATTTTTGTTTTACTTTTCCCTCTCATTTATTTCTTTGGGAATGAAACAAATTTCCTTACAATTTAGTCAGCTGGAAGCCAACAAAAGCAGGTGAGGGAAGTATAAATGAGCAGCTGACCTTTTATTTTGCTTTGTTTGCTTCATACAGGTCTATAGATAAGAACTAACTAGAAAGAGGGAATAGTCTCTTCATTCAGAAAGAGCCTCAAAGTTCTCAGGCAGCTCCAGTACAGTTTCATTAGTTCCTGCTTCTTCCCCATTCAGCCTTGATGCAAATGCGATTTTCATAACCACAGGTAGAAGATGAGATTTTCTTCAAAGGGCTCCAAGGTAAGGCTGCCTGTTAGCTAGGATTTGTTTAGTTGCCGCAGAGACCCAAATGTAAGAGAGGGTAAACACGGCTTCTGCTCCTTCCCGATGGCTCTGGTGTGTCTCAGTGGCTATCGATCTGGTTTTTCTTTCTAGCTCCTTTCTGACCTGCCTGGACACTTCCTATGGAGATTCTTATGGACAGATTGCTGATATTTCCTTCAGATTTCTAAACTATAAATCAAAAATTTAAATTTTAAATATCTGAAGCTTCTGTGCCTACCATCTTTTCCCTCTGCACCGATCATTTCCCCCTCCTCCATTTTTCATTTATGAGAAGAAAAACCATTCAAGAGCAACAGCACGGGGCTTGCAGAGTTCTTCCCACCTGGAACCTCCCTCCCTGGTGCTTCTCCCGCTTCCATATGCACAGACAGCCAAGCAGCATTACTCAGCGACAGAGTTAAAAATAAAACACCAAGGTGGCAACGAAGCGGAGCGACAGCCATGCTCCTGCTACTGCACAGCAGTGGAGCAAGCCTCAAGCACTCCTTTTCAGAAAAGCTCTCGAAAACACACCGTGGGCCTGGGGTTACTTTTGCCCCAGCAAATTTTTACTTTTTATTTGACATTCGGTGCAAGAGTCCTGAGAAGTTTGTAATGTTTTATTAGCTTGCTGAGCAGCCCACGTTCTCTTCATCCTGCGGTAATTTAATCTTCTGAAGTGCGCAAGTACTGAGGATTGGAGAAAGGGCTGTGTATGTTATTTACCGAGGAGGCAGAGTCACAGCACTGAAATTACTTCACTGAGACGATTACTACAGGAGGTATTAAACTCTCATCTAGTAGCAGTGACCGTGATACAAGGGCGGTGTGAAACGTGAATGTCACGCTGCCATGCTGCCACAGCATGGAAGGGATTACAGCCCTGCCATGGCCGACACCTGACTACATCCAACTTTGACCGTCCTAATTGTCACCACGGGCATGTTGTTTGAATCCTTCCAGGTGAAAGGTGTGGCTGGCACTTACCTTCTCAACGCTGCTCATGGCCTGGAAATAGATGTTGTAGCCTTTCCGAGGAGCCAGCGGCGGGTTCCAGAAACCCTGGTAAGTCCTGTTGTCGCCCACGGTAAAGGGGGCTTGCTCCGGCAGCTTTCCTGGGGGCAGCTCAGCAGCAAAGTAATACGGCGACCCTCCGCTAACAGCGGTCTGATAGGTGACGGGGATTTGGTAGCACTCCATGGCACCCGTTTCTCGCTTTGTTCGGTGGGGGTGCAGCTCCTCAACAACGATCTGGTAGGCACTAGTGAAACAGAGGAAGACCAGCATACCTTTAAGCTCAGCTGCTAGGGTCAACTCGCTAGTCTCATAAAAATATTCACCCAATTGCTTTGTGTAAACTTGAAAAGAAAACAAGGAAATGAAAAAAGGAAAAGACAGCAGACGCATGGGTGCAGAGAAGAAACAAAGGCTTGAAATATAGCAAAGCTATCTAGTTCAGCCATTGGAAAGAAGCATCATCCATTTTTTTCAGGAAAAGCAACAATACAAATGTACACACAACCTGCTGACCCTTTTTTTTTTTTTTTGTAAAACCTTTTTCTCTTTTGAAGAAATGCAGGAATGAATCTGACTTTAAACTACAATAGATTAAACTCTTGGCTAATGGGAAGCATCTGAAGTTAGCTTTTTCCTTTGAAATGATATTAGAGAAAGCTGAGCTTCAAGGCCCCACATAATGACTGCCTCCAGGCTGTGCTTGAAGCACCAATTTGCAGTTGTCATATCATTTGAGACAGAATGTGCTGACAGGCTTCTCCACCTCTTGACCTTGCTGTGGCTTCTATCTTGGCTCAGAGCTATGCAGATCTAAAGTACAAGTGACATGCTGTAATACAAGCACAGATGGACAGAAATCTGTCCATTCCACCAAAATAGACTGCCTCATTCCTCTACAGTTGTCAATGATAAAACGTTACAAATTGCTGAAGCAGATGGCATTCGGCCTATTAAAACCCCATCCCAACTTCCCAATACCTCTCTTGAAATGGTCAATGCCTTGGTCACTTTTCAAAATCATCTACTCAAAACAGAACAGGTAATTATAATTCTTCTTTCTCCTTTAGGGGAACTACCTAACTGCAGGGTGTTACCAACTCATTATCAGCTTCCTCTGCTCTGCAGAAGAACAGAACTTACATACTGAGAGCAGTTTATATGAAAAAAAGAAAAACAGTTGTTTTGATTTGAAGAACCACATGTAAGCATATGCGCATATACACACACCTGTATACATGCAAACAATTTCTCATTTACATGCAGATACATTTGAGGACCTTATGAAAGACGAGTAAGAAAATATGCCTAAGCATGTAGACGAGACCTGAAGGTATTCAATTAAACTGGCAGAATTGCCTGTCTTGCTTTTGTTTTACAGATTTCTAAACAGAAAATGTAAAATTGAAGAGAGTTCTGGAAGCGTTGCTGCAGAGACTCCGAAAGGCAAAGACAAAGGCAATCCTCCTCATTTCAGAGCTTATGGGGCAGCAATAAATTATTTTGTCAATTTTCTCTGCTACTGCTGCCCAGAAACCCCAATAACTGTAGTGGCAGAGATGAAGTATGATACTGGGGAATGGAAGAAAGGAGAGAAGAAAAAAAATAAGAAATTAGTTTCATGTCTTTCTTGAGCTGAAAGAAGAAGTTTGCATCCCCTTTTCCTAACACCTAAAAAATTAAGAAGGAAAGCTTCTTCCCTTTCAAAATGATGAAGAGGAATATTAAAAGTCACCTCATTTTTGAAACTCTAGGTAAAAAGAAGACCGTAAACAAAAAAATGATGAGTTAGTTCCAGGGATTTCTGTTTCTCATAAACTGTCTGGGAACTGAGCTTGGTTATAAATCACCTTCTGTGGTAACCTCTATGTATTAACCATGTCCAGTTCATGCGGCCTACACCAACAAATCACTTCCACAAGTCCCCTGCGCACCCAGAATCTTTCTTTATGCTTCAGAATCAATGTTCTAGCACAAGAATCTAAAAGCATCGATATTTTACAAACTTGACAGGATGTAAAATATTAAAAATAATTTTTGTTTATAGTGCCCCAAGGGAAGAAATGACTACCGGTGTTCATCTCCTCCCTGACCTGGCCCTGGCCCCAGGCAGGGTTAAAACCATCGCTCCTGAACTGGGGAGCCAACCAACTGGAGAGTACTGGGAACACAGACACCATGTCTCTGCTCCCTCCACTCTGCAGCCTTCTCTCGTGAGCTGCCAAAGGACTGGACCAACACAAATTCTGCTTTCTGAAGCGCCAGGAGAGTGGGAAGCTTGTCATCTGCAACACCCTGCCAACTTCGGAGGAGAAAGCCAGCAGGGAGAGCGGAAGGACAGCGCGACGTCTGCACATGACGAAGGCAACCGACCCCTGGAACAGCCTGGTTTGTCACACAGACAAACTCAGAAGCTGAGATCTACCACAGTTTCTGAATTAAATCCTCCCCCCCCATGCCCTTTAAAGACTAAGGGGTAAATGAGGCATCTTTTTTTAAGGCGCAAGTCTCTTTGGAGACCAAAACAAACCAAAAAAATCAAAGATGAAGGGCATGAAGATTCAAATATTAGGTAATATTTGAGGTATTATTTGGCAATATAAAAGGTATGGCAAAATTTTAAGCATGAGATTACAATTAATGTGAGTGTTCTGAAAAATTTTCAAATAATTTACATAAAATATGCTCTCATTTATATAAAACATGCTTCCAAAAATAATGATTTTTGGGCTGCTACATCTGAAAAGCTACAAAATGTGGAAAATAAGAAATAGGTATGCACGTTGTAGCCATCTGCACTTACATAATTACTTTTAGTTAAAGAAAGAATAGCAAATGACAGAAAGTCTTTGAAGTCTCCAAATGAGGCTTGATTTTTAATTTTTCATTTTTTTCTTAAATTTTCACAAAGTATTTTTTAAATAAAAGACGTGCCTATCCTCTTTGGAAAGGGGATCTGGCAGTATTTTGCATGCAACATTATAGGCTAACAAGACACGGAGGAATACAGACTTTTACCCCTGGGCCCTTTGTGATACCATCTGTTTAAACCCATTTACCAACACTAGAGTGTCTCCAAAGCAGCACTGTTACTCTATTACACAAAATAGTATTCAGAAAGGACGCCCTGCTGTAAGATGTGAAGAAAGAAGACAAAGTTAAATTTGCAACTTGAAAAGCGGGGTGTTCACCAGCTGCAAACGTGGTCTGGTATCAGGCTGTAAGTGAAAGTTTAAAGGCTATGTACTCTGCTTATCCTTGCATTTTTACATGTTACTAATCCTAGCTTCAATTAGCTTATGTTTTGTACACTTTTTTTTGTGTAATGGTGGGAATTCAATTACTGAGAGAGTTTTCTTCTGACCGGAGCTGAGGGAATTCCTCAGCTACAACAGCTATTTTTTTCTCCAGTCTTCCCACACAGCAAACGAGGAATAAAAGAGAGAAAGAAAGAGGGAGGGGTGGAAAACCTAGATGACAATATTCCTTCTCCTTGATGCCTAAAATGAATTCTGAGCTATTTTGAAGAGTAATACACATTTCAGAAGCTTCTACATAAGTTGCCAGGATCCTAAAGGCCAAGCAGTTGTCTGAGACAGCCAGGTAAGCAGAGAAAGTGCTGAAGATGTAACAGGTGAAGAGCTCCTCTGCTGAGATTTTGTATGAGGAAATTATTTTTGATGCCAAAAAACTCTTCCTTAAGAAAACCTGCACAGAACCTCCCTATTGACCAAGACGATTACACGCTGCCTAAGGAGGCCCCTGCCAACAGATCTTCCTTTTTACCCCTCCCTAAAAACTCAGGCTCTCCAACAGGTACTGCAGTGGTGAACACATTGTTCATACTTCAGTCCTGTTCTGACTGGGCTTTTAATATCAGCTAGGGATTTCCTTCCACACGTCTCGTGGAGACACAGCATCCTCTCCTTTGACAGGTGCCAGACTGACTGACAGCCCAAGTTACAACCTGAGCTCTTGCAAGTCCCAACAGCTAAGTTCTAGCTGCTCCCTGCCACAGTCCACTTAATTAGCCTTTGTGTAAAATTAAAAAAAACTTTAACAATCAAATAAAATAAATTTCATAATTAAAAAGTTGTCTATGCTGATTCTGATATATGCGCTTCATAATCCTCATCTGCAGTAGGATTTGAAAGCAGAAGATTGTTTTGCTGGTGCTCAGTTAGGATCCTTCAGAAAAAGCACAGTGACAAATCACGTCTTCAAATGAATTCACTGCAGCACCATTGATGCTACCGACTGGGATCTCACCCACGAGACTGATGGTGAAACAGCACGCGCTTCACAGTGAACCCGAGCCATCCAGCCCCGGCTCCCTTTGCATTTTGCGTTTGTAATTTGGCTTAAAACTTCAGGAGGCTGTAAAGAATGCTAGAGATTACACGATAACATTTGACAGGGAAGTTATGATTAGAGTCATGTTTAAACTGTGATGACTATGGCACATAGTGTCTTAAAGAAATGATTGACAGCTGCACATAGATTACACTTGAGTTAAAGAACATCTGTTTCCTGGGGGGCTGTGCTGATGGAGAGGCTGAGGTATAACAAGATCTGATCATAGTATAATTCTGTTTGTAAGAGCAAAAGAGTATCAGCGTAAATCAGACTAAGCTTTTTTTTTTTTTTTTTTCTTTTCTGATGGTTTGGGGTTGTTTTGTGTTGTGTTTTCTTTTTTTTTTTTTTAAAAAAAAACCCCATGCACCTACTGCTATTAAATAAAATGATCTTTTGACCATCTACAGCTCCAGGGATTAAAGGACTAAGTGCAAAGAAGCCTTTTCAAAAAGCCAACTGCATTCTTCAGTGTCAGGCTAAAGAACAGCATTTGAGTCCCTTCTACTCAGTCACAGCTGCAGGCGCAGCAATGCACTTTTTTCCCCACCTACCTAGTAACACTCATTATGGCAGCAAGCCAGCTTGTAGTGGAAACACAACTGCAGTGTGGATGGAGTGAAGCTTCACTAAAACGCATCACAAAGCTTAGCGAAATGCCTTGAATCAATTCAAAATTTCAGCGTGCTACATTTATCTCCCCTATTAGAAGCTGCCAAAAAATACCTGACTGCAATATGCGTAACTTCAGGAAAGAGAATGGGACCATGTCTTCTGCAATTCCCTGGAGAATGCCCCTCATTCAGAGTAAGGAATAAAACACCTGTTTTGTTTTAAAAATAAAGCCCAGCTCTCCGGTTATGGCGGAAGACTTATTTCCTTGGCCTCCTGTCCTGGTTTCAGCTGGGATAGAGTTAATTTTCTTCACAGTAGCTGGCATAAGTGCTGTGTTTTGGATTTAGCATGAGAATAACATCCATAACACGCTGATGTTTTAGTTGTTGCTGAGCAGGGCTTACACCAGTCAAGGACTTCTTAGCTTCCCCTGCTCTGCCAGGGGCACAAGAAGCTGGGAGGGGGCATGGCCAGGACAGCTGACCCCAACTGGCCAAAGGCATAACCCACACCGTATGACGTCATGCTCAGCGTATAAAGCTGGGGGAAAAAGAAGGAAGGGGGGGACGTTCGGAGTGATGGCATTGCGTTTGTCTTCCCAAGTAACTGTGACACGTGATGGATCCCTGCTTTCCTGGAGATGGCTGAACACCTGCCTGCCCATGGGAAGCAGTGAATGAATTCCTTGTTTTGCTTTGCTAGTGCACGCAGCTCTTGCTTTACCTGTTGAACTGCCTTTATCTCAAACCAGGAGTTCTCTCACTTTTAGTCTTCCAATTCTCTCCCCCATCCCGCTGTGGGGGGAGTGAGTGAGCGGCTGTGTGGGGCTTAGTTGCTGGCCAGGTTTAAACGACAACTCCTCCTTATGTTAGAAACTTAATGTACTCTCTTAGGTTTTAGAAATTAATTGAAGTGGAGAGAGAAGATGGGAGAGAGGAAGAAAGATGTATACTTTTTGAGAACATACTCAAACAGTTATTAATAATCTATCAAACTATCGCTACCGAACTATCTATTAATGTTCAGTACATAGATCCTTTTTGCTACCTTCATAGGCCACAGTGACAAGCTCATGCCGTAGGACTGAGGATGCTATAAGGAAAATTGGGAGACTGAACATGAGGGGCTGTGCTGCAGGTCCACTCTGCAGTGAGTTGCACGCCCTCCAGTAGAGTGCAGAGAAACCAGAGCTCCCAGACCCAGGTACGAGTAACCCTCCAGCCACCTCCCGTCACGCTACCAGTTCGCAAAAGAAAATCCCCGGGAGAGAAACCCAGGATGCAAGACCGACCCCCCTCAGGGTGCGCTGCGGGACTGAAGACGGGAGCCTGCTGATGTCCGCACAAACGTGCCAAAGACCAGTTGGTACGGAGCAGATGAGCCCACTGTCAGCAGATCCCAGTGGTGTCTGGCAGGCATGCTCTGGATGAGTCTATGCACCAGCCCCCTCGGGGGACCGGGCTCATGGCTGAAAGGATTTGGCATGGATTAGATGAGAGAGAGATACAGCATTTCTCAAACAGGGATAGCTTTGGCCAGCAGCAGGACACCTGGAAGGCTTTAAAAGCACCTACAAAGGCGTACAGTGAGTTCAAGCACCTGTGTAACTTGGGAGCATTTTCAGATCACAGGTCTGGTTTCTACTGTATCAGTTCAACAAAACCCCTATTTTAGGATCCAAGTCCTGTACTGAATGTAGTCCTGTAGATCTTATCATTCTTCACACTCAAAAAAATCCTAGGTGTGCTCCAGGGCAACCTTTTGGAAACTAATGATGTACGGGGTTATGATTTTATTTATGACGTAACACATCAACATCTGTAACGGGGATGAACCTGAATTATCTGCTATGACAGAATATAAATAAATAACTTGATCATATCAATCATAAGGGTGACTATATGATAAGCATATAAAAATGCTTATAGGTACGTGACTCAACACCCAAGTAAAACACACGTTCCTCTCAATGCAAGCAGACTTAAGAAACAGCTAATTTTCCTCTACTTTTAGGACTCAGGCGCATTACTCAACATCAGCTGAGCCACAGTAACCTACTTAATGTAACACAGAATTAAATGCATTAGCCTGTATTTCTCTAAAATGTCACAAGGGTAACAGCATGAAAAGGTTCTGATGCTCAGTAGCTAATTAACCCCCAATTAGTCAACCCTGTCCCTGAATACTGCTGATGCAGCCACATCAGTAAAACACAAATGGCATCAAATAATATCACAAAATTTTTGCACTAACAAGTAGAAGTAAAGAGCAGGATGTGGACTAATCTTTGCAAACAGAATTAAATTATCTCTCAATAGAGAGCAGAAAGGGAAAGACCCCTCAAAGTTAACATAAATGAAACATTTTAATATGATTATGGGACACGTCAAATAAAATTTAATAGCTTGCTACATGATTTCTAGTAAGAAGCACTCTGAGAGGAAAAAGGTCAAATAGTTTGTATTCATCACTATTATTCTCCCATTTCCTCTGAGCTTCCAATTTTCCAGTCATACATATATGCTATAGAATAGCTGATTTGAAGCACTGGAGAGGAAGTGTTATTTTCAAATGCACTTTCTGACAAACACCTTTCAACCTCATATTTCAGAGAAACTGTGAGAAAGTAAAGAGAAATGATAATGGATTGGAGGTGGTCTTGGGGACCCTAAATCAAACAGGACAGATAGCTGGATGAATAAGGTCAAAAAAAAAAATTCTTATTAATTACAGATCTGTTGGTAAGCTCATTCTAGCTACGAAAAATAATAGTAACGTCAAATGAATATCACTTGGAAATGAACAGCTTTATGAGCTGCGAGACAGAATATAATCAACAGAAAAATCGCTTCTTGATTTTTTTTTTTTATATATATTTTTTTTTTTTTTTATTTACCTGATAGGTGCACCTTTGGCCTGTGCCGGTCTCAAGAGTACAGTTATTGTAGTAGCAGTTTCATTGAGAGATGCATCGACTCCTTCATAGTCCGGTAAAGTGGGAGCTGATTAATGTTGAGTGGGAAGGAAAAGAACAAGAAACAAATCAGTGAAAACATTTTGAATTTTCCTGAGATTGTGGCTGTTTGCAGTATAGTACAAAGCCACAATCTTCATCAGCTACGTGAGCCTTTTTTAATGATTTTCCAGTCAGGCGCAATCTTTTACTAGAGCATCAATGGGACTCCACCAACAACTGATAACCCCATCCCTAGCTGCTCCCCATCAAATTGCTATACCTATCTAGTAAACAGGTTTATTCAAGAAAGGCAGAAAGAGAGGAAGGAGGTGGCTGCCAAGAAACACTAAGAGCACAAAATCCCATTTTGGCCTCGCTCTTTCTACCTTACAAACAACTATATTCACCATCTTGAAGACCCACCCCTACTACCTCTCTTTTTCCTCCTCCAACAATTTAGGAGCCTTTCACATTTGCTCTTAAACATCATGGGAGACCACGCCAATACCAGCCAAGCTGCAGGAAAATTGGGCTTGGACAGGCATGCAGCTGTGGCCTAGAACTGGACGGGGGAGCCTATTCCCATGCCCAATTTCTCCTTCGATTTCTAACAGTGGATGGCCAAGCTGTTCATGGATCAGTTCCTCAATCACTGCAGTTTTCAGCCCAGGGTGTTAAGGAAAAACAAAGTAAAAACTAGAAGCGGTTCA
>NW_009260493.1:10901707-10935897 GCF_000687185.1 Egretta garzetta | reverse complement strand
ATATTTGTTGTGGCTTGGCTAGCTAGTGTTGGTCATCACTTCAATCACCCAACTTTAATCTTCTGCACAAATCTGTCGCAGCCCTCACTGGCAATACTGTTGTTGCTGACTTCAGCTCTAGCGCAAGGAAAGAAACAGGATTTTCTGTGATTCAGAAAATAATAGAATTCTATTCATTACTAACCTTTAACAAGCTTGAAAACTAACTCAATTTTTTTTAAAAGGCTGTACCTTTATAAAATTGTTAATGAAGCCTGTATGATGAACTTTCACAAAAAAAGATGTTTCCTAGCAGGATGTCAATCATTTAAGTCATAATAATTTTACGATAATATCTTAACAGATAGAAGAGCACTGAAAGATTAAAAGCCTTGCTTCATTAGTTCCAGATCCTAGATGAACACAAAAATTTATTTCATGAAGTATTATTTTTATAGATACAACGTTCATTTAATGTTCATTTATAAATTACTATGTACATCATGTTCACTAGGATCATGGCAAACCACTTGTAAGCTTGGCTAAAAGGAATAATTTTGCTCCTCATTAAAATAAAGCTAGCATTTCCTGAAACATATGCGTTGCTTCATAAAAAGTATCAGTTATGCAGAGTGAAACCAGACCACAGTTCAGCATAAAGCTAGATAAAAAAAAAACAGACTGAAATTCAGACACAAAGGGTGTCACTGCCTACCTTTAAGATTTCCTAGCATTAGCCATGTTTTGCCAACTAACAGACCCATACTGTGTCTAGAAAGCGTGGTAGACTGGATTCTGGACAAAATTCCCAAAATTTGGGGGTGAAAAGAGTGCACATCTGAAGAAGCCTAAGCACACTGTAGGCCTAAAGAATCCAAACATGTTGAGGTGCTTATTTCTCAAAATACTGAAATGTCTGGGGGACAGACATGCTAGCAAGATATTAGATAGTTACACTTGTTTTTTTTTCCTCCTACAAAGAGAAGACAGGTATGCAAGTACTACACCACCATTATCCCTGAAAATTTACGAACTAGAATTTGTTGTGAAGAAACACAGGACCTTAAAAGAACCTGAGTAAAACATTAGACTTCAAAACAACCTAACAGCTAGATAAACAGAACAGAACATGTTGCTTGGGGTTTTTTTGGTGGTTTGTTTGGTTGGGTTTTTTTCAAGGGACTGGGGTGTGAGGAGCGCCAGTACTTATGTGCTGGGGTGGAATTCAACAAAGTTTTACAGTTAACTACGACTACAGCATTTCACTTGGTACACAATTAAAAGAGCTCTGCCTTGAATTTTCTCACATTTTGATTTATGTGCTTGTTTTTTGCAAACTGGGTGGGGAGACTACGTGAGTAGTTTCCTACAAAAATGGTAGGTGCATTCCAATACATTATTAACCCCCCTCTACAAGACAATATAGGTTTCATTATGGCAGATAATAAGGAAAGTAGCCTGCTTTGTGCTGTTTACATTTCTACATGACTGACGACTTTGATCTCTGCCAAGCTCTGAAGTCACCATGTCATAAAATCAACAGTCTCTCTAGATACTGCACTGACTTATCTTCTGCTATCACCTGCATAAGCTACTATCTCATTCTTTGAGAGTAATACTGAAATTTAAGGAAATAAAAATACTAAAGCATTCCATCTGACGTTACCGTCTTCTAGAGTTTGCAGTGCATTATTAAGATGAATACTGTTAATCTTGGTGCATCACGGTAAGTAAATAAAGGCACGAAGGAGGAGACCTACATGAACCTGGGAAAAGAAATTCACACTTCCTCCCAGCTGCCCCAACTCTGCTATAGCTGGGTGCTGCTAAGTGGTGTCACCTTGAGCAAGTCAGTTAATTTTCTGCATCTGACTTTACTAATCTGCAAAACAAATATAGTACTTAGTGACCTATGGAGTGCTGAAAGGCTTAATTAGTTAAGGTTTATACAGCACTTCAGAATCTTTAGATGAAAGTACAAGATTACACAAAATCAAACAGTTGACAACTACAGGTGTGCAATTTCCACCTCATGCAAGGAGTTATCCCTGAAGTTATGCTACTGTTTGGCAAATATGCTCAAAAACATTTTCTGTAATAGCGTTTCACAGTATGATAGGATTTTGGGGGGTTTTTCTTTCACAGTTCCTGATTTTTCAAGTCTTACAAAAAACAACCCCCAAAACCTTATAAAACCAGTCAACATTCGCACACACACACACTGTTTTGTTTGTTTGTTTTTGTTTTTACCTGAGATGTTAGTTGTGACATTGATTGTGGTTGCTGGTCCAAACCCTTTGACGGTGCTTGCACGTATAAAGAACTGGTAAGTAGTACCAGGATGCAAGTGTGAGAAGACGTGGTGCGTGCTGTTCCACAGCTTTGACACGGTTTGCGGAGGTCCTGCGACTGGAACTGCAGGATCGAACGACCGTATACTGCTATAGCTGACCTGCAAAACCAATTATTTTTGGTAATAACTGTTAAGAGTTTTTGGCACAAGGGGATTAGGTTAGCTTGGCTGGGAAGGAAACAAAAGACACGTGCTCATCTGGCTACACAGTTATCTCGGGGACACCCATGAGGACTTGATGTGTATTATTGTAGAGTCTGCTTCACTTGAAAGGCTATGCAGGTGCCCTTCATCTCTCTTTCTTTGTGATTTTAGTTCACGTATGGAAAATTTCATGGATAAATTTAAGTTAGGACACTCCCACCATCCTCTCCATCTCCACCAAACCCCTTTATTCTTCACTTCCTGTAATACACTTCCCTCTCCTCTTCTAATAATCATATTTAAATGAGGCCCAAACCGAGTTAATATATTTAAAGCCAGCAACGATATCTTAATCTGCTGGTTTTGACTGGGATGGAGCTCATTTTCTTTGTAGCATCTCATCTGGTGCTGTGTTTTGGATTTGTGATTAAAACACAGAAGGTCACACTTTTGCCCTTCGGATTCTCCCCCCATCCCACTGCAGGGGAGTGAGCGAGCAGCTGAGTGGGGCTTGAGCTGTCCACCAGGGTTAACCCACACTATTTAAAGAACTTTGTTAGCATTAAATAGATAAACAAACATATTTAAGGGGTTTTGTTAGGTTAGTCGGTTTGTCTTTCTCCCGTAATTCACTAGTACACAAAATTCCATCCTCTGTTCCTTTAAAAAAGGAGCATTGGACTGGATGGTCCTTGTTCCACAAATCAGCTCGTGTTCCTGCCAACCTCCTGTGGAGGTCCCCAGAAGGCTTATATTAAATACTCCTTAAATAGAATATACATGGAAGTTTCCTTGAAGGGTGATATCTAAAGATCTGACAAAGCTAAAAACATTGCTCCAAATTTAATAACCATCTTACTTTTCATGTAACCTTCTCTTCCAACGAAGATTTCACAGATCATGGTTGTCATGGGTTTGGAAGGATGCACAGTGATGACACACGATTTTTAAAACCAGCACCTCCCACGTGGATTGTAGTATTGTTATACTCACATGCCAAAGCCACTTGACAGGGCTGGCCAGCCAACAACATATGCACTATAATTATGATTTCTGAATACCTAATCGCTACACAAAATCCAGTATTCTGTAAATGAAAACAGCGTGTAACTGAATAGCTGCCTACAGAACAGTTTCCTAGCCCTAGCCTATGCTTGTTAGCTGTTTAATGATTACCTCATACTGAGTAATGATGCCATTTGGATCCACAGGTTCCTTCCAGTTGAGGAAGATCTTATCTTCAAAAGGAGTTCCCTTCACCGACTTGGCAGGTATAGGGCCTGGCACTACAAACAAAATAAAACTTTTAAAAATAGGAAATTCAAGAGACAGACAAATTAAAGAGATGACAGAATATCCTATTAAAACCGAAAGTGAGTGCAGGTCTACTTTTATTAATATTCATTCGCATGCAAAAGGCAGCGAGTACGAAAGAGAACTTCAAAGTGTGTTTTGTCATTCGCAGTGCAGAGAGAGCATGAAGTTGAAACATTATTCCCACATATGGTTTTCAAAACTTCACGGAAAGTCAAATTGTCTCGTAGTATAGCCAGGGGAAACAGTTCAAGCTAGATTACAACTTCAGGGAACATCACTGAACTCTGTAATAAGCGTATCTTAGGACAAGGACTACATGGTTTTAAAATCCTTTTAAAAAGAAAAATCAAAGGCAAGGAAAAGCCTATGTTATACCCCGTCTTCCAAACGAGAGAAATGCTTACAAAATAGCTTTCAGTCACCCCTTCTTAGGATTTGTTGTTTTAAAAGCAAGCCTCGTTTAAAGAGGGGGCTGGGCGCAGGGCAAACACAGCCGCTCAGCTCCCACTTCCCTCAGCCGCTGACGCGCTCGCGCTGCAGCAGGATCAGAGCTGCTTACTTCACATCTTTCCAGTAAGAGACATTTTCAAAGCTTTGAACTGAACCACACCAAGATGACCCTACTTTCTTATTTTAAACGGAACCAATATCCCCGGTGTAATAACGAGTCTGAAGTGTCACCTCAGGCCTCTTCGCCCGAGTGATTCGCAGTGCCTGGTAATCCCATCAACGCCAGGCGGGAGCGCTTGGTTATCTCCCATTTCAGCTTACAAGATATTTTTACCGACACATACAGCAGTTCACCTACATTTGAACACATACGTGCTGAAAGAAGGGGATAAGAGAGCACCTGAAGAAACCCTGAACCCAAAGAAACAGCCTCCCCCCTCAAAAAGGCAAAGTTGCCCAAATCTGCAGTCTTTCAAGCTAAAACGTTACTTCTATTTAATACAATGACATCTATTCCTCTCCCCTTCTTCATCAGCCTATTTTCTTCAATGCGTCTTTCAGTGAGCCTCACGCATGATATTTCTCGGGTATTAATTATCAAAGCAGACTGAAGTTTTACAAAGAGTAAAAATAAATTAAAACCCGCTGGATCAAAGGAAGCGCCAGGCACTGTGCTAGCAGCACCAAGGAGTGAGGGGTCTGTCTCCAGTAGCGGATTTATTTCAGTCCACATGGAAGCTATAAATGATGATCTGACCCTTGGTACAAACAACGTAATTTGGCACACCACTAATAAAATTCACGGAGTCAAAAAAGCCCACAAGTAAACAGATGAGAGCTTCACAGAAACCGCTCATCCATCTGTCACGCAAAGACTTGGGGGAAGTTGACTACAATCCTACATTGCCGCCCTGCTTCCGTGTCCCGATACAGACCGGGCAGTGGATGAAGGCTGACACGCCGCGACAGCCCCCCTGTGCTCTTTGAGGGGACTGTTCAGAGACTTGCTGTAGGCACTGCTTTGTTTTTCATGGGATTGCTCTATTGTTTTTCTTCTCTACGTCTCAAATGAGGTACGATGCACATGGCATCACCCCTGGAAGATGCGTGCACCCCTGTGTGTGTGCATGTACAGCTGTGTTTCAGAGAGAACATAGGAACACACCAGGGCACGTGCACGGAATACGAAATCTGACATTAAAGCACATTAAAGCAAGTGAGCTAGAAAGAAAACAGACACAATTGCTCAAAAACCTGCAAAACACTTTTTGCATGGTGCTTTTAAAAAACATGTTTCATATCCAATTGAAACTGGGTGCAGGACTCCCAAGTTTTAGGGTTGCATAAAGCCCCCTACATTTTCTGTTCAAACACCCAAGTGGGAGAAGCCTCCAGGCTCATCACATCGCGTGACTGTGTTTTCTTCTCCTGCAATAGAAAAGTTGTTGCTTGCGGCAGCAACAGCAATGCTAAACTGAGTGGAACTGCACGATCCCAGTTACTCTCATGCTTCTCTTCCCACTGGCATGAGAAGGGCACAAGAACAGAAGCACACTGATGAGCAGCTTGCTGGGAATCCCAGTAAAAATAAGGTCAGAACGTGAAAGAGAGCAAAAGTGTCCAGAAAAAGAGAACAGTAATTCCCACAAGCCTCACCCACCCCTGCAAATTCACCAAAAATGAAGCTTGGGATCAGCTTAAATTATTCGAGAGCTCAAGTGGAATTAAACCAAAGAAACAAATAAAAGTTCAGATGCCTAGAAAAAGGAATATAAATGAATTTTAGTTTGAAGGACACGTTTTGGTGGGCCTGAAGTTATTTCTTCCCTTCTGTTTTCCAGCTCAACCACAGTAAAAATGTCTTTTATTTGCATAGCTTTACAGAAGGGTCAAAGGGAAGTGCGGAAAGAGAAAAGCAGGAGCAGGAATTTGCTTAAAGAACACAGTATCTTTGAGCAGGCCCATGGATTCATCGGTCAGGTTAGTAAAAATAATGCCTAAACTTCCACATCTAGTGTTTTTATTTCTTTGGCCTCAGGTCAGTTATTAGTAACAGACAGAAATTTAAAAAGGCTGAAAGTAGTAAAAAAGAAAAAAACCTGAACAAAGAAACAAAAAACCAACAACAAAAGAACAACAGCAAGGTAACCTGTTGGTAACACTATTTGGAGGACTCAGACTGCATCTTTCCGTGTAGGCAGGCAGTCATTGCTATCCATTCCCTACCACTCGCAGCAGGACTCTAAGGATGTAAGAAATAGCTTAAACTTCACCTTTCCAAAGCAGTGTTCCCTTTTATACAACATTTAGCAAGGACTCCAGTGAGAAACAGCCAGGTAAACATCACCCTCGTGCTGACAACGGCTCACAAACAGCCCTGAAAGCTTTCTTCAGGCTTGCGTGTGCACCTCCCAAAGCCCCGCTGCTCACCACAGCGCCCTTTCGCTGCCTTCTCAACTCCCATTCGTCTTCCAACGTGAGCCCTCGCCCTTCCCCTTGGACTCACGGACAGTCTATACTAAATCAGAACACTCAAGACTATTACAAATGTATATTAAGGTGAAGTATGTCACTTAAGATTCCCTATCAAGAGTCAGGTGTCTGAATAATTCAAAAAGTCTGAATAGCTGCTGGAGGAGTTGGACTTGGACCTTTTGGCCTCCACACCCTCTCTTTAAAAAGATCCTGGTCCAATTGATTTTCTTTCCAACTGCTGACCTTGTCAAGTGTGATCCCACCATCTCTCAGTGACAACAGTAAACACTCTTCCTTTCACATGCATTATTAGATGCTAAACTTCCAACAAGCCAAGATTTACACTTCTCTGAAGAAGCGAAATCATTTACGTGGATTTAATTGTATGGGTTTCAGAAGAGATTCTGAACAAAAAAAGTCCAATAAAAAAGTATAAAAACATAAACCACACATGTATATAAAAGTAACATAAAACAAATTCAAAGGGAATTTCAGCAAGGTTTTATAGTGGAAACATCACAAGCTCTTCTTTCACGATTCACATACATCTCCGGAGCCCTTTTAATGAAGCTAGATATTCGTATAGTGAACAGCTGATAATCTTTTCTTCTATATACATGTGGGATGGTGGACTTTTACAAATACTATGCACAATAAAAGTACAAACCATCAATCTGACATCAGACCAATTCATTTTAGAGCAATATATTTGCATTAAATTATGTCACAGTCACAAATAAATTGTTATTCACAAATGGTGTCACTTAAACCTTGTTCTACACTAACTTAACGGGAAATTTATATTACAATACATTACTTCTGGAAGAACAACGTATTAACTGACATCAACCACTATAAAAATGAATTTATATTGCTTCAGTTTTCCTGCTACAAAATAATGGAAGTGCATGTAAACAGAGTATTTTTATTATTATTATACTCCATGAAAGCCGTGCAGAGTATTATTATGCTATATGGTAGAGGCTATGTGCAGACATATGCATGGTTACAGTGGGAAAAATTCCTTTGTGGTACTCAAAAAGTAAAGTGTATCAGCAACAAACTTACAGCCTTTCCCCAAAGGTGATGCTCATTTTCAGGAGATGGTGACAGTCAATCTCTTCTACTGTTTAAATGTTGCAAGCCATTAAAATGGCCCACCTTTCCATTGGCTTGTTCTGAGGGACTTACCCTTTTAACTTTATGCTTTGTTATAACCCAAGACTAAGGCTTAAATAGAAGCAAGTTTTATATAATAAAAAAGGGAAAAAAATCGGAATTGCTATTACTAGTCTTTACCATACGAGTATTTACACCAAAGGCGGTCACAGAAATTACTTATTTGGAAATTACTCAAGTTGCACCAGTTGCAGTGAAGAAAAAAAAAAAGCTATTGAGAAGAAAACTGATTGCATATTAATGGTCTCCTTCAGCACACGTGCTCTTTGGTTAATGATCTCTCCTCCTGGGGGAGCAGGGCTGGCGCGGGCGCCCTGGGAGGTGGCGGGGGCACTGCCCTCCCCAGGCAGTGGGCAGCAGGGGCTCCCCGGGACTTGGCGAAAGCCCAGAGCCCTGCGCAGGTCTGCGTCACCCACCACTGCTGGACGGCACGGGTACCAACCCGTTCACACCAGCAACAACTCCCCGCACCTCCCAGCCTGTGTAAAATTACTCATGCAACAAATACAAATGCTTGCAATCAAGCTACTAAGCAAGCTGACCAAGGCTGATCGGCCTCAGTGGCGGGGGCACTCGCTGTAGGTATTGGTGCAACTATCAAATGGGGTTAAATCCACAAGTTGTGGATTTGCTGAATTCGGGGGCTCAGGCACCTACCGCAGTATTTTGTTTAAAGCCTTTTTACACCAAATGCTGACTTCAGTACTCCCCGTGTCTGGGATTTGGAGACACTTCTCCGTGTCAGGGAGAAATAACCTCACATACCTTACAACTTTCTAAAAATATGCAAATCAATATTCAGAGAGTACTTTCTGCTAGCGCATGGTTTGGGAATAACAGGAACTCGTGGGGCCAGGTGTAAGCCCTCATTCTACTGCAAACTGCTGAAATAGCCGCTAATTCTGGCCTATTTGCAGACATCGTTATGACAAACGCACCATTTCAACACAGAATCTCATATGCAATATCACTTTTTCAGCTATAAAACTTCTAATATAGGTATCCAAAGGAAATGAAAGTAGGAAGCTGTTTCAGCCAGGGTAAATAATTCTGCGTTTCAGGGCAAATTTTTCTTGAGTTATTAATATAAAGCCTAGCTTGTATTTCTAGTCTCTGCAATACCTTAAAACAGCTTACTTCATTTGCTGTTTGTTCAGTGTAAGCTTAAAATAAATCTCTGCTAATAATTTCAATATTTTTCTTATTTTCTCACAAATCAACTTTTCTGATATCTTCAATAGAAAGTGCTCACGTGTTTTTCTGCAACCACTTTTTCTCTCTCTCGATGATAACGCCAATAGCAGATCTTACCTACCATCTGGAAAAAAGAACTGGGGTTATTTTCACGTGCTGAAGGACAAATAGATTATCCCAGGCTCCTTCTATCAATGGCAGTAGGTTGGTTATAATCAGTTTCAGTTCACTGCTGCTAAAGACATAAAACTTCCTCCCTTATTTGACTATATTTACGCTAAATTTTGCCACTGCTCATGACACACAGGTCACTAGTCTCTCTTTTTGATCAAGGACTGAAGTTGATACCTATAGCAGTGGCATTTGTGGACAACTTCACATTTAAATCTCTTACTCATGGGCTTCTCTATTAACTGCAATCATTTGCCAGTTTTTTCCCAATAGGGTTAGTGTACCGGAGTCACTTGACATCCATGCACATGTCACTTGGCCAGGCAAGTTACACATTTTTCAAGATAGGCTGCCATTTCAAACAATCTTTGCAGCCCTCCTTTGCAGCATGGGACATAGTGCCCGCTCATCTCGCTGCATTAACTTCTCTCCCAGGTGGGCTATTTTTGTTACTTTTATAATGCTACTAGCACAGTTTTATACCTATCTTTTTCCAAAGCTCCTTGAAGCACCATGTGTTTGTTTCATTTCCTTTGATCGAAGCATATTTTCTACCTCCTCTTTTTTCCTCCCCAATATTTTCCTGAAGTGCCAGAACAATTTGAAAAAGCACAAAGGAAAAGTGTTTCCCGTATCAAATAGTGAATGGGGGAAAAAAAAAAAATTTTTTTTTTTTTTTGTAAAGGCAACTGACAGCCTTACTATCAAACACAAACAAATACTAAAAGTTAACTATTTCCATAAAATCCTCCCTCAAAATTGGTGGAAGGTACTTCCTCTTCACACATTTAGAAAGTACACTAAATATTTCTAATTTTTTCGTCCTTTAACAATAACATTTCTCCCTTTCTCTGTTGTTTCCCTTCGTGGTGAGCCTGCTGGAGTTTTCCCAGGAGCATGAGCAATGGTTGGACAGTTGGTGCCTTAACCCTGCATCCCAGCTCTAGATCTCTTTGTGCAGAGCTGAATGGGCCGCACTCGCTGAAAGATCAGGGGCCCTCGTTTGTGTCCAGTGAGCGTGTCCTTTGGCTCAGACCAAAGCCTTGGTATACGTTAAGCCCCAAAATGGGTACTTCTCCTGCTCCAAGTGATCTTTTTCAATTAGTTGTTTGCCTGCTGTTAGCTGACACACTCCCTTACTAGTTGTAAAATCACCATCAAACACTGTGAGCTTCACGATTTGCTTTTTCCGTAGCTGCTCTCTCAGAGATAATGTCACTATTCCTGTTAATCCACTGCCTTTTGCATCTGTTTCCAATTAAAAATTAAGGAAGCATTTATCTGCTTTAATCCCATTCACCATCCGCTGCTCTTAAAAGGGTCCCTCTGAGTTCGCAGAGCCCTTGTGAACAGGCAGCTCCGAGAGCGTGTGCACGCTGCTGATTCATGCTAAGTGAGAAATTCACTGCTGGTTCTTGTACTTTGTTCGAAATGCCAAACATCAACTCTGCCCAGCACGTATGCATCCCCGGATTGTGCGAGCCTTCCTCTTTTTCCTTTATCAGATCCTTCAAACACTGTCCATCTCCTGTACAAGCCAGGTGAAGCAGCGAGTCCCTGTCATGGCACAGATAACGCCACGTTCCCAGGTACTCAGAAGAGCTTTCTCCTGACTCTCAGTGATGGTGTGGTCTCTCCCCAAAGTGAAAGATAGTGTTTCACCCATAAAACACTGACAAATTTCCTTGTTTCCATCTTCTTTTTGCACAACTTGTTTAACAGAGTATTGCTCAAGGGCTTTATTTTTATGTGGAATACAGCTCTTTGCAAATTACTGTGATATACTTAAAGATTAATTCCGCCTATCTAAGTTAAATAGAAATACTTAAAACTATGAAGTATTCAGATCTAGCCCTGGTCAGAAAGGAGGCTATTTTCAGATTGACATTCCCAGCTTTGCTTTCTTGCAGATACTGAATGACAAGCTATTTAAACCTTCTTCATTTATCAGTCATGGCTCCAAAGGTCTGAAGTACAGCTTCTGAATCTTACCCTTTTCTTCTGCTAACCTTTCTCCAAGTTAATTCTGCTCCTGGCACCATACACTGCTCAGTTATCACTCCCCACTCTGGGAGGTCTGGCCCAGCTATGCAGCCTTATATAAGTGTGAACCTTTTGAAAGACAACCAGAGATCCTCACTGTCTCACACCAGGGCCCCGTAAAAGTCTGAGATCCTCTGCATTTAGGGAATCCTAGAAGTTCAAATATGTGTAAAGCTCCTAGCAGAATGGAAGAGGTGAAATGGAAGAAGAATAGAGATGAAGGGAAAGATTAAAAGACGACAACAACAAAAAGACAAGTAAGGGACAGAGAGCTGGGAGCATGGGGAAGATGGACAAAGCAACAGAAGATGAGGGCAAAATGGTAAAGACAAAGAGAGACAAGAAAACATGGGGTAGACACCTTTAACTCCAACGGCCTATAAAATTTTCACTTGATTACCAGATCCTTGCAAGAAAGAACAGCACTGGAAAGAAAACGGCACTACAGAAAAGCTGACAAAAAGGTAATTATCTGTTGCTCTCCTATGGAGTTTTCAAAGCTTCTGTTTACGAAAAGTATACAGCCTAAGTGAACAGTTTCAGATAATCATGTAATCAGTGGCTATTTCTAATTAACGTTGTTTGCAAAGATGTAGGAAAATACCGTGATCCCTCTGTTTTCTTTCTCATAAATGAATCGCTGATAATGCCCCTGCTATGTAATTAACATCATGCTCATTCTACAAAACATGCGAAAATCTTCATGGCAACGAGGCTACTTCTGACCACATGTGAAATATGTGGGGCGCAGACTCGTGTATCTCCCTGTAGTGCTCATCTTCTTAGTCTGAGTCCTGCTTTAGGCCACAAAAAGTGTTTTGAAACATTTTCCTACGACACTTGATCACTTGGACATGAGACTAAACTAGCAGTATACACATTGGCAGTCAACTATAGAACTCGGTTTACTACTGCTATGAGAGCTCAAAGAGAGACGTAGGTGAGAGTACACCTTTGATCCTCTGAGATGGCTGAGAGCCCTCCGTATTGCACGCGTGCACACTCTGGATTTTGAAACACATGACAAAATGGACATAGACTTTCAAGTCAATCAGTAACGTACAATTAAAAATCTGCACTTAATATAGAATCATAGAATCATTTAGGCTGGAAAAGACCTTGAGGATCATCAAGTCCAACTGTTAGAACCTAACACTGCCATCCAAAATATATCCAATGTATATGCAATATCCAATAGTATCACCGAGTAGACCTCACAAGAGGGAATTTTCAGGTCACAAGCAGTATTACCACCAGTGTGTCTAAATATAGGTACCTTTTAAAATGCATTAATCCCTCCTTGAAAACAACATCTGCTTGAAATAGTTTATCTAAGTGACTTTTGTTCACTGGGTGAGGCTTCTTCTACACTATGGCATCTCTGACACCAAAGCTGAGTCTAAACAAGTTCACTGATAGCACACTGGTGTGCCACCTTGAGACCAAAACCTGCCTTGTGTTCACCATTTTCCAAGCATAATCCAAATACATGCACTTGACTCTGCTCTTGATAAGCACCGCTAGAGTGACCAGCCACTGCGTCTGCACATCTAACTACATAAAGGCTATCAGAAACCATAACCTTTCTTGAAAACTCAAGTTAGAAAGAAAAAGAAATCCATTTTCCATGGACATAACAATATTACTACTACTACTTTTTTTTTTTTTTTACCTCAAGGAAAATAGCAATCGTGAATATCTATAATGTAAACACAGATCATAACAATATTACTACTACTACTTTTTTTTTTTAACCTCAAGGAAAATAGCAATCGCAAATATCTATAATGTAAACACAGAGATGGAAATAATTCATTGTGGATTATATTTATAATTAACTTTTTTAAAAAGTAATGCTAAAATTTGAATTGCATGAAATATTCTAATTCTACACTTGTCAATAAATCTTCACGTGATGCATATATGTCTCCATAGTTCTCTACAGCTCACAGAATCACACAGAATCACAGAATGGCAAGGGTTGGAAGGGACCTCAATCTAGTCCCAACCCCCCTGCTAAAGCAGGTTCACCTAGAGCATGTTACACAGGACCTCGTCCAGGCGGGCTTTGAATATCTCCAGAGAAGGAGACTCCACAGCCCCCCTGGGCAGCCTGTTCCAGTGCTGAGTCACCCTCATATTCTACCTATTTAATAAGTTGTTCTCTCTTCTTTACTGCAACAGTAAACATATTCCTCTTCTGTTTCTTGTAAAACTGAAAATGTATGGGAAAAAATGCTAAGAGATTCTAACCTTGATTGCTATCCATATATAAAGCTATACTCTCTCTCCCATTTTACGGGCAAACACACTACCTTTTACAATTTTATCTTAAGTATCTACACTCTTACGTTAGTCCAAGCATTATTTTTTTTGTTACTGATTGCAGTATCTATTTTCATTTTGTTATTGTCAATACTTTTATGAAATCTAAATATAAGAAAAGGAAACTAAAATTGCTCTTTACTGACACATTTTAAATAATATTAAGGAAAAATACCTATTTTAATCTCTAGCCACTGAATGTCACCATTAACATCTACATCTATTCTTTATTTCTTCCCAACTAAGGTAAATTCAACTGTCTTGTCAGCGAAACTTCACTGAGAGCATTTTAAAGAGGATCATAGAATATCGGGTTGGAAGGGACCCATAAAGATCATTGAGTCCAACTCCCAAGTTGTCAAAATAATACTTTAATCTGATGGATTAACTTTCAAACAGTTAACAGATACTATACACTGTAACCCACAACAAATTATTGCTCAAATATATTTGCTGAAGAGGTTTTAATTCTTGCATAGAGTCTTTAAGTGCTGAGCTCAATATATAAATGTAAATTTAAATTAATTTTCAAATACGACACCTAATACTGTGAAGAAGCCTTCACCTACCACCACATGTTTCTTGTCACCTGTGTTAGTACATTTTTGGAATGACTGGGAAGCCACCCTCCTTTTTCTTGTGAGAGATTGAGTTTGACTTGCGCTACATGGACAATTTGAGCTATGTATGCAGGGTGACAGCTATAATACTTATAAAGCTACTGGTTTAGGGCTAATTAATACATTAATAGAAGAGAACTTGCGTCCTTCGGGACACATATGGTAACACACAAAGTGATTTCCTTCCACCCGTCTAGACTGGACTTGGATGTAATTTCCGTAACAGCATTTACACATACCGTCTTCATCTGTCTGGATAATGGTCTCCTCGCTCTCCTTCCTCCCTTCTGGGTTGGTTAAGATCATTTTGAGGCTGACATTTGTGTAGGGAGGCAGGTGATCCACAACGTGCTGGGGTGCTTTGGGGTCCATGTCCAAGCAGTCCGCCTTGCTCTCGTTGTGTCCGCAGAAGTAGTGGTAGCATATAGTGACATTGAAAGTGTGGCAACGAGTGATGTTGTAACCCAGAGATTCCCAATCCACAGCGATGTGTCTGGCCTGGATCTCAGCAATCTTCAATGTTTTTGGTGTTCTCATAGGTTCTAGAAAACAGAATATAATGAAGAAAAACATAATTAACGTTCACCCTTGCACTGAACTGTAACTGGTAGATGATGCCTCCAGGAATGTGAAAGCAAAGGAGATATCCAACAAACACAGACTTATTACTGGAAGAAGTATCATCCTTTGTAAAAGTACCCCGAAGGGAAAAAACCTGCCAGTCTCTGGTTTTTTTTACTTCATTCTTCTCTGACCACTCTTTGCAGGTTTCAATCAGTGATTAAGACTTAGCAACAGTGAGAAAAAGAATTGCTAATTAACAGTGCAGCAATTCAAAGCAATTGAGAATACAGGCAGCAGATGCAACAAGAGTGACCGAAAGGCCATCCAGCTGTCACCACTGGCTTCCCTTCTTGATTTCCCCCTTACCTTTTTTTTTGCCTCCATAAATTAGATAATACATCACAGTGATAAAGAGTCAACATTCACTACACTATGATTTATCATGCCACCAAGCAACACTGTATACTAATTATACTAATTACCTTACTAAGCTAGCAGTTACAAAAATGATGCAGATATTAATTAATGTTTATTATTTTAGTAATGAAGCCATTCATTCGAGCAAAACCCCTCAGAAATATTACCAAAAATTCTTTTGGATATTCCCATTTCATCCCGCTTCTTTCGGATCCCCAAAACTTTGCCCAGACATTGCTCTCAGCCCGTAATCTCTGACCTGCTACCCAAACTCAGCTGCTCTCCATACATGCGTTTCCACCGGTAGAGTGCATGATGCTCCCCAAGCCACCATCAATCTTTCATTGTCTCTCAAGTGCATTCATTCCTCATGCAAGACTAACTTTTATAGTTCAACTTAATTAAAATGATTACACAATGAAAATCATGACCGTGACTATATATACACTAGAGTTTCACTGGAAATATACCAAGGGGATCTTTATACCCTGCTAATACATCCTTCTTCACCAGAGAAAATAAAGCCTGCTGTAGGTACAGCTTCAGCCTCGCGTCCTTGCTAGAGTAAGGTCAAAACAGTCGAGATTATTCAAGGAAGGGAAATACAGGATTTCTCTTTCTGGCCATAATAGTTCTTTGCAACTTGCATTTATGAAACGAGAGTCCCAACCAGGCTAAGAACCAGCCAAAAGCACAGATGGTATATTGAAATAAGGAAATGTGAATCAGTGTAATCTATTCAGCCTGCAGTTTGCCAGACAAACTGCAAACATTTAGTTTCAAACACCAAAACAACCGAGTTCTAAATATAACATAAAGGTATTCCTAGTAACATGATGAGTGTTAAGGATTAAAAATTGTGCCTATTTGTTTCCATGAGCTACCCTTCCCTTTCTGGGTTTTGAACAAGCATGTTCCCTTTGCCCTTAAGCACCGATTTATCATATATATGGCAAAAAATACAAATGAGTAAGTAGACTTCCTGGGCAGTAGCTTTCTGAACACATTGTATACTGTGACAATAGGGACCTGAAGCTGAAAGATAGCATTGAAAAGGTCCTTGAGAGATAACAGACTTGAAGAGAAGGAGGAAAAAAGGGATTTTATAGAGTAAACAATGGCTGGTGCTTTAGCAAGTACAGATGGGTATGAGGCAGTCAAAAAAAAAAAAAAAAGAATGGTAACACAGTAGATCTACTGAAGGAGCTGGTAAGAGTCTTCAAAGAATCAGTATTTCCCTGGCTACTGCAAGCACTTGGAAAAACATGGAACATACTCAGGTGTCACTGAAGAAGGGAACTGCTAGAAGAGAAAAAAAAGATTAGCAGCCCTTTTTCTTATATGAGTGACAGTAAAAAACCTAGTTATACATATTCTGATTTAGAGCTTGAGGCCTCAGAGTAAACATATCCTTCACCAAGGAAGTTTTGTATTATAGGCTTCTTTTTCCTTCTAAAATTGATTGATCCTTCTCATTTTAATAGTTTCCTCTTTATTCTACTAATCCGGGTTGTGCCTTCAACCACCCACACCAGAGATGGAATTCAAACCTGAATTCAAAACTTATTGGAACCTCCAAAATAAACACAACATAATCCATGTTGTGTGGCCATGAAGGTTGAAACTATTAATGCCTGAAGCTGACTGATCAGTAACAGAAAACGCACCCCGTTTACATCTTGCTTCTTTCACGACAAGGCATAAGACCGTATTCACGCTATGCTGTACGGCACTCTCAAATGAGAAGAAAAAAAAGTAAAAGCTTTGTTAATCTTAAAGAAAAATTATTTTACAATTCTATGCAAATTTTACAAATGTGTCACAGTATCAGAGGAGATACTGAAAAGCATCCTTTATTCACCTGTCAAAAAAGAAAGAATGAAAGACAGAGTGTGATCTCGCTTTCTCACAACTACTCTCTTCTTTGGCAGAAATTAAACAACTTCTGCAATATTGAGATGGTAATTAAAGTCTGCAGAGTCTCTCAACAGCTTTGGTAAACTCTGCCAACTGTCCCACTGCTCCTAAAATGATGCTTTAAAAACACAATTTTACTCTTGCTTCTGGGCAACGTTCGTCTCTGGGATCTCTAGAGGTAAAGACCAATTGTTTTAAACTACCACACCACAAAGCCTCCATCTGCAACACCTCAGTAGAAAGCAATCTTCGAATAATTATTTTTCTCAGATAAAACACTATTGAATTTTTGAGTAGGCTTCCCAAAACCCCCAGCATCTCATTAAGAACAACTTTGTTCTTGATGGGGGCAAACAGAAGTGCTCATCTGCTGTTTTTCCCTCTCCCCATCACGCTTTAGGGTTTGCATTTTACCAAAACATTTTCTTAATCCAACTGGGATTTAATTTAAATTTATGCATTCTCTTCCAATCTCTGGATACTTTTTCAGTACTACTAATTCCAGTATACCAATCTACATCTTGTCTTCCCAGTTGTTGTTTTCTCACCTTTCCTCTTTCAGTCACACCCAGAACTTTTATGTGGAATACATGGACGTTCAAGCCCATGACTTCTCACTTTGTTCAATTACTCATGTCAGATGGGTACCCTATCCCAAAGAGGGAAAAAATAAGATGCTCCCAAATTGTCTGTTCATTTCTTAACCCATCAGCTGGAGTTTCAATAATAATAGCAGAAAGCACTTAATATTTTCCAAACATTAATCTACCAATTACCCCTGTGAGACAGGTAAGTGGTGTTAATCCTTTTCTGCAAGGAGAAAGAGACACAAAAAGGTTAATAGCTTGTTCAGAGCTACAGGGTGATTTACTGCCAGGGCCATAGGAAAACTGAACGGTACCCAGCTCCCGGTCACCGGTGCCCTGGCCACCAGACAGCATCAGCTAGCAGCAGCAGTTTGAGAGCTCATTTACACTTTATTTGCCAGCGCTTCCACCAAAATGCTAACTCTGGTCCTCGACTCCAGTTCTTTTTTAAAAGAGTTTTTTGCAGATTTTCTTAGAACAAGTTTGAAAAAGTGTAACAGTGCCCAGACACTAAGTGAGTATCTGAGCATAAGGACAAGTTATTTGAAAAACAATAGTTTGGCTTATTCATTTTGAAAGATTTCTTGATTGAGAGCTTGGATTTGAGTGAAACAGCATATATTCTGAGTTAAATGTTGTATTTAAAATTAAAATTTTGGGGAGGGGGTATTTTCAAGTCTTATTCTCCAGCAGAAAATATATTTAACACTGGAGGCAGTTCTTTGAGGTGATAGCAGAAAGTACTTAGGGCTTCTGCTGTTGCAGGAAAATCAGTGTGACTCTATCAAGCCCTTAAACACGAACATCCTGACTGGCAGAGTCACGTCTTCCGATAGAAACATGGCAAAAAGGCATATGGATGAGGTGGTGGTGGTGGCAGGGTTGACCTTTATAACCTCCTGCGTCCCGCCGCTGAGGGCAGGCTCCCTTCTGCCAGACCCTTCCTGCCCACGGGCTGCTGCCCCCACCCCCACCCCATTCCCACCTCTCCTTATGGCCGGCTTCTCTCTCTGCCCTTTGCTCTCAGTGCCTGGCAATACCCAACCCTGTTATCTTCCTCCTTGTCACCCTCCCTTTATCTCTTGGCAAATTAATACTACCAAGCTGACTCAGATCCATCATCTGATCTGACTGCTTTTACTCTCACTGAACCAATTAAAACCAGAGGCACTGGGAGAATATCAAGAGAACAGAAAAAACAGAATACTAAAAGAGACCTCTACACTTAGACACATTACCAAGTCCTCATTCCTTATTCAGAAACTGCATTAAGTAAAAGAATTACATGCACATGGCACGCACTCGCAACAATTTATGGATCAAGAAGACTTAACCCAACTTTATGGGATAAAATAAAGAACAGCTTTCATGATTCTCCGAAGGGTAATAATCCAGGGATAGATGGCAAAAGAGACTGAACCTGTTGACCCCGTAGCACCTCTCAACTGCAGGATGATTTAATAAGACGCTCCAGATAACAGATAAAATGAAATTCAATTTCTTTAGTGCTTGATAAGCAACACGTGATACGACAGGTCAATATCGGAGCCTCTTTGTAGAGATTATCTTCCCAGAGATGGCAGTGAAAACAAAAGCCTTCACAGTTGCAGAAGCAGCAAAGTGAGAGCATGCATTTCCTCAGAACATATTTTTAATGATAAGACATATAACCCTGCTGTCAATCAGAAGAAACCAGATGTCCCAAAGTTGTGACAAAAACCCCATAAAATGAGGCTAATAAATCACTGCAAGTTTTTTTGCTTTTCCTGCCTTTCCTCAGAAATCCTAAATGTTGATTGCAAGGTACAGGTTTCATTTCCATTTACCGGGCAGGGGAGGGGAAATTAGATCTTCTGACCAGAACACACATTTGTTCGCATGAAATGGAAAACAATCAGACAGATTTTAAAGCACAAACCTTTCCGATAAGGATGGTGCTTCTTGAACGCCACTGTATACTGTCTATATACTGTCAGTGTATACAATTTTTTAATTGGGGTTGGCTTTCAGATCTCCCCGCCCCCACCACCCTGGAACTCTTTCTGGTATGGCATTACACTGAGGAACTGACTTCAAATTTCTGCTTTAACCACACTGACTGTAATTTGTATCAAGTTTAAGTAGGACCCAGGTCACCTTCATTGGTGACACAGGGGGCAAAAACTGACTGGACTTATAGGGTGAGCTAACATATAAATTTGCATAAGGTTTGAGGGAACTGCGGAGACGTGAGGGGCTTACATTAAGTAAAAACTCTGACACAGAAAAGAAAATGTATGACTATTATTAAAGAAGTAGAGTACACTTGGCTTAAAACAGCAACCCTGTAAAACACAGTGTTTCTGACAGAGGCTCCTTTAATTATCTTGCCCTTATATTTTAAACCAAAAATGACATAGGGAAAAAAAAACTGTCCTCATTTTTGTTCTAATATTCTCCATCTGGAATTCCCCAGATTTTTCTTTATGAAAACATGAGCCTCTCTGTCCTGTGGCTTCTCCTGACCTTTCCAGGATAGGTCTCTCCTTGGCATGTGGGAAATAAAAGAGGATTATTTGAAGATGTCACTCTGGCTCCTGCTGCTTCCCCAGTTCACGCAAGGTCCTACAAAAACAAAATGTTCCCAAAACTCAAAAAGAAGTATGTTACAGTCCTGCTGCTGTAAAGAGTTGTTCTTCTAAAAATACCCCTGATAAGAGCATGGAAGAATGGTACGAGTGAAAACCACTGGAGGAAGCACAACCCAAAGCAGAATAGCTGCCAAATGCGCAGTAAGAAAACAATAAATGAACTTGCTCATTTTGGTTGCATTACTCTCAATTATTACTTTTGTTACTGGTGAGCGATGAATCACGCAGAAAGGTTTTATATAGCTACTGCATTCCCCTCACATCATAAACTCGGTTAAGATTGCGGTATATAAAAATGTATCAGTCATTGAAAAGGACTGGACTAGAGTTAAACATTTCAACAGACAGCCAAACTCGGAGCAGGGAAGCACAACGACTGTGATCACTTCTGCGTTTCTGCGGGTGATCTGCCGCCTGTCAAAGGAGCACCCTATAACTAAGTTATGAACAAAGCTAACAAAAATCCCTGGGTAAGGTGAGCTGTCCTAGCATATCCATGATGAAAACCCTGTGTTTCAAGGATTACTAATCTATAAATCCAAAAGAATTTCATTCAGACTAACTCCCAATAACACCATTATTTAACAATCTGATGGTTAATACAGGGAGATCCCATTTATTCAGACATCCCAAGAATGCCAAGCATTTCAGTCGGCTTTCCTTGAGCCAGTCTGTCTTTTATGACAGAATAATTCTTGTAAATCCTACTCAAGTTTCTTGCCTGTAACTCTGGCAGATTTTTGACCATTTCAATACAGAGTTAAAGGCAAAAATCAATTAACAGTGCGGGCCTCAATCCTTCAACAACTACTTAATGATAGTTCATGAACTGCTTATCTTCCTACTTACATGTATTCTAAGCCAAACCCACACAACATCATATTATTAAGTGGGTCATTATAGACTCTTTATAACTTAGTGAAATACATTACTTTTCCAGATATTCCAGTGTTGGAATATCTGCACTCCCTCATATTTAGAACATAAAAATCCAGGACACCTGCCATGTATGTAAATACAGGTTGGAAAGTCTAATGGAGGTACTAATTTTTTTTTTTTTTTCTCTCCAAATCTTGTTCCATGTCAGCAGTTTAGAGGCCTGACTAGGCAACCAGATTTGAAAACTCAGGCCTTCAATCTTTTTAAACTTAGAAGCATTAAGAAATAGTGAATATCAAAGAAAGAGAATTCAAATGAAGTTGAAAAGCCATACAATTTGATGTAATTTAAGCTCAGACAGAAAACGACAAATTAACAGGTATGTATGCCCACAATAAAAACCAAAGAGATTACTGGGCATCTCCTTTCTCAGATGTGTAACACATACAGGATACAAAACAAATACGGATGCAAACACAAAAAGAATCCGCTTTGTGTACATTAGTGTGTCCATCTATTGTCATGTGAGATATGAACCCAGAATAAATGAAACAACGGCATTTATACTGTACTAGCACTACAGATTTATTTTGTTGCAAACGAAGGTTATAATGCAATTGCATGCAACTCTATGAGCTTTTTCTCTTTTCACTTCATCTAGCGACTGACTTATTAAGCCAGCTTACAAATTTCTTATTGACCACATACCTCAGGGAGCTGAAGAAAACGTCTGAATTATTACATAGATAATCAGCTGTACTACATTAGTTTCAGTAGCAATGAGGGGATATTCAATATATTTTAGGATGTATCTTTTTGGATGCAAAATATAGCTGTCCCTTCTTCAGAGGTATAGTAAAGAGATGAAATATATCTGCACTACTGACAATTATTTCCCCATTCCCTCTTGATAGTATGTTTATTCTATTGCCTCCATGCATGATTAACAGTTTGTGCATCCTTAGCATGTAATCAATAGCTGTGAAGTCTTGTATTAGCTTTAGAGATTAGACATCCCTTGATAATAAATTCCATTGATTCCTCCAGTTTAGCTCAGCTGCAGAAATCCACTTTTTTTTTCCTCTCTTTTTTTTTTTTTCCCCTTCCCCTCCCCCTCCAAGTTTAAATTAAAAGCAGATATATAGTCTAGGAGGGGAGAGGAAAAGCTGGCGTGACCTCTTTAAGCTCATTCCTACAGATGAACAAAACCTATCTGGTGGTGTAAAACATGAATCAGCATAGCAACAAGCATCAGACTGCAAGAGTAAACACAGGGGAAGCCTGACATTACAGAATTCCCAGGAAACATGTCCAGGATTGCAGTGGTGAAGATTAATTGTGTAACGTCAATTACAGAATTAATAGTGACAGGGAAAATAAATGAACCTTTGACTTAAATATTAGTGGCATGGATATATTAAATCAGAATGGAAGACTCATCATCAAACAATAACAATTATATTATAAAGAATATATTAAAAAATCATATATAATATTTATTTACATACACACTTTTTACCATCCTTAACAGTGAACTTAACCATTCAACACTAGAAAGAGAGCTTTTACAAACTTCTATTTGAATATAAATCATCAGTTTGCTTAGATGATACATTTTTCATTTCTCTCCAATGCACATTCATAAACATCTTTTTATGGTTTTGTTTACAAACAATATATTTGGGAGCTTAGGATGTTATGAGTGTTATGCAAAATGCTTAAGTTGGAGTAGTGTGAATAAGCAAAACCAGAGCTTTCTATGGGTATCATTAAAGCGTCAGTTCCTTTCTCCTGTATATACAAATTTCAGTCCTCCAAGTTGGGAAGCATAAATATCACCATATGAAACAAAGCTACCAAATGCAGAACACGGGCTATAGTAAATAAATAGTAGGCACAGAAGAGAGACTCAGACTGTGAATAAAGTTAGGGCCACATTCACCTCTGATGACTAAGAACTGAAAACTGCAAGCAGTAATTACAATAACCACTTAAAACTTTTGCATATATACGTGCGTGTCTATGGACAAACACAGATGCTTGTGCACATACGTGCATTTCCCCACGTGCAGATAAAACAGCCAAACTGCATCCTCTCTGCCCGCACACCTACTGAAATGGTCTCAATCTGATTTACCCCGTTCTCATTTCACCCCATCGATGCCCATTTCACTGCCCATCAATATTCCCATCCACTGTTATCATTTCACCGTCCAGCAGTGGCAGGGTTAGGTTAACGGTTGGACTTGATGATCTTAAAGGTCTTTTCCAGTCTAAACGATTCTATGATTCTGTGATAGCCCCCGTAGCCCCCGGGGCCCTGGCTGAAACCACCCACCCTCCCTCCAAGCCCACTCCCTGCAACCAGCAAAGCCTTGCATTTCAACCTGGGTCGCAGCCCACAACCTTGCCCTTCCAGTGATGTGTTTGTATGGTAAAACCGAGTAATAACTGTATGTTGCGCCTTGCTCTGGCTCTGCTCTTTTCACAAAATCAATATATATGTGCTGTATGATATATAATGGTATCTCATACAGTGAAACTTATCTGTCATATAACATATACGATAAACCTTGGCTGAAACAAAAATTCATTAAGTGGCTTAAAACCAGAAATGACACTGTAGCATATAAGGAATCTGCTGTATGCCTCTTGTCCTGCCAGTGAAACAATCCTGGTATGTATTTATTCATTTATTTATCCCCAAATGACCAAACCTGTAGTTTCTCTTGTACAGAAAAATTTTCCTTAAGTACTTGGAATTTTATTTAGTAAATTGGCTTCATTTTCTTCATTGGTTCATACTAAGTTAAGAACGCATGTTGAAAATACAAGCAAGCTTGTTTTCTTCATAAATGCAGACAAAAATAACACATGAGGGCAAAGAAGAATTCCCCTGACATTAAAATCTTGAAGAAAATCAGAAACCAGTTTCAAAGGTACTTGGAACTCTAAAAATGCTGGTAAGGTGCCAAAAGGCAAATTCTTTTTAAGTTAGATACCTGATTACCATGAATTTTTACCACCTTTGAATTTCAATGAAATTTTGCTAGTTAAGTCACTCAGGCACCTGCAAAAACCTGACTAAGTATAACTAACAAACCTTCTCAGTCTACTGGTCAATGACCAGTGCCAAGTAACTATCAAAATGTAGTACCTGTCCCGGTACAAAGAAACCTTTTTCCTTATGCCTTCAGCACACCTTAAGCTGGTATTTCTTTACAGATATTTCGTACAACAAAAAACTCTGTCCATTTTAAGCAACCCAATTTCAATCTGACTGTCCTTTGATGTAACCATGAGAAAAAAAACGTGTTCCTGAGCAAACAGGGAAAGCACTGTTTACCATTTGCTAATGGAACAGTCGTGAAATTTTCATTAGAAAATACAGTCCAAAGCTGTTAATTTCCAGAGAGGAGTTTCTTTCTAAAAAGTTCTTTAAAATGTTTGTTTTCAGAAAGGAAAAGGATGATAAGGAATATTTGCTTTTTATGTTGACTTGCTGTGTCTGGGCAGAATTCACACGGTATCAATTCTCCTTCCTACCACCATCTGGCTTGGAAGGTTTGCAAGGCCATTTTGGGAACTGGGATCTAACCCTGCAAACCTTTGGTTCCCAGAGCTGCCTTTGCTCCAAAGGAGCGGGGCTCTGTAGAAGCGAGCTCCAGAGCACCTCTTCTCCACTGTGAAACGGGGTCCTTGCGACAAAAAATGCAAAAGCAACAAAAAAGCCTTGCTTGCAAAACGGAGGCACTGGCAAGCCAGGGAAGTGCTTTCTAAAATATGCCGTGAAATCTAAATAATATATTTCCATTTAACATTTAGCCACATAAAATACTCCAAAGAAATTGCCCCGCTGCTTTACTTTCAGCCAGCTAGTGTTTCTCAAAGCTATTGTTTCCTGTCTAAGCAGAAACTTGGAAAACATAAAATAACTCACCCTACAGTAAACCAAGGTAATTTATTTTAGAAATAATTTCCTCTTTGCAAACTTCCTCTGAACACTTCTGGTTTATTCCATGATCCCAAGACACAAAAGTGCTCCTGAAAAATGATCCCAGAGTATTTTCAGTCAACAGTAAAGCTGGATGAGTGATAACAGAAAAAGGTGGCAAACCCAGCAGCTTAATGGAAGCAGCAAAAGAAAAATAATTTTAGATGCTGTTGATAGTAACTTATTCTGCTTTTACAATGAGGTGTTTTTTTCTAAAACGTGATTAATTAATGAGCAATTGATCTTGCTTTATACAGAACAGATGGTGCAAACCCAACAAACCCAGTTTTCATTCACATGCAAATGTAAAGGATTAGTTCTTCACTTGCAAGGAGGAGTCACCACTCTTCACTCTGCGTTTTCTTATTCTAGATACCCATCTAGAGATCTCTCTAGTCCAAGCTGTCAATCATATTCAATAATTTTACCACGTTTTGACTTTCAAAAAGACATTGTACTCACACAGTTGTCTTGGCTTCACTGTTACTGCAAAGCAACTGCCAACGTGCTACTCTGACCAGCACTACTGTAACAGTCACCCAAGAGGGTGTCAATCACGCCTGCTGAGTAAGTGGAGCATTACATTATTTTTCTTATGCCTATGTGGTACATGCTGAATCACTGTCATCATACAATCACAACAGAATACAAAAAGGAAAGGCAGCCAATTAGTCAAGTCAAGGCCACACAAGCGAAAGCAGTATTAATTTGGAAGTGCGGGCTAATTGCTGGACACTAGCATTATGTCACTTAAACCAGATTTATTGCTGAGCGTAATACATGCTTAAGAATAAAAAGAACAACCACCCCTTCCTCCCAACTTATTACTGAAAGGCTTTAAAATTCTCCTGAGCGTCTGTTAGGCAGTTTTAGAACTAGCTTCTCTCTGCTGTATTTTTTTTTTTCTTTTTACATCTCAACTAACCTATCCTTTTGGAGACTGGCATAACGAGCACACATGCAATCTACTACCATCCCCTCTTGTCACCACAATTAGCCCACTAGCTCATAACCTTTATCGAGAACCATGATAATTTGAAGGAATAAGAATCTGCTATAGAATGTCTAGAAATACAAAATTCCTCAGAGGTGGTTTGAAGACTGTTATGATGGGTAATGAAATTATTTTTTTTATTTACCTGATTCTTGTCAGCTTTTGTACTCCCATTTGTGGTCATTCTATTCATATTTATATATTCATACCCATTTGTACCATTTGTACCAGCTAGTGATGCCAGCCTTAATCTCCCACTGGCCATGTTCTCCATAACCATCTTCTCTCTTTCTCCTCGATTTGAACCTTAAAGTTATGGCAGCTCTTGCCTTCCCAAGTTCACTTGCTACTTTAATAGTTAGGAAAAATTATAATATTATTATTAATTTGAGCTGTAACAAGGACATGTGCTAATGAGAAAAAAACAACAAACAAAACCCCCAAGCACAGGTTTGCCTGCCAAGCAGCCCTTCACTTGTTGCTTTTGACTTGGATATCTGGAAGATAAGATTGAATCACGGCATCACAGAACAATTCAGCTTGGAAGGGACCACTGGAGGTCATATAACCCAACCTCCTGCTCAAAGCAATTGTATCAGGTTACTCAGGAACTTGTCCAGGCTATTTCTGAGTATCTCCAAGGAGGGAGATTCTACATCCTATCAGGAGAGGAGGTGTGGAAGATACCTAGAGATACAAATGCAACTTTAGGGCCTGAGCCGATTTCTAACTATTTGGTGTTTGGAACAAGACAGAAAAGCAGAGAATTCCACAATTCCCTAAAAAGCTCCCATTTTTTTGAATCTTGATTCACAACATCTGGCACTGACCTCTGTTAGATGGCAAAACTGCAAGCACTTCACTTAAAATTCACCTTGCTTCACCTTGTTTGACTTACAACTTTACAGTCTGCAGAATATCAGAAGCATTGCTTCCTATAAAAAATACTGTATTTAACTGCAGTATTTAAGTTAAATATGCAAAAAAAAGTTGAACAGGAGAATTCAGCTCTCCTCTTTGCAAACCACCTGATGCTAGAGAACTGATCAGTCTACTGTACTCTACTCTGCATAATTTCCCCCATTATTTAGAGATGTTTGGCAAGGGGCAGCTGTCAAAACAAAATGGGTGGGGGTTTTCTGTTTAATAACCCTTAGGTAACTATACATATCTACTAGAAATGTGTTGCTGGGTGTTTTTTTTTGTTTAGTATTGGGTTGGATTTTACTTCTACTGGACATTATAATAGAACCCAAGAACAGAACTCACAAGTGTGCAGTGATGCACCTAAGTACGTTGCCTTTGCTCTTTAATGAAATGAAAAGAAAGATGGGAAAGGCCAACAGTTTAAATCTGAATGTACTAGGCACGGCAGTCAGTGTTTTGACATCTAGACAAAATCATGCATATCAGAGTCCTGTAAGAAACTTGCTAATATCCTTACACTTTTTGGATCTGTACTGCCATTGTAATCACCACGGTATGATTACTGAAATTTATGCTTTCAGTCTCTATTCTAACTGCTATAGTACCACGGTAGTACAGTGCTTTTTTCAGCATTACAACAAAATGAGTAATCTGTATTAACTGGTTTGGAGCGAAGGCTTTATGCAGCGACGGAAGAGGCTGATAGAACATATGATTTTCACAGCTAAGCATTTAAGTCAAGCCAGTTACTGTGGGGGTGAACTAGTTTATTTAATAATGAGGTCTATCATCAGCTATTTCTGCCAGGGCTGCATGACTGGCTTATCCAAGTGACACACAGACTGCAGGAAAGGGGGCATATACTCTGGAAACGGAGAGAACAGGTTGAATTTCAAGTGTAAGTCCTGAATGGTTTCAGAGAAAAAGTCACCACAGCCATTTCTAAGCAAAGAATGTAATCCATGCTCTACTTGCAGTCTGGCTCGTGAGGAATGTGTCCCTCAAGAAACACGTCCAGTAGGCATTCATCCCACAGGGACAACAGACTGCTTGTCTTCTTTTGGAGACAAATGCTACTGCCTAATTAAAGCAGGGTGTACAAAATGAAGTTTCCTTCATTTGCTGAGGAGTGTGGTGGGGTTTTTTTAAGCTATGCTCCATTTAAATTCAGACTACTTTTTCTAGACACAAAAATCCTCAAGGAAATTTATTTGAAATGTCTGGTTGGTTTCTTTGTTGTTGCTGGCTCTGAACTCTCATTCTCGCCGAGCTGTCTTGATCAGGCCATGACTGAATAGCGCGCTAGGAAACCTGCTATCTATCTTGGAAAGGATCCAAAATACTCTGAGTTGGTTTTAACTATTTTTATCATGATTAATAGATCCTACATCAATTCAAATTTACCTAAACATAAAACATCGGAAAAGGAAGTTATCCACAGACTTGTAAGAAATTAATTTAAATTAAATAGCCCACAAATGAAACAGCTTTGTCTTTAACAGAACTGGTTGGAAACAGTTTTTTTACACAGCCTGCTGTTTAGGCAGTGGTTTAAAAGCCGGATTATAACAATCAGAATTAAGGAAGGACGCGTAATAAAGCCAAAAGATACCAGACGATATTGACAACAAAATGATACTGACTCCTTGCAAAGGTTGTAAACTTTGTGTGACCCTCATCTCTATTTGAGTATGAAAATCCAACAACTTTCATTTCCTTAACATTCTGGAAAAAAAGACAAGAGGATGGGAAATCATTTTAATGATACTGTTACGAAGTAAACACAAATGATGGAGCTGTAGCTACGATTACAATTATGACTATGCTTTGGGACCACACAGTTGATAATATCCTGGCGTTATGTGGTTTGCGCTACTGCTTGAGTTCAATTTCCTTCAGATAATGTATTTGGATTCCATAATATGCCTCTCTGGTGAAACCAATAACTGAATCCAGTGGTAATTCCTCAGGGAGTTATAATTTATGGCAATTGCCTGTTCCCACCACTTTTCTCAGTAATTTGTTCCAATGATTAATAGCCTCACCGTTAAAGATAAATAAGCGTGCCTTGCTTCTAATTTGAATGAGCCTGACCTCAGCATGCAGCCATTTGAGGTTCTTACATTTTTCTTCCTCTAGAGGAAAGAGGCCTTTTGTACTGGCTATTATTTTTCCCCTATATACATACCGTATATTCACCTCCCACCTTCTCTCTGACAGACGTAAATGATTGAGATCCTTAAGTCACCTACTGCATCTTAAGCCATGACTCTTTTTGTGGCAATTTTCTCCAAATCTTCATCAGTGTGTTGAAAGCACAGATACCAGATGTGCATGCAGTATATCCATATTGCTCATACCCACAAAATCACACCTCTTCTCCTAGCTATGACCCTGGTTTTTGTCACAGCACTACACAAAGAACTACTGCTGACTGCCGACCTAAGTCCCCCAGAATTCTTTTCAGGTTTCTGTATTACTGCTTCCAAATGCATGCATTTCTTTACATTGTGTGTAGCTAGTAAGCCATATTATCTATATTATCTCTACTTTAAACTATCAGAGGAGGGAAAAAAGCAAAAATCACCCCCCAAACTTCAATCTGAAAGCAAATACAAAATTCTAACAAGTGTAACATCATAAGCTTATACAATGAGCCATCTCGCCTCTGCAGATTCTCACTTCACAGCTCAAAATGCAATTTTGATTGCATTTTGCAATCAAAAGATGCAAAAGATTAAAGGTAAACATACCAGACTAAAGTGAAGGGCAGCACACCTTATCTGCAAACATCTTTACTAATTTACTTTGCTTGTCACCCAAAATGAAGACTATGTATACACACATTTGTCTGAATTAAAATATGACAATTATGTCATATTAACAACTGCAGAGAAAAATAAAAAGAAAACCAGAAAAGAATGCCAATGCAGTGGGAAAGGGGGTTACGCCACCTCCTTATATAAACAACACAAAAAAAGAAGTCATGCTTGACTGCAAAAAACAATCATACAATTTTTTCTTAAAGACTAGTGTCTCACTGAAAGTCACTGAAGCTTCCCCAAGGACAACTTGAATTAGAGTCAGAGGCCAAACTTAAAGACACCTCTGTGAAACCTAATCCTCTTGCCCATTTAAAATGCTCCTGCAGCTTCTGGTCAGCAAAACACACCACTGGGATTGCAGTGGCAGTTTTGCTTATTTTTCTTTAGTATTTTCAAAACCAAATAAATATCTGAACAAGTGTCAACACAACTAAAATAAAAGCAGATGGGTTCAGCTAATCTTCTCCTTTTGCCACTCTAGATCAGATTTTTCCCCTTCCAAAATACTATCTTCTGGCATTATCAACACAAGTGTTTAGAGGACAAAAATGCATTAGAAATGTAAGTGTTTCTTCTGTGGGTTTATATGAAAGGGGATTCCTAGTTGCTTGCTTTTCCACCATCCTTTGGAGATACTCCTGTCCAGGCATGGATTTAGGTTATAATAATGAACCCTGTGTCTTTTCAGACTTAGGCTGAGCCTGAAAGCACAGCACATTTGTTGACACCAGTACCCCACAAGAACCCGCCAAATTTCTTCATAAGAAAAATTTAAGCAGTAAGTAATTAGAGCAAGGCAAGCATTTATACATCACCTGGATAAAACCAAAAACCTCTGCATTCAGAAAACCATTTTAGAATCATAGAATCATAGAATGTTTTGGGTTGGAAGGGACCTCTAGAGGTCATCTAGTCCAACCTCCCCTGCAGTGAGCAGGGACACCGCTAACCAGATCAGGTTGCTCAGAGCCCCATCCAACCTGGTCTTGAAAGTTTCCAGGGATGGGGCCTCCAACACCTCTCTGGGCAACCCGTTCCAGTGTTTCACCACCCTCATAGTAAAGAATTTCTTCCTTATATCCAGTCTAAACCTACCCTGGTTTAGTTTAAAACCATTACCCTTTGCTTTGTCCTGTCACAACCAGCTCTGCTAAAAAGATTGTCCCCACCTTTCCTATAGGCTCCCTTTAAGTACTGGAAGGCCGCAGTACGGTGTCCCTGGAGCCCTCTCTTCTCCAGGCTGAACAACCCCAACTCTCTCAGCCTGTCCTCATAAGAGAGGTGCTCCAGCCCTCGGATCATTTTTGTGGCCCTCCTCTGGACCCGCTCCAACAGGTCCATGTCCTTCTTGTGCTGAGGGCTCCAGAGCTGGGTGCAGGGCTCCAGGTGAGGTCTCACCAGAGCAGAGTAGAGGGGCAGAATCACCTCCCTCAACCCGCTCACCACACTTATGTTGAACGTAGCCCAGGATATGGTTGGCTTTCTAGGCTGTGAGTGCACATTGCCAGCTCATGTCTAGCTTTTCATTCACCAGTACCCCCAGCCTGTATTGATACCCGTGGTTGCCCTGACCCAGGTAAAGGACCTTGCACTTGGCATTGTCGAACCTCATGAGGTTGACACGGGCCCACTTCTCGAGCATGTCAAGGTCCCTCTGGATGGCATCCTGTCCCTCAGGTGTGTCAACCACACCACCTGGCTTGCTGCTGAGGGCGCACTGCAAACTTACTGAGGGTGTACTCGATCCCACTATGTCACTGATGAGGATATTAAACAGCACTGGTCCAATACAGACCTCTGAGGGACACCGCTTGTCACCAATCTCCATCTGGACATTGACACCCTCTGGATGCGACCATCCAACCAATTCCTTATCCACCAAACAGTCCACCGATCAAATCCCTACCCAATTCAGAGATGACATTGTGGGGGATTGTGTCAAAGGCCTTACAGAAGTCCAGATAGACGATATCCATAGCTCTTCCCTTATCCACTGATGTAGTCACACTCCCTCACTCCATTAGGTTGGTCAGGCAGGTCCTGCCCTTGGTGAAGTCATGCTGGCTGTCTTGAATCACCTCCCTGTCCTCCATGTGCTTTAGCATAGCTTCTAGGGGAATCTGTTCCAGGATATTCCCAGGCACAGAGGGTGAGGCTGACAGGTCAGTAGTTTCCACGGTCCTCCTTTTGACCCTGTTTAAAAATGGGTGCAATGTTTCCCTTTTGCCAGTCCCCAGGGACCTCACCTGAATGCCATGACTTTCAAGTATCACGGAAAGCGGCTTGGCAACTACATCAGCCAGTTTCCTCAGGGATGTATCTCATCAGGTCCCATAGACTTATGTATGTATTTTACCAGAGTTTTTGTCCATCACAGAACAATAACTGCTCAGGGTCTTTCTGGACATGTCCAACAGCTCACTGGGGTCTCCAGCAGACTCCACGCACCCACTGGCTCTTTACTTTCTCCTTAAAAACTCCTCTTCCCCCTGCCTCACCTGGTTCCCTTAATCTCTGTACTCCAAAAATGCTCCATCTTAAAGGCTCAGGTGTGTTGGATTCTCCTACCACAGCTGAACAAATATTTCCCTGCTCTTGATTTGATCTAACAATGTTGTCAGCAACTCCAAATACAGATATAGCACTTTCAGATACTTGTCTCCCACACCAAGGCAAAAGTGTAAGGCATTTTGCATTTTATTACTTGCAAACAATAGATACAAAACTGCGGCACTCACTGTGAACATGAAAATGTTACAAAATGTGTTTATAATCTTCACAACAATCAGAAAAACATTTTAAAAATCAGTATTAATTTCCTTCAGACTCTCTGCCTTCTCTCCACCAGTGCCAGGACCTCTCCTACCTTCTATGTGTTTGCCAGGCTTCAACCCGAATGGGGCACCTCTGAAAAGCTCGTGTCTTGTATGGACAAAACCAGATGGGATGCAACACCACCCAAAATTACGTCCGGTATGCCAAACTCCCATTTCCTTCTGCCCACCTCCCTTCCACATCAACATTGGACATGCTAACAGAGAGGAAACATCTCAGGTCCAGACAGTCTTAGGCCCATGCTGCGTGAAGGAGTGGATTGCCTCCTCATCCATTTTCCCTTAGTCTTGCAATTGAATACTATAAATCAATAAACAAGCTGTTAAATTGATTTTTTTTTCCCAAGATATTAGATGCTGAATTAACTAAGCCTTAAATAAAACAGAATTCCAGCAGAGGAAATTTCACAGTCTGAATTGAATTAACACAGTCAAAAAATTCTCCAAGTTTTCACCCTCTTCTACTTCACACTAGGAGCTGAAGTCCGGGTAAATCAAGACAAAATCTCTGATAATGGCACACTACAAACTTTCCAAACACCTCAAGGAAAATCCTATGACTTATGGTTACAGCTAATTTGTAACACAGTATAAAAGTACTTTAAATTATTATTTGTATTTTGTTTCTCCCCCACCTTTGAACTTCATTTGTTGATATACTGATAAATAACTAACCTTTAAAAAGCAGCTTTTAAAATTCCTCAGTAGTTAATTAACATATTGAACACTTATTATCACATCTATTAATGTCACAGTTATCAAAGGTCCTGAAAAGCTTCCTCCGACACACTTCTGTATTTCTCACTGGCAATATCAACCCTCAGTTTTGTATACAAGCATCAGGCAGTTAGCTTCCTTCTCAGGTGTGCTCTACACAAGGTAACTCACTAAATAGGAAAACAGTAGAATTACTACTTTTTTTCCCCCCAACACACAGAACAAGATAATATTTGTAAGAAGAATGTTTTGATAAGAAAAGAAGTCTAAAGATTTTTTTCACAAATGCAAGCGGGTTAGAAGTTTTGTAATAGCAACAATGAACAGCATACACATAGCAATCCATATTAAATAATCATTATAGAAAATTCATTAATTCCCTGTAATAGTGCCAGAACTAATAAAGCACTGTTAAACCCCTGATATTCTATTTCTAAAACTGGTTATATTTTGCTAGCCAATTCTGCCTCTGAACACAAGCCCAATAAACCCAAACAAGTAAAAGGCTAAATGCTATTTTCTATTGCAAGGAATCTCTACCTAAACTTTTTTTTTTTTTTTAAATAATTAGTGGTATTATAAAAGAAGTAAAACTACAATCCATATAAGAGAAATACTCCAGTTCAGGATACACAGTACTTAAAATTAGTAAAGT
>NW_009260493.1:10837677-10901544 GCF_000687185.1 Egretta garzetta | reverse complement strand
ATTAGGAAACAACTGTCAGTTAGCACTGAATTTCTCAGCAATCCAAGCTGCTTAAACCAAGCTTTAGTCAGTTAGTTCTGCCATGTACCCACTGCGTAATGAACCTGCCGCCCTCAACACTTTATTGCCACTTATGATAATAAATAAATAAATAAATTTAAAAAGCAATCCAGATAGTTAATTTGATACTCTCTCAACAGAAAACAGAACAAAAAAGGTGAAAAAGTTATATACATCTTTAATTTTTTCCTGGACTTTGGAATGTACCTAGCATATTTTGTTTTAAATTAATTACTTCATTTTTTTCCCTTTTATTTCATATTGCCCTATACTTTCAGGCTTTGTAGTACATAACACACAATTCTTTCCCATCCCTCAACCATATGGGATCAAGTCCGCAGCATTATTTTATTTTCGCATATATGACACTTCTGTAAGAAAATAGCAAACTATCAACAATCCCGTTTGCCTCTTGCCTTGTAAGTCGAGCAGCATTTGTCAAACCTGTTCCAAGAACATCTAATTCTGTATGCTCAGGACAGCCTTTCAGTTTGGAAGTATGTCATGTTATAAAAACACTTTAGTATAGACTGCCTTTTTGCGGAAATAGTACGCTTCCATGTTCTTTAGTCAATAAAATTGAAAAAAAAATGTTTTTGAAGTTTATAAAAGAAAGAAACTAAGATATAATCAGCTCAGACGTTCAGAGATTTTGAAATTGTTAAAAATACATAATCAGAGATGGAAGAGATGAAACATTTGCTGTGGCGATAGAGGGACTCAAAATGATTGAGCGAGCAAGAGCAAGAAACCCACAAAGTGAAAAAAATAAACCTCTTACATTCCTTTTGCGTTGCGTTTGTTTTGCATTTGGTATTTACTTCCCAGCTACTCCACATGAACTATTATTAAATAAAAGCCTTCACATTTGATATGCCATGAAGCTGCTACAATTACCCTCTGATAATCTTGACAGCTACTGTTGACCTTTTGCCATTTGCTGCGATGTTGCGTAACAAGAACAATGCATATGCTATTTTTATTACAGGAAAACTTCTGAGAAAGATAAACGTTTCATTTATTAGGAAGGTTTCTTTATGCTCCAGGTCCTGAGATTCAAGCACCCATCGAGACGGACACCAGTATGGTTGTGCAACCCACGCCATGCCCAGCGCAGACAGCGAGCCCATAGCTTGAGTGCTGCACATCACCCAGGCCCTCCCAATTCTTATAAACATCGTAGGAGGCTTTTATACTGCACTAATGTATGTAACCAGTGCTACAATATTCAGCTGGTAGAGCCTACAAACGTGATTTCCCACTCCATCTCAGTTTATATCAGAGACACAAGTTCCCAGACTTATTTCCTTCCCCACTTCAATGCCGTTTCTGCTCCCTCTCCTGTAACACACATCCTCTGGCACCCTGAAGAGCACCACTTCTGTGTCCCCTGACAAACACAGCTGAAAACCATGACCAGCATCAACACGAGGAGAAACACTGTGTATAAATATATTACCTTCAATGTGGACATATTAAGTGAGATCTTGTAAGCTAGTGTTTAAGCTGCCTAAATTGTTTAAAAAATAGCAATCTTTGATGCCAAACAAATAATTTAGTCTACAAACCTAATTATCTGAATCAAAATCATGCAATGCTGAAACAGTAATGCTGAAATAAATCTTAGGTTTTGATAGTTCTAGGTACCAAATATCAGCAATGGTTAAGGATCAACCCTTGCTCTTGATTATATACCCTATCTCGTCCATCTGTCGAAATGGTAAAATTGTATTAACTTCCTATTTATCTGCCAATGAAAAGTGTTGCATTTCCCTTGGATTCCTTTAGTTCTTTTCGTTTGATGCAACCATTAAGCGTAAGGCATAAAACAAAGGACTTTCAAAAAATACAATACATTGCTTCTGTGTTTGGTATACGCAACTTACCATCTTTGGCAAATTTTATTCTGTAAAGCTCACAGTGAATTAGTACTTTTCAGTTCTATTAAAAAAATAAATCAGTTACAAAATGAGCATAAACTTACAACCTACTTACTCATTTTTGCTCTTCTGGCCACAAGTCATCACAATCTGTACTAGAATCCAGTCCAAATTACATGCAATTTACTCTTCTACATATGGAAAAAAAAAAGTCATTTTGAAAAAATCAAAGGAGTTCTTCCTACCAGCTGTCTCTTCCTCCCTGCATGCCTGCCTATTTGGACTTTGCATCTCTCAAACGTCAAAGTGAATTTTAAACCCATTGTAATGTTTGGTGGCTTTTTCCAGAAATCAGATTATATAACACCTGCTCATCTCTTTCACTCCACTTTCTTAGATTTGGGATCAGAATGGAAGCTGAATTTAGCTTTCCAGCGTCACGTGCAAAAGGAGAGCTGTTAACCTCCTTGTAAGTTTATAAGCACAAGTCACTTTGCAGAGTACCTCTAGTGTTTAGAGACACCTCGTTTCACGATAAAGGGCAGTTAACACCTGTAAAGTAATTATATCTACCAAATGTTGTTGGCCCGAAATATGAATATATAATTGTTCCTGCCATCTGTTAATTATACTAGTTGAATCACTTATTTAATCATATACATTTACTTGACATCTACAAACTTTTTAATAGCTTTCACAAATGCTATCCTGGTGCTCAGGCAGAACTAAGTCGCCGTTTGTGTGTCCCACAAGGAAACGACGTGGTTATACATGAGGCCAGCTTTCGCAGCAGCTCGACAAGACGGGAAGGCAGTTAGTGCTAGGCATCTCCCCAGCCTCGCCGTGCCGGCTCACAGCCACAGGGACCAACGGGGAGTGACCAGTAGAGCCAGAGGCATCATTCGTCAGCAACAAGACCGGCTGGAGTGAAGACCCAGGGAAAAAGGGAGGCAGCCGGCGGGTTGGGATGTGGAGGGAGTGACAACCTGACTTCCTACGAAAGCCACCCGAGTCGTCCTCAGGTCAACGATTGCTGCTTCTGAACATCTGAAGATAAGGAATCGATGCAAAACATGGAGTGATATGTCCACAATTTACGAACCACATCACAGCTTTGGCACTGAGCTCTCTTTGCCTTCTCTAGTCCATCTAAAGCACCTACGAGCGTTGTCCAGCTGAGGCTGCTTTAAAACACTGCAGAACTGCAGGCAAAATTGAATTTTGCTGTTCTCCAAGGATAGGAGAAGGTACAACTTGCATTGCCCTTGCTGTAGTGGTGGAGGGAGGCTTTGGGGGGGGGATCTCTGATGACACCTCCCTCACACCTCAGAGCTAGTTCCTTTAGACCTCCTTACTGACCTGACATATGCATCCCCGCCCAAACAAGCTCCATTCTGCCTCCCCCTCACCCCCAGTGGTGCTAAAAGCCAGAGCAAGGTGGGAGAAAGAAAAAGCAGACCATGACCTGTCTCCCTCTGCTCTCAGTCTACGCGGGAGAAAGGCCAAGAGCTGGTGGCAAGTCAAGATTCCCTTCCTTGACACAGCTCATGCTCCCAGCCTTGGATAGTAGCTGCGGCAGAGGTGGGAATGAAGATAGTAAATCCACAACCATGCCAGTTTTTCAGACGTTTTACACAGCTTCCTACTCGGCCTGCATCCACAGCCACCTTGTTGCTATCAAACTGTGTCCAGCCACAGTGAGCCTAGGAAAAATGAAACAATAAAACTAAAACAACTTACTGGAACATGTAGCACAATTTCCCTGATATTGCTTTAATATCAGGGACAGGAAAAAATGGTGCCATGCATGTGTATTTTGGAGATTAGCAACCTAAAATACTCTGAAACTTTTGATGCAAATTGCAATGTCTCTAAGATTACCTCCCTGAGTTTGTGTTGCAAATACAGAGACGTTACAGTGCAAACCAAAGTGTTTCTACTAACACAGTTCTGCAGGAAAAGGTGTCCCCAGGTTAAAAACAAAACAAAACAGAATTTAAGTCAGGTTCTTACTACTCGCACATTTAAATAATTATTTTAACAGGCAGTATTTGCATGCCTATGGACATATCCTCACTTCTTTCCACCTTGGAGAAAACCCCCTGCTAAACTGAACTTTAATGAAAGGAAAAATAGCTTTTTAAAAAACCTCTCTTTACCAGTATATCATTAAAGCTAACAGTAGGTAAGAAACATGCATAAAAATTCATGCAAGTGTGAGGATAGCTGTCATCTTACTGAAATCAATTTCTAACCTAGCACCACGAAGTGAGCCCCATCTTATCTCTCCATCTTCACAGCTGGCTATATTCCATGCAGCTCAAAACTGCTGACCTTTCTAAAGCTGCCTAAAAATTTCCTCTGCTGCTTGAACATTAATCCAGAGCACACAGCTGAACTCTGCTGGTGATCAAGCTCAAATAGGTAGAACAACATTTCCAGCCTGGTGTGGTGGTGGTGGGATAGCAGCTGCACAGGCACAGGGAGTAGAACCTGGTTGGCCCCAGAAGCCTGGGAAACACTGGGAGAGGTACAACTCGCAGTCATCTCTACCCTACAAGACAGCAGCTCTGCCTTATCAGGCGACTATTAGCGGTTTTGATGTGATAAATGCAAATACAGCCAGCAGAAAATGAGCAGCACCCTTGTGCTGGACACAAGTTATGTTCTTGTAACATAAAAGTATTTTTTTCTAACAATTCAATTCAAAACTCAAGGAAACAAATTCCGAGAAATCTACTTACTCTGATTTGCAGCTACTTTGCATATCCCCTAGTTGATGAATCATTTCTATTGAATCCTCTAGATAGAAACTGCAATGAGTTATTTTATTTTCCAGAATACCCAGAAATAGGTTACAAAACCCAGAACCTTGCTTAGATCAGCACTACAAGTGCATTTTTTGCTTGGAAAGGTAAAAGGCATGTGGTGTCTCCTTCATTTCTAGGGGAGATCCTGTATTTCTCAAGGTTCCACTCTGGGGAAGCAGCTGCAATACACCACTGCACTCTCCAGGCAGAAAGGCAATGCGTGGGGCTGGCGCCAAGGGTCAGCTGAAACACACATCCAACCTCCTTCTTCCAGGAGGAGGAAAGGGGCTAGAAAAGGCAGGATGGGGGATGCTGTTTTTGAAAAAAAACGATGAAAAGCTACCAGTGGTCACATCAGGGTGTTAAGGGGCTCCCTGGGGGCTGGGAGCCATGGGGAACCCCCAGGGAGGGCTGGGCAGGGCCTTGCAGCTTGGGCCCCTAAGTGTGCTGGTGCTGTCTTTCTGTGCACACCACAGAGACCTCAGATACCTTCAAAAACTGTAGATATGCACATAAGGTCTCCACAGAAATTAGGTGAAAATTAAGTACACTTTATTTGAATCAATTATGATTAATTCAAATGTTGCAACTAATAAAGAGGTCAGCAAGTAACTTAAAATGTGTTAAAGGGGGTGCCTGGGTATACCAAGAAAGCCCTAGACCATAATTGTCTCTTCCCATTGCTCGGAGGTTTCCTATGTAAGGACAGCTTGCTAAAATATCAAACTTTCTCTAGAGAAATGAGAAATAAATTGAAGTCACACACTGCGCCTTTTTCAGCAAGGATTTCAAAAATTAAGAGGATTTCATCGGCTATCACAAATATATCACCGAGCACTATGGGCTCAAGATCTAACATTCTAGCTATGCCTGTATTGATCTTTCCATTTCTTTTGATACTAGTTTTCCCTTTTTCTCAGGCAAGTGTCACTTTAAAAGCATGCAAACGGTATTTGGTGAGGACAAGGACTGCTGGGCACTCTGCCAAGGCCTATGAATGCTCAGAGGCAGCTGAGAAAGAGAAAAAGGCAACGGTCTGAACACCGATTCAAAAGGAGAAAAAAAGACAACTAGCCTGAAACTAGAGATTCAGAGAAGACATTGGCAAAAATCAGTGTGGCACGGATAGAGCCAAAGGATCCATTTAAGTACACTTAGAGTTTACACAGCTAGCTGAAGTGAAAGCAGACAAGTCTTCATTACCAATCACTGCAAGAATTTTACGTATTGTTAAAGACAATAAAACTGTAAATGAATTCAGGGAAAGTTATTGAGCTTAGAATTGAACTACATTCTCTGCTTAGACATCTTGGTAATTAATAGCTGAATTTGATGCTAAACTGCTTATTTCCTATTATTTCCTTCCATATGCCAAAGCAGATAACTATGCATTATTTTCACATTTGCAAGTCACGCAGGCACATAACTAACCGTATCAATAGCGTATTAAACACGCTAAAGCAAAATTATTCATTTTCTACATCGAGAACTCCTTTTTCCCCGGCACGCGGCTGCCTCACCCCTCGTGCAGGCCGAGCCGTGCCTCTTGCCCGGCCTGGCGAGCTGCACACAGTCCAAGGGCTGTTCTGCAGACAGAGCCGTTCATTCTCAGCACAGGCTTGTACGCCCTAAAGTTTGCTTGCTTTTTTTTTCAGGTACCACTGGGTCTAATAAATTATATTGTTTTCCCCCATAAAGCTACCTCCCTATATCATTGGCCATCACAAATACAACAGTGCTACTATTCCTAAATATTTTGCAGGGTAAAGTTCCCATTGACTGCAGTTGTAGCAGAGTAAAATGCGTAGTTGTGTAGGTTGCTCCCCGGGACCCCAGTGCAGGGGCCCAAATTAAATTCTATCAATGGCCACTTGTGAAATATCCGGTTTAATAAGACCTACCTAGAATCACTCTGAAACTTCCAGAGAATCCAGGTTTTTGCGAGCAGAGCTCAACTTCTTTCATCAAAAGGGGATTCTGTCTCATTCCGAAGTCTTCTGCCTTGTTTGCCAGCGAGTCTCAACTTTCTACAAATCCATTAAGGGTCTTACTGCCAAGAGACCCCTTTATTAAATAACTGATTCTTTACGAGACACCCCAGAGCACAATCATCCTCTTCACTGAATGAGCTAAAGATTACCGCTAATGAGACAATTGCACATTATCTCGGTGCGTACCCTGAAGAGGAGCAAATAAGAGATTGCACCGGCAATCAAAACCTAGCATTTTCTAACTAACGAAGGCTTGACTTTGACACCTGTGTACAACTTCTTTTCCTTCACAGAACAATTTGTGCTATTATGCAGATACCCACCAGAACCGTGAAGAGCTTTTGAGCTTTTCAAGTCCCCGGCAGAGACAACTGCAGCTTTGAGGTAATGGGGCAACAGGGAGGGATTGACAATCTGGTGCAGATACATGGAACATCACTTTGGAGGGATGACATACTTTGTTGTTGGATTTGCAGTTTTACGCTGGCATTTAAAAAATAGTGATACACAGTGATCCTAGACTACATTTCAGGCTCGCTTCTCAGCTTTCTCTAAATCTGGTCCGTTCTTTTCTATCCTCTAGGCTGTCCATGACCCGCGTCTACTTTCCCCCTGACTTCACTTCTCTTGCTTGTATTACTTCTCCCACACAAACTCTTGTTTTGACTCCAGGCTTCTCAGCACAGTGCTTGCTTTCCAGTCTGCCCTACTTGCAGAATCACACAACAGAGGTCAGAAGACACCTCTGGAGATTGTCTAGACCAACCCCTCTGGGTAAAGTGGGGTCAACCGGAGCAGGCTGCTCAGGGCACTGTCCAGTCAGGTGTTGAGTATCTCCATGGATGGAGACTCCAGAGCCCCTTTGGGCAGCCTTATCCAGTCTACAATCAGCCTCGCAGTAAGAAAGTTTCTTCTTATGCACTTCCTTTATTGCAGTTCGTGCCCACTGCCTCTTGCACTTTGAACACATACCACTGCAAAGAGCCTGGCTCCATCTTCTTTATTCCAACCATCAAGTATTTTTCCACACGGATAAGATCCCCCTGAACCTTACCTTCTCCGGTCTAAACCATCCTAGGTCTCTCAGCCTCTCCTGTTATGGAAAATACTCCAGTCTTCGTGGCTCTAGTCATCCCACCAACAACTTCTTTCTACTCCCATCTTTGCTGCCTGCCTCAGCTCTCTAACCTGTTTTCTCTCTTAGCAGACCCCGCTCCCCTTGGCTTTTTTTTTTTCTCCCTCATACGGACTTTCTGCCAGGTTTTTTCCCATTTTGCAGGTTCATCTCTTTTCTCCTTTTTTTCAGTCCCTTCCCATGATGCCAGGAAACTACCAGACTATGAAGAGCACAGGGGGACACACGTGTCTTACCCTGTTCCAGTGTCTAGATGGAAACAGCTTTTAACAGTCCAGAATGACAGCAATAAAGATCTGCTCAGCCTCTTACAGTACTGGTCAGCAACGTGCTAATGTAGATAGAATCTACGGGGAATTAGACTTTGAGTTCTTAACAAGTCTCTGCTGAGATGTGATATTTCAAAGGCTTACAACTCTGACAGAATTCTCACAGGAATAGAAAAAAGCCACTCCCTTGACACAAATTCCTTGTGAAGAGTCAAGTCCTTGCTTGAAAGCTCAGGGACATCATACTGTTTCTGTATTTTTGATGCGGACAAAACATAGATCCCTTAGTCGCCGCTTTCAGAAATCTCTAAAGTCTTTTGGCTGATCTTTTTCCCATGCAGGAGACAATTAAAACTCTAAACACCTGGCATGGAAAATTTCAACCCCATTTAATACGCTACTGTGAACAGGGCAAGCAATAAACATTTCTGTAACTAATGGGAAGTGGCAGCCAGCTTCGTAAACACAGCCAATCCCACAGAATAGGTCCTGCACGCTTTTACCCTTAGTCCTGTTAAAAAAATGGTTTCCATTTCTAAAATTGAGTTTTATCAAGTTCGGTCAAGAAATACAGACTTCTCAAGCACAGATACTACCAAATATAATCCTAAATTAAATTTCATGCTCTTTAGTAAAAGCCATGAATACTAGGAAAAGTTTGCCTATTTTTTGAGGGTCTCTTACACCTCTTTTGCCCACACCTATCTTCCCTTTAGTCTTTATGTTTTCTGAGGTAAGACAAGGTGGCTGAGTACATTAATCATGTTCACACTCTGAAAGAAGAAAAAAAAAAAACAAAACCCACAATCCAAGGGAACCAATGAAGCATTTCTCCACATCTTTTTATGTGGAAGGGTTTACTGAGTGTCATCAGATAATGCTACATCCAGACAATTGTCTTGACAATCCTGAATATACAGCTCAACTGCACTGAAAAAGGCTGTAACAATTCAGTGTGAGTTTTTCAACACAGTGCCGTTTTTAACTTTACACAGTAAGTTTCTGGAGTATATTTAGGAGGATAGGCACTTTTTTGTCTGTTTTTCATCACCACCGAGGATCCATTGCTAACTCACTCACATCACAGCCCAGAATGCTGCTTTTTGTGAGTATAATTTGATCAGTGGAAAGATACTTTCCAACATCACCATTAAAAAAAGGTGCAGAATGGATTATTCCACAAGTTACTTTCTTAATTTAGTGTCAGAATGAACTGCAAGAAGCAGTGGAAAGAAAGAAATTTAGAAGTGTGAGAATATGTATCTAAGAAATAACAAGGTGTTTATTAATATTTGCTCTCCTATAATCTCACAGATTCGTAAATCAGTGTTATTCATGGGACTGCAGGTGGAAGCAGTATTTAAGAACAGATGTTGCACTAACTTTCAGTTTTCGGCTTCCTTCAAACTTGCATAAATAAATCCACTTACACTTTTCACTAAAATGGAACTCGGTAGCATCTTACTCACTCAAGCTATATTTTTGGGGGATTCAGTCCTAAAATTAATGAAACAGCAGGGGTAATGTATCATAAAATATACTGTTCTCACTGGACAAATATAGCATAGCTTTAAATTCCTAAGAAAGTCTGTAGCATATTTTGGAAGAGCCAGGAAATCTTGCAATAATGGGAACTTTCATGTCAGTCATCCACCATTAAATCTTTGCTCAGAGGTAAGGACAGATTGCTACTCTGCATGGATAAATTAGGAAATACAGCGATGAGTAAGACCTCCTCCTCTTTGGAGAAAGTCCATGCTACTTTAAAGTAGAAATCTACAATGGATATGCTATGCAAAAGATCAAGTAATCACAGCAGCCTTTGTATAATTAAAAGCAGTTCTAATTCTGGCATTCTTTCAAGCACTAGAAGACAAGCAAGTGTCTGTAATTATGGCAGTCTTCCAAATCCGAGATGTGCCTGACAGGAATAACTCCTTGCCTTAGTAACTGAACATGAACTGCTAATGGTGGGGGGTTGAAAGGAAACCTGACCTAATGGGGATCAAGAGGAAACTTTGGCAGATTAGGTATGCATTGTGCTCGCTCTGTGTGCAGGCTGGAGAGTCACTGAGATGCAGGTAAGCAATTAATTAGGCATCACTGCTGAAATTCACTGTTTTGTCCCGAAAGCTTCTCTCAACACCGGCCTCTGTAACAGGTAACAGCACCCCTATCTCATTGAAGCTATAGTTGAAGAGCTTCCAGTTACTGGGACACACACACAAAAAAAAAAAAAAAAAAGAAGAAAAAAAAAAACAACAATTTGACAGGAAGCACAATGTCATCCCTTAGGTGCCACGGCACAATTTTGTAATAAAAACCCCTAAATAGTCTATACATGTATGCAAGTAACTGAGCTTTGTAAAAAGGAGGCAATTTCCTTCCTTGTCTCTTACAATGGATAGTTACCCATTTAAACACAAAGAATATATCCCTACCACTTCTTAGTTATGTCAAATTAGTGGTACCTAACACTGTGATGCTTCACAAAAGGATTCAGAAGTTGTAAGTGGTGTTATTAGCTGCTCTTTTTTACTCTGATCTTTTCCCCAAAGTAGACGATTACCCTGTGTAGTTCGTACACAAAACATTTAAATAAATTACACATTTATGCATATGCATCCTTTCTTTAAAGATAAAAATAGGGCTTTTCTTCATTCATGGTTGTTATAATTTACTGTGGTAATTTAAGACAATGCAAAAAACCCCAAAACACAAATTGTGCACAGTTAAAAGGGCAATGTTACAGATGTTTAAAATCCTACAGTCTTAAAGTGTATTTTTCAAAGGTATATTATTTCCCCACAGAACTTGAAAAACTGAGGAAAAAATAAATCGTGACTGCATGATTTTGGATAGGTGTAAAGAAGGAGAGAGGGGAATGCTGGCTAATAAATTTGAGTTCACCCACCGATTAAACTCTACACATGTGGTTTTCCTGAAAGTTAATGTTCACTACTACACTGCTCGAAGTTTTAACACGGATTTATTTTCAGTGTCATTGCACGACTAATGAAGAAGAAACAGGTCTATAACCAAATGCCGAGTCAACACAACAAGAGTGCAGAGACAAATAACTGAAAAACTTTTTGCTGGTATTTATAACGCAAGTATAATGTGTCTAGGGTTGATAGATATGTACAAATAATATTTGTAATTATTCTGACCAGAGCAGGCTTTCTACTTCATTCCATCAACGTTCTTGAGAAAAAAGGCAGGTTTTTTTTAAAGGGCCATTTAATTTTCACGTTGGAGTCCCACCAATCAGCCAACAAAGTGCCTTACTGCTAAAGTAACAAACAGCTAGGCAACAGTGATATTAACCATAAGAAAGAAGAAGGTGGTGGAAAGATTTGCCCCCCTCCCTTGGCCTGCTGTTTAAGAGGCAAGTGTAGCATGTGACATTTGAAGTGCCTGTGGAGCTTTCCCTGCTGACAGAAAACATCAATAAACTACACAGCTCTACTACATTTTGAACAAGCGAAATGCTGCCTTCAAAGGTCTTGTTACAAAATGATACAAATACAGTTCTTGTTAATGAAAATGTGGCCTACAGAAAAAGAGAAACCAAGTTTCCTTCGTTAACTTTCTCCTCACTCGCTGCTCACCAGGCAGGAAGAACTCTTTCAACATAAAACTGACTTACCACAAGGCCAACTACAAAATCTAGGTAACTGCTAGGCTTCTAGAAAAGAAGCTAATGCCATATAGTTCAACCCATTGTCATAGCAGCTTATATCAGCACCTCCACCATAGCAGGCCCTACTAGCTACCAAGACAGATTGAGTCTCTCTTATTCAAATACTCCCCACGTAGGGACGGTTTGCGTTCCTCGGGAAAAATGTGCGTCATCTCTTCAGGGGAAAAACATGAGTGCATTGGTAGGAGCGCAATCAGACTCCTCTTCACCTTCAAAGAATACGCACGGTGTCGTACACATGCTTGTACAGCAGGCAGCAGGGTAGACAACCTATGATCAGGATTCTCAAATGCCGTGGCTGTGCAAGTGATACAGATCTGCTCTCAACTGCTATCTAGCACTGGCTAATCCAACCTAGTTCTATTGATGTTAAGTTCACTCTTGAAAGCTTTGTATTCCCCCCAAGGCTGCTCACAATTTCACTTGAAGGCCACTAGTATTTTAGATTACCTCTCAGTCTGGAAGAAAAACTGAGACATCTTACTTGCAGCCTGTGTCACACCCCAATTTATTTTACCAACTGCTGTGGAATTATTTGTTCTTCGAATTCTACAGATCTGCTATGAAAAGGTGAAAGTCACAAGGCTCAGAAGTTAAGGGCATAAAAAGGGGAGTGACACTGGAAATGATCAAGAACTAACACATCTTCTTCGTACTAACGAATGGCATGGAAAGCAACTGGTAGCCAGCAGCCAAAAGAAAAGTAGAAGGGAAAGTATCAATGAGAGCAGACCATGACTGTGGACAGATGGGAAGGTTGCAATGCTACCCACGTGATGTATTTAAACTTTGGAGAGTGTTTCCTTCTAAAACCCTGTGACAATGCAGAGTGCATAGCTATAAACACATTCCTAAAATCTCTCTGCTTTTCTTCCAGGCACGCCACGGTTCTGTCTAATCAGGATAAACAATTCACTCTAATGAAACTTAAATGTATTAGTGACAGTTGAACATGTTTTGCGTTATATAGCTAGGAAAATTACATATCTCTCCCATATAGAAATTAACTTCAGTAACCCCATGAACAATAATTACAATCAACTAACACGAAAACACAACATGACAAAATGCACCCTGCAATTTATCTCCTCAACAAAATTACGCTGTACAGAAGGGAAGGTATTCCATCACTTAACTCAGTACCGGTGCACCGTCAGGCTAATGAAGTTCCTTCACTTACTGCAGATTCCTTCAAATCATTAGACACTTAAGATGAAACAGATGCCATACATAGCCTCTTTTAGGCATTAACATGAATGTAATCCAACTGCTCTCTATGCTATGATTTTGCATCTTTTTATTTTCTGCAATGTAAAAGAGAAACGCCGAACAACATAGCTATTACTTGCAGCTCAAATAGAATGGTATGGGTTTCCAATGTGAAGAAAAAAAAATAGCCAACCCCACCTCTGAAGACATCAATGGGATTAGTATTAAAACAATACGAAAGATACATATCTTTCAAGAATCAAAGTTTAAAAGGGCACCATCAAATGAGTTAACATTTCTGTAATATTGCTTGCTTTCATCCTGACATGATAAAAAAGGAAGAACAGCACTGGTCATCATAGGCAAGTGTATCTATGACTGTAAACAGAGTTAAATCCCTGAAAGAGACACTGTTTGAGCACTAAGATTTAAAAAAAAAAAAAAAAAAAAAAAAAAAAAAAAAAAAAAAGGAAAACATGAAATTAAGATGAAAACCACAAAACTATTTCCACAGTAGATAAAATCTGGGGTAAGAAACAAAAGCAAGCATGTCTATGTAAGAAAGAATTGATAACAACTGTCAAGAAATGTTTTATTTCTTCCACCTCTCCTGCAAGTACAGGTAAGGAAATAGTTGTATTAATTCCATAAATTCCAATAAAGACATAATTAAGCTAGTAGCTTAAGTCATAGTCAGATCTGTATTTAATACAGCTTTAGATGTGTTAAAGAATTAACTATGGAAAATATAAAAATAAAAATAGATTTCAAAATAATGGATATGCTATTTGAGAAAACTGGAAATATAAAGCCATGAGTTTTAGTGTCAAAACATATTGAACAGAATATTTGAAGATAAAATCACTTCCAGTGAAACAAAAAAGCAATTATCTCTATCTCTGTATTTCATCAAAATACCACCATTTTCTATGAAAAGAACTGGATGCTAATTATACATATTTCATTCTCATGGTCTATCTTCTCCCTCTTTCTCTCTGCCCATCATTTTATGAAGTCTCTCCTAAGAGTTGATAAAAGTGTCTTTTTTGACCACAGAAATCAAAACAAAGGACTAAAGAAAATTTTCTACTTCAACGGCATCCTCCTTTACATTGCTTAAAATTACTGATAGGAAGAAAGGTATCCCCTAGTCCACAGAATGAGCAACAGTTTGTAAATATCGAAAGGGTGGTGAGACACTGGAACAGGTTGCCCAGAGAAGCTGTGGACACGCTATCCCTGGAAGTGTTCAAGGCCAGGCTGGATGGGGCTCTGAGCAACCTGATGTAGTGAAAGATGTCCCTGCTCATGGCAGGGGGGGTTGGAATAAGATGACCTCCAAAGGTCCTTTCCAACCCAAACCATTCTGTGACTCTATATATCACGGAATAGGATGACACAAATAGATGACACTATTTGACTGAAAATTGCGCAATGAAGATCAGTTTTATAGCAAACCATGCATTCAAGATAATGCTTGCCGCTCAGTTATTAGATTGCACATGTTGAAGAACAGCAAAAAATGTTTTGCAGCAGACTTACCCCTCCCTTGCTTAGTACACATTGACTGGAGTGGAAAACCCCTTCACAAGCACTAGGAAGCCCATCACAGTAGAAAAGGAAGTACCAGTATTCCAGTTCATCAAGGACACAAATCCAAGTTCTGTACAACTAGCTAGCAAGTCAGGCACCTTTGGAAAACAAACAAAGCCACCCCAAAGCCAAACCCCAAGACCCACCATCAAAGACCTCAAGAACGAGCACCTGCCTTCTACTGCTGTCTTTGTAGCCTTAACTTATGGAGTGAAAGATCAGGATAAATTAGTAGCATTTTCTTAGAATATATATATATTAAAAAACCCAGCCCAATTCTTTAGTAAGGACAGTGTAACATGGATATTATTGTCAGGGTGAAGAACAAAAGTCTTATGAGTCCAGTTAAGTCATATACTTTACATGCAATTAGGTTAATAGAGGAAATCATCATACTAAAGAACAGTACTTACTGGTTTGATTAATGATTCCTTTCTTGAAACAGCTGATTTATCAGGAAAGATACTTCTCTGCTATATGCTGTAGAACTCTAGAATGTATACTATCCCTAAGATGTTTTAATGATGATTAGCTTGCATGGATTATGGTACACTAAGTTAAAAAAATTTAATGCATTCATAAATTGAATTTCACTTGATTTTAAAATCTGGGTTTATCATGACTTTAGGTGTGCCTCATAAAGAAGGTGCAGAAACTTAGGCTACCAATAAGAAATTCCAGTGATGTTCAGCAACTTCTTAAACACCTACTTGACTTGGAAGCCAAGTGTGAGTTAACATTTGTCTTACAGGATAATGAAGCAAATGATTTGCATGAACATTATTTGTACACCTGGGCCCAGACTCTGATTCTGTCTAAAATTAAAAGTACCAATTGCTCTTCTTCTTCCTGATGTCTTTATCCTAGCCAACAAATCTCAGACTTTCTCATAAGGGGAAAGAGGTGGGAGAGTGCAGAAAAGATAATAGCAGAAGTAGCTGCTGATCAGAATGAAATCAAAACCTTCAGCCAAAATCAACAACCTGCAAGCTTGATATCCTCCAGTTATCACACCAATAGGAGGGTGCAAGAGTAGCTCTGTGCAGAAGCTCAAGAAGCAGCATAAATTCATTCATTTTCAGTTTTAAAATTCAAATTGAGCTGCCTGCAGAGAAGCTGATAAGCTCTCTAGTAGAGTATAAAGTGTACACAGACCTTAAGATCTAGCACAGGTGGATTATGTGTAATGAAGTAAAAGGAATAAATATCATCTAGGGTGAATGAATCCATCACAACTCTTACCCATGCAAGCAAAACAAAGCACAAAATGCAGCCAGAGTTATGAATATAAATATCTCAAAGAATATATAAATATTACATTTACAAGAATGTGCCTTAGACTTCTGAGTAAAATGGAGTTCTACAGTACACATTATATTTCTAGGAGAATGTAAAGCAAAAGGTAAGGAGTTTTCTTCTTCAACTGTTGTGTTAACGAAGAAGGACCAGAGCAGGAAGGAAATTTTTAAAAGGAGGTAAGTTGAGGAGCATAAATTATCACAATTCTCAGTATCTTTTTTAAGAAAAATAGAACCAAAACCAGACATCCTGCCTTTTCCTACAAAAGGTCTGTTAGCCAATAAGCCATAACACTAAGCACTCATATAACTTCTGCACAGCATTTATCTTTAGGCCTGTCACCGAGATAAGTCAGTCAGTCCTGTTTATTTCAAAACAGTGAATTTCTTCAGAATTAGTGTTTACATTCACATTTCATACATGACTTAGTTGAAAAATGAAATAAAAATGTGTTTGGTTTTTTGGGTAGGTTTTTGTGGGTTAGTTTTTTGGTGTGGGGGTTGTTTGTTTTTTTTTTTAATTACGGCCAATAGGCTAGCCCACAGCAGTCACCAAAGAAGAAATACCAATATTCATACTATACAGTTGCTGGGTTGCACCCATGATAACCTGACAATGTCCTAAACTTCTTTGCACCATGAAATTATGAATGTTGAGCCAGAGCTTAAATATGAAAAAGACCTATCATCCCAGGCACGAGTATCCTATTGCACATATATATGAAAATTTTTTAATCTGGACAGAGAGCTGCTTCAGCATTTTTATTTCCATGTATTTATTTTCAGTAATACATCACAGTTTGACAATAGGAAAATATATAATGTCCATGGCAAAAATTGCAAAAAATCTTGGGGAATTCTGATTTATCAAGTAATGTCAAGAACATCTTACAGGTTGTAACCAGCACTGTCAAGGCCAAACCCGAGACTGTCTTGGATGACATTTTTTCAAGACAAAAATAGTAGTTTTAATGATGGATTTCTCATTTTAAATCAACAAGTATCATAATAAACACCAGTTTTTGTTCATTTGTTGTAGCATGGCAAGATGAAATGTTAACAAATACAAGTTTTTCTAATATGATTTATTTTGTGATATTTATTGCCATTGCCTTTCATCCGATCAACACTGGAATTAAATGTACTACAGCAAGCTTCTAACACACCAAGGTGTAATGGAATCAAGGAATGAACACTCATACTCACCTCCAGAAAACCAGGAATTCCTAAAAAGCCCTCCAACATTACACCATGTAGCAGTGCCACTTTGTCTGCTGAACACTGATTGTACTGCAAGAGCTTTGGGAGCTGGCAACAAAACCAGTGTGATCAGAACTCTAAGGAGATGGTCCAGTCTAGTTTGTCAGAAGGATTGGATTGGTGTTTTATGAAGGTGTATTTCCCTTCGCATCTCCCCTCCTCACCTCATTCTGCCCCTCTCCCAACCCCAGCTTGTCCTCTCCAACCCTTTAACCAGCCCAGCCTGCCCTCCACCGCACGCACATCAACCACAGCTGCTCCCCCTAACCCAGCACCACTGCGCTTACCAAGGCTCAGGAGATTCAGAACAGGAGAGGAAGAGGCAGCTGAGGCTTATCCCAAACAGTGAAGTTGCTGTTGCTGCTGTTGAGGGTGGAAGGGAACCAGGAAGGCTGCTGGGGGTAGAGGAGGCTGCCCTGATTCCTCCACTTTGGTTGCAGAAGCCCCATCTTGGTGCTTGTTGGTCTGCACCTCTTCTCCTAGGACAACTCCCCCAAAGTAACAAAAGACTATGCCACTCTGGTCTACTTGAATAAACGCTTATTTATAGCACCTCATGTACACATTCAAGGTTGTCACTCACTATCTTTCACATAACACCTCCACCTCTGTCAGGGCCACATCTGTGAAGCCGGTAATAGTGCTACCCAAGTTCCTGGGTGCTTTCTCCCATTAGCTTTGGTCTAGTTCCTCCTGAAGAAATATAAGGCTCCTTATTCCTTATCTAAAACCTTCCCTGACCACAATGCCTCCAAACAAAAAAAAAATTACAACCATTAAGCTAAGGTGGCCAAGCCAACAGTGCCCCCTGTTTCCTTGTATTCTGACCTCCATCTCCGTCAGTCCCTTGTTTTAATCTTAGCTTCTAAATTATTTACAGCAAGGACTGGCTTTTTCCCCCCTTCACACTTATACTGGGTACAGTACAGAGGAGCCCTATGCTGTTTCAGAGGAAAACTGATGATTTTCTGCAACACAGAGGAGATAATTTTTACATCTCCTAACATTGGAAGCAAATGAGTTTAAAAGGAAGAAAAACCATGTATAATTAGTTGGAATAAACATTAGTGAATGTTGTTCACCATGATAACTCACAGCGTATTAGCAAATATTCTAAAGTATTTTGATACTCTTAAACCATTTTGAAAATAGGAATACATTTCAGGAAAAAATTATATGGTAAGTGAGCTGGAGTGTAGATTAGCATTGGCTGTAGTTCTGTTCCATTAAATTTGTTATTTTGGGCTCACTGCATATGGGCAAATTCTCAGAAAACTAGTGCTTCTTCACTGCTGCATTTGCAAATGTGTACTGGGGCAATGACAAGTCGTAGAATTAATACTTTAATATTCTTTCATGAGCAGTGAAACTAGTTTCATATCTTGTTTGCAAAATCTACACGCAATGTGCAATTGCTTCAAACATGAACATTTTTCAATACAAATGAACAGCCTAAAAAACATCTACCGGAGGGGCAAAATGGAAACGTTCTCCCTGTTTTGTTATAATTAGCAAATCATTTACTTTAGCGCAGCACCATTGTTATCTTTTGAGATATAGCTTCTACGTTCCTTCAATCTAAGCTGAATTTTAACTCTTGCATACAAATGAGCAAACACACCATAAGTTCACCCAAAGAGCAGTTTTGGCTTTCAGATTCTCAGCTCTGAAGCAATTCTGTTTCAGCACATATTCACAATTTTCATTCCCCTCATCAATTGCCCTTTTCCCCCTCCAAATTGGACATAACTTAGTGGAAAGGTATTGGCGATACTTAAAAATACCTGTTCTAACATTAAAGTCACTACATTAAGAACAGCTGATTTTAAAATGCAGAATGGCCAAATAGTAAGTAGATTTTAAAAAAAAGTAATAAACACCAGCATAGTTCTTGTGTTGGAAAGCAAAATGTTAGAGACCATGGTAGAAAAGACACTTTCAGGATTTTAAGTTCTTTTAGGGCCTCAAGTTATTTTATTAGTTTTCATATAAAGCATTAATAACAGCTCATTTTTATGTGAAAGCTCAGATGACATCCATGCCACAGTGAAACATGTGATGCTGCTTGGCTACATCCTATTTTTATGCTAGCCGCACGGGTACTTACGTAGGACCAGAGGTGAGGCCGCACTGAGCTAGGTGCAGGCAGGGACCCTCAGAGCTGGCCCAGGTACCTAGGTAGGTTCTTCAGTTTTTGCAGAGCTCTCTGCTCCTTTAGCAACACTCCTACCAGGTGGCTAGTTTAAAACTTGCCTAGGTTTACACAAGTTGCAACGAGATTACGTATGTCTGCCAGGCAGATATAACCTGAATAGGAAATTGGAGAGAAATCCCTGAAGGGACGGCAATCATACTTAAGTATGTATATTACTGAATCATGCTTAAGTAAAACATTCATTTTAGCATGTTATAGTTTCCTTTAATGTGAAGGTTAAAAATTTCTCTCTACTTAACGGTCAATAACGCTAAGCATTCCCGAACCATCAGGCTTTCTTAAGCTACCCTGAAATATGGTGGGGTTGGAAGGGGCATGTATCATCTTCATGCCTTGGATCTAGCCTTCTCCTTTCTCTTCTCTCCCAATGAGTTTGATGTTCTAATATACTTTTTCTGAACAGGATTTTGGATTAACTAACAGTTCTAGTCATGGTGAATACAGCTCTGTAGCTCAAGCAGCAAGTGCATTCATCCCCTTTGGTGAAGCAAATTACTTGCAGGTGCCTGTACTCTGCAGAGGGGCACAAGGGCCGTGACAACAACCTGGCAGCATTTCTCCCCGATGTCCTGATTTTTGAGAACAGGAGAACTCTTGTGCCCTTTCCTTGCGGGACAACTCCGGACTCTTACTTCCACATCCTACATGGGGCCAGGATATCCAAAATACTAATCAAAGGCAGAAGCTCCACTTGGCACCAGTTGCCTGCATATGCACTATGGTACGAGAAAGCCCATTCTCTCTAAAGAGGCCTCAGACTTTGTTTCTGCTTTCCGTTGAGAATCCAGGTCAGAAGATGTTGCTAGATTAACTTAAAATGTGAACTTGAGAGCTAAGTGACACAAAAGTAGGGTAGTCGCCAGCCCTGGTTGCGATGGTGGGGCAAGACATAGGTATTTCAGAGACTAACAAGATCATAAATCTGTGCTGGCCAACAGCAACAGACCGTGGAAGGTTTGGCCAAAGTTGGGCTGGGTGGTGGTCTGATCTGCCATGCATAACCAGCTGAGGTTAGTTATGCACAGCCATATATTAAACTGTTATTTACAATATACGAATGAAAAAGAAAGAATGCTAGACATCATGAAGCAATTTAGTGGCTCCTCAAATGTTAGGAACTTAACAAAATAGAAGGACAAAGGCTGCGGTGGAAAGGGTGTATTCTGCAAGGGATAATGAGGGGACAAAAAGGAGAGCCTACCCTGTCTCAGATCTTTTTGTAGTTGTAGTAATCATCACGAAAACCATCAACATTTCTGAACAGACTATGCCTGATTCCTCCCTGTGGACCTGCTTGCAACTATACAAGTCCAAAGCATGACCATAAACCATATTCCAAAATAAAAAAAAAAGTGCAGGAGGGAAGACAGGCTCAAATTACAGATCTCTGATTAAGACAGAGAAAATTCTCAGCAGTCAACCAATAAAATAGGTTAAATAGCCTAAATATTCATTAAGTTCCATATTTCTTTTGCTATTTTTTCATTCTTTTTGCTCTTTAAGCAGACAAATTGGGAAACTCAGTGTAAAACATAATGTTAAAATCCTTTGTATAATGTCTTTTTCTGTGCCCAGCGGTATTTGAATTTACCCAAATGCCATACTCTGTAACAACTGTATATATTAAAAAGGTTGTTTAGGTTTTATGTCCGGAAAACTATAATTCTATCCTTTATGGATCATCCAACCTCTCTAACACAAAATTTCATTCCATTTTCGAACTCTACTGGACCAGAAACTACCCCGTGTAATCCAAGTCAGGCATGACTCCAGCGCAGGAAGCTTAGCCTTCCCTTGGGTCTCGTTCCCCTGCCCCCTGCCACAGCAGAAGCAGCTTGCTCATTCTGCCGACTCTCACTTCACACACTCATTAGCCTATTAACCAGCTGGATCTGATAAGCAGGCTCCAAAACCACAAAAAAGCCAAGGGCACTCTGAAGCAGCGAGGCTTGTTTTGCCATGTCCCTGGCAGTAGCCCCGCAGCACGGCTCTTCCCAATATCCAGTGGAAAGGACAAGGGGTGCTCTGTGATGGATGCTGGGCAGGGCAGACCAGAGGGGAGTTTGCCCCCCAGCCCCACGCTCTGTACAGCCCCCCCCCAAAGTCTGACACTGATGCTTCAAGTTTACCTGGGCTACTTCAATCAATTTAGGAATAACAGTTCAAAAGACATTTTAAAGTAACAACGAGCTGTGCAGTTTGGGGCAGAGAGGAAAGAAGAAGTAAGCATGCTTTAGATGTTCATTTCTGACAAGCTAGACATAATGTCATTTTATTTCTCATCTTTTATACTTTCATTACTGTATTTTATCCCTTGGAGGACTGAAAGAAAATACTGAAATACCATGAAAATAAAACAAGTATCACGAAAATATTGGCAAATCCAGAGAAGATCACCCATCTCCTCCTTTTCCCATGAAAACCTCAGTACAGATGTTCTGTTCACTGGTAGTAGCAGCACAGGAGAAAAAGCAAGGGAAAAATCCCGTGGGCTTCTCCTGACCCCCTGGGGCAGGCTGTGCGTGCGCTTTCCTGTCTCGCAAATACCACCCACTGGCTTCAAAAAGTAATGACTGTTAGGATATTTTGAGAAAGTAACGTTACAAAATATAGATTTCATGGAAGATGCTACTGATTAGTCACCATTTTAGGTAACTTTAATCACTGTTTCATGCGTGACGTAAAACTAACTGTGATAAAACTTGCCAGCCTGGCACGTTCGGATGGCCAAGGACCAGAACAAAGTCAGTGCTGCAGTGTGAAAACCAGATTAGGAACTAACAGACAGTATTAGTATCTACCTTTTCTTCTTTTGTTTTGTTAAGTGTGTTTTGTTTTGTTAACCATGTATTCTTCTTTATCCATGTTGTCATTCAGACAACCCTGCCAGAATCCTAAATGAAGGTTTACCCTTTCAGAATCCACTTCTCGGTCCATAAAATACTCCCTTCAACATGGCTAACAGAATCTTCAGTCTCTTTGGTCTTAACCTTGCATACAAACACAGCTCAGCTGAATTGCTGTAATTCTTCTGGGACTACTCAAATGAATAGTTACAGACATTTTTATTTGCAGGGCTGGGATGTAACGATAATGCCACCTGAATTTTTAGAATGATCAGAGCCAATGCTAGAGAAATTCTGACAAACGTGTGAAAAAATATTTCAAAAGCAGTTCAGACACTTGGGGCTTTGGAGTCACTAAGGTGTTTTTTCAGCTATCGTACAGCTTTTGTATTAAATTCTATACTTTTGTTTTATACGACAAAGACCACATCAAAGTTGCCTGCACCGTGAAAAACAGGATCAGTTAGTGAAGGCTGAGATATTCAATAACAAACAACACAAAAGAGATGTCATATCCCTGTAGTCTGCACCACATTCAAACAGGGGCTTTGCAATGACTTTTGCAATATTCTTCTGAAGGTTGTCAAACCCACAGCCCACTCAAGCTAACCGTTCATAATTAAGAAACGAGGGAAAATAGCCTGTGGAACATATCAGCTAGCCTACCTATGTTTCTCTAACATTAGCAAATACACAAACCACGCTGTTGGTAGCCTTAGAAGTATCCTACAAGAGCCAAATAAATGATTAAGAAGCTACTAAATCCTATTCAAAATCCTGCTAAATGCATTATGACTCTTGACACTGAAGTAAAAGTGGATTTGAAGTTTTTGGTGGGGTTTTTTTGTTGTTGTTTTGGTTTTGGTTTTTTTTTTGTTTGCTTTGAGTTCGGTTTTGTTTGTGGTTTGTTTTTTTTTTCAAAAACAGAAACTGTTTATGTGTTCCACCTTAATACCATAGTTTTTCAAAGTCTTCTCAAAAGATTCAGCAGAGAAGGGGTTACACATTTTTGCACCTCTAAGAGTCTGACTGCTCAGCCAGAGGTGGAGCAAGAAGCCAGGAATTACAGGGCAACCACCCTTAATAAAGTTACAGGTAACAGAAGCATGTTGGAAATGAACAGTCACAGAAAGATTTGTAATTAAATTTGTTTGGGGATTTTAAGGGTTTGAAATAGCTGACAACCTGACAGGAGAAGTTCTACTGTGAGAATCAGGTTTTAAAAACAAACAAAAAAAAAAACCAACCAAAAAAACTCAACTTTTTAATTTTTGCAAGGGCAAACTGAAGAGAGTGAAAGCAGCCCATACTCACATTCCAACCAAATCCAAAGATTTAATAAGGATGAAGAACACATTATAATTTTGAAAGACCACTGCTTTCCTGGATCAGGTTGCATGTATTGTAAATCACCCAACAGGATATAATTAAGCAATAACACATGCCAGGCATTAATTTCTAAGCAGTCAGGAAACACTATAGATTTCAGTAAAAAAACAAAACAAAACAAAAAACCCCCATGGTTTACTTGTTACTTATCACAGTTTGTACAGCTTTCCAATGGCTACACTCAGCATGCATGATATATATTCACTCTGCTGCAGTTATAGAAAACTAGGTCCAATCATATCCTATAAATCCTTAATTACTCCTTTTGCATAAATCAGGGCCAGTTCTGAAGATGATCCAAAAGGCGAAATCTTCTCTGTTGAGATCCCTGTAATCCTTATATTAAGTTAACTGTTATGGGAGATAAAAGTAAACCTTAGCATTCACTAAACATGTACTGACACTTTTTTATGCTTGAGAAGTCCTTTGTCCCATCCTGTAATAAATTTGTGATTCTCTTAACAGCAGATGGCCAGCTGACCACACCGCACATAGGAGAAAACACCACACTGTTTTCTCCACGGGTCCAACTGAAAGAATGAAAACAACAATAAGTAATTTTCTTTTTAAAATATGCCTGGTGCTATGCCTTGGAGTTTCATTTGTTACAAGTGAGCAGCAATTGTTCATTATAACTCAACCAATTTATATTCTACTGCAAAGTTATTACTCTGTATGTTGCATTTTAGATTTAAGCTTCCATGGCTCTGGCACGTTCCTGAAGAAAAGTAACTTCTAAGCAGATCAAGATCAAGCAGCAGCAATACTGCAATAACAACAGTTGAAGATGTGCTCTTAATTAAGAGGGATCTACTGTAGAAGGGTTCATTCTTCAGCTCAAGTCTAAAGTCTTCACTCACCTGACAAAGGCACCATGAGATACCCAGCTATGTCATAAGCATTGCCTCTGGAATACTATCTAAGTAGGGTTTTTAAAAAATGGATTGTGCTACGTAGAAAAACTTGTAAATTCTAGTTGCGAAAAATGCAAGTAAACACATGTAACCATTTTCCCAATCTCCTTCCTTCAGGCCCTCCCCGCCCACCAGCTCCCCCCTGCTCACCAGCAAGGCTGTTTTACTTCCAGGAAGGGTTTTGTAGAAGTAACCTGAGTTGTAGAATCTCAGTTGCTCCTAATACAGAGAACTAACTGGGAATATTGAACATCTCCCACTTCTCTTTTCCATGGGAATTTGTAAAGGTCTGTTCTTGTTCCACCCCTCCACAGTCGTGGTGAAAAGCTACATGGGCCTCCAACCTGATACAAGTCTACAGAGATCTTTACTGCACATGTGGGTGCCCACCATGGCTCCTGCATTTCAGAGATCACCCCCGCAGAGGTGCTGTTATATAGCTATGTTTGTGTTGTGCTGCAAACCCAGCCAAGGAACTCCTCTGGCTTTCAAAAACCAGTAAGCAAAGACCTCCACTCCTATACCTTAAATCATATTGACACCAAATTCCACCACCAGGCTGCCTTCTGCATATTTGTCCTTCAATTAACTTTTGCTCAGATGTGTGTGATTACTGAACACAGGGATAATTTTTATGCTTTCCAATTCATGAGCTTCCAAGATATGATTTTTGAAGGCAGCATATGCATAGGACATTCAAATCCCTCAACAATCCAGCACAGTTATCTATACCACCTGGGAAATCTTTACTTTTATCTCCCTCTCCAAAAGCAGCAACGTGCAGAGGCTGGATTTCATCACAGTTCAGACATTAGCATCAAAGTATTCTTTGCTCTATTGCTCCTGGAGTAGGTGATGGGCTCCTTAAAATACACCGGCCATCACAACCAGAAGAACAACCTGTATGTGAAAAATGGATTCTTTACTTGCTCACTAGAAAGACCTATCTACTTACTTACAGCTCCCCACCGAATTTGCCTGTTCCATTGTAGAAATACAGGGCTTCATTTTGGTCTCAGGACAGCGCATACAGCTACAGTAATGGAGAAGGGGCTTCAGTTCTCTCGAGCAGAAATTTGCACAAGGGTCTGAAGGCAACACCAGTTTTACCTCCTGCCTGTCTGTCCTATTCCTACTGCTTCAGCCTTCACCCCCCTGACAGAATTTACCAACATTTGTAGACTGGCTTCCAGGCTTAAAAAATGCTTCACAGCCATCATCTAATGGGAATACTGGCTTGCAATTATAAAAGATTTCTCTCTCAAAAAAAAAACAAAAACAACCCCTCATACTAGCACGCTTCATGGACTAGATATACAAGAACTACTGCGGCACTCAATTATGCTACAGCCAGCATAACTGGTATTGCACAATATGGGCTGAAAAAGTCTCTAGAAATAAACAATACTTTTATAATGTTGACAGCCAAGATGGTATTTAAGTCACTGGCTGGCCCCTAAATTCTGACCCTAAGAAATGTTTCCTCCTGAAAAACACACCACCATCAAAATTTTGCAGACTCATCAATAAACGCTTGGATCTCTGTGTCAGAGAACAATCATTTAAGATGCAACTGCAATGTATGGTAAAGGAAATAATTTTCTTCTGCTGATTTCTTCAGCATTTTGCACTGACATACAGCGTGTATCGATTGGTTTGAAGTCCGACCTCCTTTGGCGGGGGCAGAATTCCAATAAACTATCATGACAAATGCCAAAAAATAGACTGTGTTGACAACTTTAAAATATTAATTCTTTATTACAGCCATGCTGTAATTGGTCCCTGTACAGGCTAAAAAACACAATGCAGTTTCATAAAACTTCATCTGTATGCCAAGAAACCCACTGAATAGGCGGTTGTGTCCCCCTCCCTCGGAGGAGGGACGAGCCCTGGCAGATCTCAAGAGCGAGGCAGTTCCACTTGGACAAGCGTGCGTGGCCCTGAGCGACTGACCTGCCTTTGATCCTGGCTTATGCACGGGCCAAGTTGCTCTTTTCCTCCTCCCTGCTGAAAGTCAGAGATTTCTGGAGCAACTACCGAGGGAGGGGACACCTACCAGACCATTCAAATAACATCTCCATCTAAGGAATCTGTTGGAACCAGATAAGCTAAAACTTCAGAAAGATCAGTTAAGGGAACAGCACATGCATATTTAGAAATTACAAAGCCACTTTAAAAAATCATGGCAGTGAGCCAGGAACACACCACAAGTTTTTCTTTGCTTAGCTCAACATCAGCAGCCTTCCAAATAGTAAGACACGTACCCAGTATGCTGTGCTACTTATTAATAAATCTCTCAGTTCCACAAGGAAACCTCAGAACCAAAAAAGTAAAGGCAGACAAAAGCCCCCACCACACCCCCACAAACTATGTGGGTATCAGTAACTGCTGCTTTACCAACAACATGGGGTGCCTGCTAGCTATAAAGCTGGTTTAATAGCAGCATTCTGATCTTAACCGATATAAAAAATGGCAGCTTGCTCTGCTACATCAAATACATTGTTAATACGTATATAAAACATACAGCATGATCAATGTTCATGGCAGGACTAGGAAAAGAAAGTGGATTCTATGTCTGGCTGATGCATGTGTTTTGCAGCAAGTGAAATTAATTTCCTTCCCTTCCCCACCTCCCCCCCCGCAAATATATATAATGTAGTCACTAACCTTTGAGTACCCTTTTTTTCCCAAAAAAAGTAAAAGTTTTCATACACGTAACCTTTGGTCAAAAGCAATCAAACCAATAAGGACGTTTTTTAAAAAGAGGAAAGGCAGAGGAGAACTCTGAATCCCCAGGTCCGGCCAGGCGCGGCTGCAATTCCCAAAGTACACATTGTAGATTGTGATCTCTGGATGAAAGATAACATCCACTTGCCAAGTTCTATTATGAATCTGTGTTTTTATGTTTGAAACTTGCTCCAAGCTCAATTTCTGCTACATTTAGCCTTTATGTATCTTCACTGAAAAAGGGAAGAGGCAGGAAATATATACTTGAGATTATGAAACAAAAGCAGCAAATTTCTACACTGTACCGTCTCTGACCTTGCAAGTTCCCCAAGTATTTCTTACTCCTCAGGGTAGATATACAGGGTAGGGCTCTGAAATACAATACATTCAATTTTGGAAAGAAGAAGCACCAGCGTAATCAAAATAGCACTTTTCCAGGGCTTAATAATGACGGTTTACAAAAAGGTTATGTTCCAGTCCTCCTCACTTTTAGAACTAAACAAGAAAAAAAAAAAAAACAAACAAACCCAACCCAAAACTCTGAGGGAGCCTCAGTATTCTGTATGGCATCTCTGCCTGCCTACACAAGAAAAAGAAGATTAGTCACTGTCACAAAATTCTCTTTCAAATACTGGTTGTGCCTCCACCCGTGAGTCATTCACATGAACTTTTCAGGACAGAAGGTAGCTTTCCGTTATCTCTCTATTTACACAGAGCATCTCTTGTGGGCAGAGCAAATTAGGTTCTCTTCTCTTATGACCCTTTATTCACAGCAATTCCCTGGCTGGATAACAGAAGAGATACACAATGACAAAAAGAACAGGGTGGAAAGAGATCTCACAAACAGCACAAGGCAGGCACTGCCTAGGAATGAAGCTGCTTACGGAACAAAGCCTGCTTGGGAATCCTATAGATTTCCTCCACACGCTACTAATATCCCAGTGAAGGTAGCTGCACGGTATTTCTCTTTCTCTTTATATGCCAGTTCCACCAGGCACCTCGCGAGCCCATCACCCCGAGGGCAGCTTCCTTTAGCCTGGAGAAGAGGAGGCTGAGGGGAGACCTTATTGCCCTCTACAACTGCCTGACAGGAGGCTGTAGCCAGGTGGGGGTCGGCCTCTTCTCCCTGGTAACGGGCGATAGAACAAGGGAAAATGGTTTGAAGTTGCACCAGGGCAGGTTTAGGTTGGACATTAAGAAAAACTTCTTCACATAAAGGGCTGTCAGGCTCTGGAATGGGCTGCCCAGGGTGGTGGTCGAGTCCCCATCCCTGGGGGTATTTAAAAGAAGGATAGATGAGGTGCTTAGGGACATAGTTTAGTGGTGGGATGGCAAGGTTAGGTTAACGGTTGGACTTGATGATCTTAAAGGTCTTTTCCAACCTAGACGGTTCTATGATTCCCACCACCTACAGATTTCCCCAGGAATTCCTAACTGTGGACACGGCACGAGGAAATAACCAGCAACCATTTGAGGGAAATCACAGCTGCGGCTGTGGCTCTTTCCGCACCTATTCAGCTAGCTCTGCACCTCTGCGTTGGTTCCCTCCAGGCTTAGGCCACACACAGGCTAACCTCTGGCTACCCCTGCTCTTCACTACTTTTGGTTTTTGATTGCTAGCCTGTGCATGAGGCAGCACCTATGTATATACGGTCTTGCTTCCCTCCTTCTGTTTCGCTGTTTATGTTTGGAATGCTCCTGGCAGCATGCCACAGCCCACCAGTGCTCCAAAGATACGTGGGACAGAGGTTCCAGAATGGCTTCACGACCACAGCTCTAGCCCACCACCGCACTGACAGGCGACACCGCGTGCGCACCACTGTCCTTGCTATTTCTGGGGACTGAACTCGAGACCCTACTACCCTCTCTTTCTGAAGAATATAACCACTGTGGGCTTTCTCTAGCACTCACCATCAGAGTTTTATTCTCCACAAGTTTTGGTCTACTCACAGCATCGTATTTTACTTGACACATTTGCTGCTTTATCTGGGGTTAATTGCAAGCCTCCTAATAATTTACCTGTGCAAACTGGTCATGGTCTGTAGTTTCTAATCAAAGCCCTTTTCCATCCTGTGACATCCCTCCCTCCCCCCCAAAAAAGACAGCCAAGTACAGCCAAATCCTCCGTGCTTTTACCTTCCTCTTGAGCTCTCTTTTAGAGATGTAGCATGTCTTACCCGAGTGCCGTGTACTTCACATTTCTGAAACACATTTTTTCTCCATAATTCTCCAACTTCTTTATGGCTGTTTTCTACTGTTTGCAACTCTTTACTGCAGTTAAAGAACAAAGGTGCTTGAAACTTCTGCTAGTTGTTCCCAATTCTGTTAGCGTTCACCTGGGCTGGACTTTTAAGATCTGAATGCTTCTATTCTTAATGCTGACTTAGTTCATTCACGATTTCCCATTCTATTGAGAAATCGCTTGGAAACAAGGCATTTGGGAGAAAGAGGCATCATTTAATGCTGAAGTTTAACTGAAGCCCTGCCTAACACAAGATGTCATGTAACATGACTAGTTCTGGCTAGCTATCTTAAAAGCCAAACATCATTACAAATCATTATTATTTTTGCTGACTCAAATGCTGACTAGCACTCAAATGCATGAGCAAAGTAGTTAATCATGTATTAAAAGTCACAAATGAAGCACAATTAATGCTGAAAATCCACTATCAGTTCATGCTAAAAATATCATTTAAAATAGTTAGAACTGGTATTATATATAGCACTAAAAATCACATGTGGAATTTAAATGCAATGAGATTTTTAAGAATGCAAAATAGTCACCCTAATACAACACTCCCGACAATCTCTTTTTTTCCCCTTCTTCATCAAAGATGCTTTATTTTTTTTCACCTTTTCTCCCTTCTGAATCAATTGACAAATGCAGAAAGCAAGAATTTCTGGAATACCCTTCATTTCCGTGGCAATAGATTGAGAGATCAAACACAAGATTTTCAATTCCCAGCTAAATTTGTACAGCAGAAGAGACCAGGGTACTCAAAAAAAACCAAAACCCAACCGAAACCAAACAACCCCCCCAAATAATAATTAAAAAAATCCACAAGCCCCCTAATTCAGATCCAGCATTTCAGAATAAGAGGATAAAACCCAGAGACTACGATAATCTGATCAACTTGTGATTTTCTTTTTCTGTGTGCGTGTGCAACAGGTCTTATGATAAAAGCCTTCTTTTGACAGCTGGCAAGTGGTATGATAGATTTTAGAAATCCCCAGTTTGTACGCAAATGCAAGCAAAAAATATTTTTCCCCGTTCTCACTCACCCTGCTTCTCTGCATATGCCTACTACATAATTATGTGCTTTATGATTATAGCAGGAAGCAATTTAAAACACTACTATATTTTAATTTTTATTTCAAATGATCTAGTGTCCTCATTGCTTACTGTGTTGTGTTATAATTATTTAGTTTAGTACCAGCCATTAAAAAAGTGGATCCATTACTTACTGAATGACATGAGACACGTGGTTTGTTTGTTAAGTATTGTTTCTTTTTCTAACTTCTTCCTTTTTGTCTTTGTTTTTCTGTTCACTGTCATATTGGTCTTAGTGTTTGGCTAAGCATGAAACAGTACAGGCTCATGAGCCTGGCACTGCGATTCACGTTAATGCCCGTCTTCCCATGTAATAAGCAGATTTTCCCAAACTTTCATAACTTCACATAACAAATAATTTTAGAAGTGACGTACTAGAAAGAACTTTAAAAAAGGCCCTTAGAACCTCTCAAGAAGTGGTCAATAAAGTGATACATACTGTTTAAAAATACCAATTTCTTTTCAATGTGATACAGTGACAATTTCTGAAGAAATCAGTGACTAGGCAGAAGTAGATTTGAGATTTTTTTTACATGAATTTCCTTTCTGATGACTACCATTTTGAAAACGAACTTTACTGTTCTTTGTTCACAAGACTACTTTTTTTTAGCAGCTGTTAAAATACTTGCACTTAAAAATACGGCTTCCTTTTAGCAAGCAGCAGTCCTTCACAACAATTTAAAGTTCTAAGACTTCAAATAAAATGATTCAACCCAAAGGGCTATAAATCATAATCATTGCCCAGATGGTCTTAAGATGTCTGCAGAGAAAAGCTGCAAATTTTAAGACCAAATTTCCTTCTGGTCAGAGTCCCTTATCTCACTTGCCAGGCCAGCCATACTGGAGTAATAAAACATCCTCAGAGGTATGTTAGATGAAGCTACCAATTAATTACCAATTATAAAGGGATACTAGTTCCACATGGAAGCACCAACTTTATACTACCAGTTAAACACTGGTTTGGTGGCCAGAGACTGATGGAGCGTCTCCACTGAGCGAGCCTGTGTACAACCTTATTGCCACTGCAATAAGGCTTATAAACATAGAGCTAAGAGGAAAATGAGCTAGCTGGCTAAGATTTTAAATGCCTAGGCTGAATGTTTCCATCCGTATGCACCTTTAACCCCCGCGGGTACACAACCTCTGGTGCTGAAAACCCTTTTAAGCTTTAAAATCCCTCAAATTCCCCCTCCTGCTGTCCCAGGGTCTTCCTTTTCCCACCACAAGCCTCGAAATCCAGGTTCCCGTAGCTAAAAGCATTCTCCTGAAGCATAGGGCAGCAGTGGAAGCAAACACAGTGCAATTCTGCAGGCATGCTCAAGAGTTCAATGTCAAATCACGACTTCCCGGGCACAAAGCAGAGGTGTTGGAGAGGGACCGACTAACTGGGAGGACTAACTGGGAGAGCTGTTCTGCACTGGCACTGTTCCCCGTGGAGAACAAACCTTGCAGGGCTCACAGCAAAATTACCCAGCACAAGGGAAACGCTGAATCTGGGGGAAGCCAGCAAACTTGTGAATGATTTCTTTGGTATTTTTGCAAAACATGATAGGTGATCTCCCCCTTTCCTTTCAGACGGAGAGCATTTCTTCACATAAATGCCCTCTTTGGATATATGTAGGGCTTTTGATAGCAAGTGGCAGGTGAAATCTTCAATCAGAAACACGGAGAGGCTTGTTTCTGAATCAGAGGTGGCGGCTTCCCCCCAGACAAAAGCACTTATTCTCCTCCTCTGTGTTTTCTGGTCCCCTGAAAATTACCAGTGGCTGTGAAACACAGGGGAAGGAAACAAGGTACCAAGATGTAAAATGAAACAATTCTCTGTATGACCCCAAGGAACACTCACATACAGAACTGTGAGGTATTTTCAGTTCAAAAGCCAAAAAAAAAAAAATAAAAAAAAAAAATAGAAAAACAAAAGAAGAAAAAAAGGGGGAAGGAAAAATAAAAAAGGAAAAATTAGTTCCAGTAAAACTGAAGTGAAACTTTTTCTCTGGATGTCTCACAATATAATTGTTGCCAGGTAGTTTTTATCCTTTTAAAAATTTAGCTTAGCTCAATTTCAAAACAAAACATTGCTTCAAAATCAAAGTGGAGCCATTTAATTTTGAAACCACTGAAATGAAATATTTAGGCTCCCAACATTTCTCCTCAGCTGCAACTGCTGGATGAATTGCACCAAAACAAGAAAATAGCTTTGATCAATACAGCACCGTGCCTTTCAGTTAATACACTATTTGCATAAACAATTTCATCAAGCATTACTATGAGCGCAATCAGGACCACAGAAAGAAGTCAATTTGCCTACTGGGTAATTTGCTGTGGGATGCAAACTATGCTGTTGCTTAAATTCAAGGACAAGAGATGGAGTAGCCAAAGAGAAAATGACATTTCCCTTGGTTTCCCCCCTACCTCCCCCACCAGCCCGGTGATGCCACGTGTCTGCTTTAACTGGCTGAAACAACAGGACGGTGAGTTTTTATGCAGAAAATATTTGGGATGTATCTGCGTTTCCTTCCCAGAGAAGGATAGAGCCAGAGCCAGAGCCATCGCCTGTGGCTGCAAGGGCCTGCTACTGAAGACTGCCCAGACCAGTCGCGAGGATCAAGGCTAGGAGAGGATCCTGAACTAGGAAGGTTTGAAAAGGCCCAAAGTCACCAAGGGTGCAATTCGCTGGAAGCCTAACCCAACCTAAAACCGCACTGCCACATTCCTACGGCTGAGGGAACTGGGGTTGTTTAGTCTGGAGAAGAGGAGGCTGAGGGGAGACCTGATCGCCCTCTACAGCTACCTGAAAGGAGGCTGCAGGGAGGAGGGGGTCGGCCTCTTCTCCCTGGTAACAGATGATAGGACGAGGGGGAATGGTTTGAAGCTGCGCCAGGGCAGGTTTAGGTTAGATATTAGGAAAAACTTCTTCACTGAAAGGGTTGTCAGGCTCTGGAATGGGCTGCCCAGGGAGGTGGTCGAGTCCCCATCCTTGGAGGTATTTAAAAGAAGGATAGATGAGGTGCTTAGGGATATGGTTTAGTGGTGGGATGGCAGGGTTAGGTTAACGGTTGGACTCGATGATCTTAAAGGTCTTTTCCAACCAAAGCGATTCTATGATTCTACCCAGTGGGCAGTTTCGCATTCCTTCCCTCAGGTCAAGCATTAACCCCAAGCGACGGAGGTGGATCCAGCCGAATGCACGGGAGGCTGCACCGCTCCTCTTCAGCTCCGTCGCCTGGGATGAGTTTCCGCAGGCAGCCAGCCACACCTTAATGGAAACAAATGCCGGGACTTTACAACTTGACCGTCTGCCAGGAGGAGCAGTTGCCTGTTTCGGATGGAGGGCCACTTTGCTCAAAAGGAATAAAACAAGCTCTCGCTCCCCCACAGACAAATAAGCCGAGCCTGCGCACCCGCACCGTCGAGCGAGCAGCACGGCGCTTGGGCACCCAAGTCCTGGAAACAAAGCGAAGGCGTTTTGAAGCAATTGGTTTCTGGCATGAAATTTCTGCAGAATAACAAATGGCGTTTGGCTTCATAATTAACAGTTTCAGGGGCCTTCTAGAATATGAATCAGAAGGAAACAAAATTTGAATAATGCATTAGTGAGAGTTCATGTTCTAGTAGCCCTATGCGGATTGTCAGTGTGCATTCCAGTAGCTCGTTATGATTTATCTTCATCAGCCATGGGCTGAAATTACCAGACTCCAATTACTTTGCTTCCCGTGTTCAAGAGGGGAAAAAAAAAAATAATGTCAGGCCTACCACAGGAGATGGTTTAAAATGCCCGAGGTAAAGAAAGTAATCTACTGTTCTCTGACATTCGCTGCCTGAAAGTCATTCACATTAACAACCATTCAAACTTGCTTAGTGCAAACCAATTGCTTCTATTTTCCTCTTGTCAGTAACATTAGCTTCAATTCAAATTTAACTCTTCGGAAATTTCAAAATGTAAAATTAAATTCAGTGAGGCTTGACAGGGACATGTAAGGGTCTTGACAGAACATACTGCAACTGAATTTATCTTCTTTAATCTGTTAATTTTGAAATTTCTACTTTCAAGGGAAAAAACCTGATGATCTGCACTTCTTTCACTATCTCAGGGAAGGTAAGAGATTTATGCTGATGTTTACCAGACTCGCATTTTAATACTACTCCTAACACAACAAGGACCACGGAGGCAGAAAAATAGATGCCTCAAATTAAACTAACAAATTAAACGATTATTTACGAGCACAACTTGAGGTTTAGTTACACAGCAAAATACATTTAATAACTTAATATCCCATCACCATGAATGCTTAGAGTTGTATAACAGGCCATTAACTCCTAAATACTTTGGGCTGATAAGGTTAATGCCTACAGTGAGAAGGGGAAGTTGGTGAGATGGTTAAACAACAGCAGCTGTCACAGGCTTTCATCAGTACCCTTTCTTTATATGATGCCCTCTAGTAAAATGCTTTTGTAATTTCTATTATAATTAAATAAAATAAACAGAAAAACCCCCACAAGACACCCACTCAGCCTCACTTTTTTGCTATAATGTACTGAAGAATAAAACACACAGTTAAGTCATATTACTCATGTGGATTCAGAAGATGCTCTGCTCTGAAAGATGACTTTTCAGATGGGGTGGGGAGGGGGGAACTGCAAGAACAGAGGGGGGAATTTTTTTTTTTTTTTTTTTTTTTTTTTGTGAAGTCAGGAAAGAAAACACACACAAGCCTGTGCTGGCTGTGATAAATTCAACCATGTTTCAAGCAAATTAGGGCTGTTTTAGTCCTTTATGGCACAGCATAATCCAGCCGAAGAAAAAAGCCAAATCATCTCCTACATGCTACAGAAATGAAAGTAGTAAAGCTTGGTATTACGCAGTTAATTGTTTCTAAGTACTGTACATTCATTATTTTTAAACTAGCAGTGAAAAAATTACAGACAATAATTAACTTCGAACAGTTTGGGGGGCAACAGTTGGTTTATGGGCTAAATCAGATGGGTTGCTACGAGCCTGATGCCTACAGCTTAGACATCAGATCCTGTTACACAAACATGACATTTCTTTACCCAGCCAAATAATTTTCTGGTTTTTGCAGCGCGTGTCAAGACACCAGCTCCCTCGGGAAGGCTCCACTCTTACTTTAAGACAGGAGGCTTGGCATCACCGTAACACATCAAAACCCTGACATAGTAGTTAATGGTTATGAATGAATTTGACCTACTGCCTTATATTAACATTAATACCGCTATTTTTACTGGTGGATTCAGCATGAAGCTGGGAACTAGGAACTCGGACTTATAATTCCAGTTTTAGTGTTTGTGCCAGTTGGCCTGTACCACTCTCTCTAGGCAGTTTCACCACAGGTAATTCTAAAATATTCACATTTCATGAGCTAGGCAGATATATGTCCGAGGAAAGAAGAGAGAGATAATCAAAACCTTGGTACTGCCCCGAAAGTATTAGCACTCCAGCAGTTAGTTAATTAATGCCTGTCAGCCAGCAATTCTCTCCCTCAAAATCTCTGCTAGTACAATGAGCAGATCTCATTTTCTTCAGTGAAAAAGTCAAGCAGCTCTGATTAAATTGCCAACAAGGGGGATTCAAGTTAATGTGCACGGCTGGCTCTGCATGGCAGTCGGCAAAGAGGCCTTGCGTGATCTCTTCCGCTCTCCCTGCCAGAGGGAAGGCTGGGGAAGGCAAGGGGGTACCATCCAAGAGAGATGCAATGGTAAGAAGATGAAGAACAGTAATGCCTCAAGGCATCTATATGTAAAGTGAAGCTTGCAGTCAAAATACGGCAACAAAATAAGGTAAAATTATTAGAAGCAAGTTAAGTAACATAAAATCTCATTTGGTTTTAAGGAAAGAACTCATCAGTATTCCAAAAAGTATTCTGAGATAAAAACAGGTACAGGAACACAAAGGGATTCTCAGAAGTCTTAAGACAAATAATTCTGATTATGTCCATACAACTGATGTACCTCCACACTTCTGAAAAAATCACACCCTGGAGGCCCCTGGACTGATTTTATTTTCTTCTCTTCTGAGTTAGGCTGTCTCAAGCACTCACATGGCAAATCCCACATTCCTTCTTGCATTACAGAACTCAGGGACCATTTTATGTGGCATAGATCACACTGCTGTCATAAAGCTTTGCAAGCACTCTAAGCTCTTCAGGATTGGAAAGGGAGAAAATGAAAAGAAAATCTCTTTGATTAAAAAGCTCAAAATATTAGAGTATTTAAATTCTCAGACATCAGATATAGATACGATAATGTCATAGAGTACTTTATTCCTGATTTTCCACTCTTACTAGGCATCAAATATTATTATTACTTGTTATTTGGTACTGGCAATAACTTGGAAGTTGATTATTCCAACTAATTAATTTTTATGACACTTGATGATTTTTTTTTCATTTTTGACAAAAGGGAATATGACTGACTCAAAAGCGTTATTTAATTTTTGCTATTTTCACTTTTCAGTAGAACGACCAAACTTTGGTTTTCAAAAGGTAAGCTTCTTACACAGGGAATTACTTCACTCATTTATTACCTATATCACATTTGCAGTAATTCAATCTGTTCTCTTTCAATCAATCTGCATTGTTAGTTTCTTGATATAACTAAACTTTAATGTTATTCTATACCCTTGTTTCGGCTCATTTTCTGTGGAAATTGCACTGCAGCAACAGGAACTTCAGGAAAAACAAACTAGTTATGTGTATGATTTTCTTTCAACTGCCTGAACTGAGTTACTTGGAAAGGCAACAAATGGCTTTTTGGGACTTACCAACTCGACACAAAGATTTTCCAATTATAAGTACAAGAGCCAATGTTTTTTCAGAAGCATACTGAAGCAAAGGTCTCCACTGTATATATATGGAATCAACACAAAAGTAAAATTCATACTATTATGGAGTATCTTCTTCCTAGCAGGAAACATAGGATAATACCTCTCAAGAATAATGCCAGACATGGAATCTCTACATTTTGAGAAGGTATGCAATTTCCTGAGCATTTCCTGACCCAAGGTTTGCATGCTGAAAGCTGAACTGCCAAACATTTCTGAATATTAATAATAAATCTTAAGCATCATCTGAACATTCTACCCAAGGAATGCAATATTCTCCAAATACTGATTTTTGTAGGGAGTCCAAATAGGATGAGATGGTATTCCCAAATAAAATTTCAAAACAAACAGGTGACACCTGATGTCACTGTTATGCACTGAGGTCATCCCAGTTAGGTTACACCAAGAATTCTGTGGCCACTGCAGAGCATAAAGTGTCTGACAGTTTTGTCAGATTTTAAGCCAAGCATGCAGTTTCATTCTATTCCTGCTTAAAGCAAAGGACACAAATCATGAAAATCATCTTACCAAAAACTCGGGAAGCTGTGCCTCCGGAAGCCTCTTCTCTTTATTTTCAACAAGTGCTGAACACATCCTTCAAAAATCAGGCACAACTTAAGATACTCCAACCGAATAATACTGAAAAACTGAAAAAACTGAAACAGTCAAACACTGTCCGTTACTTGATTTTGAATATGGTCATTTCCTTGTTTCTTTTGCATCTGAAGTTTATTAACGAGAAAGGAAAGGGTTGACCTCCCATCTTCTTCCAATAATTTGTTTCTTCTGCCTTGTCAGCAGAGGACAAAAACCATATAAACCCAAGAAAAACACAAGCGTAAAATTGTATGTATTGCTAAGGCAGTTTGGGACAGGTGTTACAGAGAAGAGTGAATGCAGGGGGAATAAAAGCAGCCGCTGATGCTGGTAGGACAGAACTACAGCCTTCCCTTGATTCACAGTAGTCCACATCCACAGATGTATTTCAATTTCCAGGTTCAGTATCAGATACTTAACTGGAAATTGAAATCCTGATACAATAGAAAGGTGGAAAGTGAATACCCGGGGGTCGGACAGTTGATGAGAAAAACATGTGAAGTGCTAAAGCACATCCAATTCATTGCCATCAGCACTAGGGAAAAATGGCTGAAAGGAAGAAAATTAAGTACAACAGCCTTGCATCCTCTGCTTTGTTTTATATTTTCCAAAAGAAAAACAAACAAAATAAAAACACAACCTCCCCAAAAAATCCACCAACCCACCCATCACAAGACACCTTAACTTCTATTTTCCAGAAAAAAGGGACAAAGGACTGGGAGTCTGGGGTAAGACCTTCCCAAAGACATTCTTCCATAACTCACTTCTAAAACTGGAAGCTGAATGTATGAAGTGAATAAATCTCAAAAGAGAAAGGAAAGTGTATGGAAGCAAGCAACGCTGCATAAGAGAAAAAGGCTGTGTGGTAACATAAATGCTTGCGCAGAATATAGGGTGAAACAAAGTGCAGATGGTTTTATCTTACATCCCTTCACTTTGGACCAGATAAAGTTGAGCAATGCTTCAAATATGGGATAGTCTCAATATTGTAATTAAAATTACAGCAACAAGGAAACAAAATCTATACATAATTACTTCTACTTAATAATAAAACCTATAAAGGTAAATTACTTTAGTGTCAATTATATTAGCATACTTGGTAGCAAACATTTTTAAATTAAATGTGCTTTTCAACTTAAACGCTAACTGTAAGAGTGCAAAAAAATACAGCCTTATGGGCTGCCATAAGAAATTGCTCAAAGTTAGCACTTTACTTAATTATACAAAAATGTAATATGAAATCGATTTCTTGTGTGCTGTATTAGTGCCTTGCTTATTACAAAATACGTTTGTATTGCCTTTGTCAACATAAATTAGACTTGCACAGTTTTTTCTAAGAACACTGTTAAATTAAATTTAAAGTAATGCAAAGATGGTATTGCGCTTATGTGCTTTGCAAGTGTAATACCAAACTGATGAAGTAAGCTTCTAAATGCCATTAAGCCACTGTATTTCCTTTTTATTTTATAATGAAATTTTTTAAATCAAAATAGTTCTTAAAAGGTGTCTTCAATAATCTGCACCAAGAGCAACTGAGCTATCAATTTGAAATAGAAAATGAAAAAGAGCAAATTTGTATCCTGCCTATAAAAACTTTGAAACTTGCAGCAACTCTTTATTCATTAAAAATCAAACAGCAGAGAGAATGCTACCAGCAATTAATTTTCGGCACGGCTTGCATTATCATCTCAAGGTCAGGTTTCGCTGGCCATGCCTCAGTGGGAGCTTGGTTTCGAGGAGATTGCTGAACACTGCTCACAAGGGAAACATCATTAAACATGTACTTGGAAAACTGAAATTACTGGCAACAGCAACAACTAAAAACTCTTGCTAGCCTGCCTTGACCCATTTACCCTCCAGACAGAAGCAGGAGCCTTTCGGTAAGCGTTCATGAGCTACCAGATATACCACCGATGGAACATTTGAGCCTACCCTTCCTGAAGTTTGACCTTCTGACCAACAATCCAAACACTGGTTCGGACCCGATGATGCCAGATGGGAACACAAAACCAGTGACCAGTACTTCTGGAAAGATTACAAGCAGGACACCCAAAAGGCAATTTAAGTACCACAGGGGCTGAAGGGAGGAAAAAGGGTAGACACTCCTGGCCCCAGCAGAGATCAGCAGCAGTCTTGACATGCGAGATTACTGCAACACCTGTATAACACAAGGAAATCTGATCTCTTTGGTATCAGCAACGGGGATTATCCAAACAATCCTGCCACAAACTTAATTTTCCATCTCTAGCAATTTTTTCAGGTTTTCTCAAAAATCCTTTCCATAAACTTTAAAAAGTTCTTTAAAAAGAAAATAGTACGTTCCTTCCTTCCCCATCTTTAATTGGAAAAACAAATCTCAAATTCTACTTCTTGGATGCTTACATTTTTTTTTTCTAACTTCCAAACTACATTTATTTATAATATATATGACAATTTTTTATTTCTACTCCTAATGCAATTCTCTGACACAACTGTTAAGATGAGGTAGTTCTTTCTCTCACCATAACCTATTATCCTTATGATGCCAGGGTTTCTGAACAGTAAGGTGAATTCAGGTTGCTACAGGCATCCAGGTAGTACATATCCAGGTGTAATTTATGCACCCTACTCCCATGACTAAGATCAACACATGACTAGGATGCAAAAACAATTTGGAAAAAACACACTGAAACTAGGGGGCTACTTCTTTGCAAATGATAACCTGGCAGGAACATATGGCTTTGTCTATTTTTTCAAATTTGTAAAATACTGCAGGTACAGATTTTTTCCTTCGTATCTATCATAATACACTGGGGAGAGAAAATAGTTCTAACCGTCTGACTAGTTATTAAAGATATTATAACAATGTACAGAAAAATGTTCCAGTAAGCTGAAGCCCTCCCCCCCTTCTTTTTTTACAAAGCTATCAGAATATTTTTCTTGAAATTGAGATGTATTTCAACACATCTATGTGTTTGTGTGCATATACACAGTTTTAAATCTCAAAACAAAGGTTTCTCTATTTCTTTCATATCTTTTTGCTGGAAACATTGCCAGCAACACCTATGTATGGTGACGGACATTCACAAGCAATTGCTGGAAGTGATCAGGGACCGCAACATTTCAATTCAATACTAAACTCCAGACAAAGCCAGATCCTTTCCTGTCCTTGAACACAGCAGAGAATATTGGCCTGCCTTCTTTTATTTTTTGTTCTTTTAAAGCAGCTAAGCAAGAATGACTGGTTTTGAAACGTGTATTTCACCATGGCTCCATCAGGAAGTGCTCGTGTCGGTTCTTCCCTCCATGCCTCGGACAATTTCCATACAGAAGGCAGAGGAGAAGACATCCTACCTCTCACTGCCACATGCTGCTTCCTGACCCCAGCCTTCAAGGATGACCTGCCCCTTGTCTACTCCTGCTCCTCAAGTTACAGCGCCGCATGCCAGACTTTCAACAGCACAACAGCAACAAGGATTTGCAAAGGACTGCAAAGGACAGGTTGGTTCTCGTGTCCTGCAGTGCCTTCATCCCTTCCCCAGCTTTCCAGTACAGGGAATCTTGGTTGCTAAATCTGAGTCTCACCATCTTGATCTCCTCTGGTCCCTTCAGCCTTTATGAGCCTCCACCCTGCGCATCTTCCCCTGAAGGACCTGGGAAGCCAGGAACTGCCTCCTCACATCAGTGGCCTCAGGAAGGAAGAAACGGAGTCCACCACCTTGCTAGACAACATGAGCTGAACTACATAGCTAGAAGCAGCTGGGAGAGGGGAGCTTCAGTAGCTACGTGATGGTAAAGTCTATCAACTAGTTCATTCCTAAGACAGCAGTGAGCATTTCAAGACCGCTCTCGCCCTCCCCCTCTTCGTATTTTTAAATAGGAAACGCTGTCCTCTTGGGTAAGGCCTTCAGCTGATGCTGACATAGTAGAGGACGGGGAGGAAGGGTTTTGGTAAGCAAGCGCTGGCCTCGCCACTTCTGAGATTTGCTCTGTCAGTGTGTAACTGTCAAGGGAGCAGAAAGATCCTTCAGACAAAGCACAGGGCCCGAGGGCCAGCAGCTACAGAGGATGCAGTCTGTTAACTCTTGGCACACACGCAGCAGCACCACCAATACAAACCCAGAGGTCACCAATTGCTATAAAGAAACTGATTTAACGATGCTCCAACGCCACCACAAAACCGGCAACAAAAAATGTTGGGATCAATGAGGTGGACCCTGACTATGCAAGTCCAAAAGATAAAAAGTCAGAGGGAAACAGACTTGGTTGTGTTTATCTTTACATCCAAGACCTAAATAGGAAGGGGAAAGATGTGTCGATGACAAAAAAATCCTGCAGCCTTCTCAGAGCTGGAAGGCTGCTTCTGCTAATGCGATTTAGCTTACAAAACAAATAAAAGTGAAGCTTGCTATACAGAAACCTGCTACACATGCTTTAACTTAGCTAATAAACGTCATTCACAAGAGTAATGCTCTAAAATGTGCTAACTCAAGCATTTAATTTTATGCATTTTAAGGCAAATAATTCTCTTTTAAATGTCAAAATGCATTTTTTATTAATTTTCTTTTTCTCCAACTGCCAGCAGAAACTTTTCAAGTGAAAGAATTTGAAGGATTTTCTTGTTGGTTGTTGTTGTTTATAGCAAATTATATGCACAAAAGCCATATTACTGTAAGAGAGCAAACCCAAGTATTCAAAAGTTAAGAAATGACACCTTCGAGATATCAGTTAGAGCTTAATTCAATTTTCTTATGCATGTGCACTATGATATTATGTTTAAACACATGATTTTCCTTAAGGCAACATGGAAAAATCTATACATAAAAATATAATGCCAACTAATGTAAGCAGCACGAGCTGAAAAAAAGTAATAAATACAACTGTGTATTCCTTGTACCCGGCTTTTAAACAATCGAACTAGGTCGCAAAAGGTGTATCAGGGAACAGACATTAGTGACAGCTGTAGGAAAAAGTAAGTGCAGCAGCATCGGTGTCTTACCACGCGAGCCCTCCCACACATTTTGTACGAAGCAGCACACAGTCCATAGGCATCCATCAAAGGACATCCTGAAAGGTTTGCCTGGCCTCTAAGCTAGGGAAGTTTGTGGTAATACTAGCTTTACAACATACCATTTGATTCAGCACATGCTAGGGTAGTTTATCTGTCAGTTTTCTGTACTGATGCAGTCACACTATGGAAAAATGTGTCCTCAATTTGCTCCATGAATGTAAAAAAAAAAAAAAACCACAAAAAACCAAAAAAAACCAAAACCAAATTGATCTTGTAACTGCAGCTAAGAGAAGCTTAAACTACTGCTTTAACATGAAAAGAACAGAAACACAGGCATACTAAGTAGATATTAGGTTATTAGAAAAGTGATTCTGGTTATGCATAAGATAGTGTTTGGTTTTGGTTTTGTTTTTTTTTTAAATTTTCTTGTATCCAATTCAGATCAAGTATTTTGAATTTTCAAATCCTTCAAATATGGGAATAGTGGGTTGTTGCACCACACCACAGGTTATGAAAAAACAGCAAGTTCTAGGACGGCACTGAATATTATTGAAGTTGTTTTTTTTTTTTTATAGAGCACAGAAGAGCAATTCTTCATTTTTATAGACGATAATTTAATTTCTCCTTACATATACAGAAATCAAACAGTTGCAACGGTAGTGTCTCTTACTTCAGAATTAAAGCAAGTCTACTATAAAATGTATTTCATCAACATGCAGAATATCATAATGATGGCGAATATTGTCATTGGAAGGCAGGATTTGACTGACACTGAAGATGTAGAGCCTCTCTATCAGCTATTGCAAAAATAGGTTACCACTGAGAGGTTATAAAAAACCATGAAATGCTGTCATAAAACCCAGCGCACACAAACACTACTGGGAAGACGTGGAAAAAGAACGATTGCTTCTCTCCAAGCTATTATGGGAATTAGTACACAGGTAACAGGCTACGTAGTTCAGACTGGAGAAGGGACTCCAAACGAGGAGCCAGTTTGAAGAAGGGCTTGAGGTTTCACAGTTTCCATAACTGACAATAACTTATAGGCTACCAAAACCAAAGCCTCTCTCTTCTAGCGTATTCTAGGCACCTCTGCGGCCAGCTTCAAAGGAAACTGGGTAACTGATTCCCCATTTCAGTCAGTATACAAAGCCCATTCACTATATATTAGCTGAACTCCAGCAGAGAAACAACTTGACAAGTCAGAAGCTGAAGCAATATGTGTCAAAGAGATTGAATTCCACTTTCATATTAGTACAGAAGAAGACAGTGCATGATTATTGCTTGGAGCACGTGGTTGTTTAGGGGATAATGCTAGCACCTTAACACTGAGGAGTAATGGAAATTGTCTGTCTTGTTCTCATTCTTTCTGAGACAGTCGCTTGTGATATGTCTTGTTACACTGCCAGGTCATTTCTCTCTTCAGGCTCCTTAAATATCACCTGTCCAAGTTGACAATACATCTCTCAAATGATGACATTATGCTTTGTCCCTTGCTAAATAGCCAGACACTCACTTTACCAAGGATGAGAAGTTACACTTTACTTGCAGAAATTAAAACATTACAGGCCAGCCACTATGTTAGAGCTCTGCTTCCCAGTGCTGCCCATCTGCAAGGATGCTCAGCCCCCCAGCATCAAGGCATCTTACTCTGCAGCAGCCCATTCTCATGTCCTCCTTTGTGTTCTTGTTCCTCATAAAGAAGACCACTCCTGACATGGCTAAATTCAAACAGATGGATTCAATTATTAACATTCTGAGGGGGGAAAAAAAAAAAAAAAAAAAAAAAAGCATATACAATGACTTCCACGTTCTTTTAAATGCCATCACATCCACTGAGTGGAACTCCTATAATAGAAGTTGCACTGCACTGAGTACCCCATTTTCTCTCACCAGCAATTATTCTGTGCAGAAAACAACTCAGCAAAAACGTGCTCCAAAAAATAGGCCTTCAGCACCGGAGACAAAAGAGTTTCTTCACGAGCTGTCAGTGCTATGGGATACTTAACCCTCACTACAAGCCCACACCAGCCAGACTAAGGCATGGCACAAGACACAGAAGGACACCGAGAGTAACAGTAAGATATTTATGAACAGATTTTTGCCACCCAAGATTGAAACACCATATTGTAAAGGATACAGGCTTTTTGTAGCAGTTGTTCTTTATTGCAATTGTCGCATGTTTGTTTCTAATCATGAGTAGCTGCCTAGACAGGTAGAAGGAAGGATGCCCACCGCACCTGAGAGCCTTGCGCAGAGCTACTGGTGCAAGGATGGCTGCTCTTCAGAGGCTGGAAAAAAACACACGTGGGCCCACGTGTGTCCACTGAGAGAGTATGTAAAGCCTCCAAGAGATTAATTTTAGGGGAACATAGCATATAATGGAAGCATCTGACATTTTCTAAGCCTGTCCACAAGGCAGACTTTCAGAGCGCGCTGACAGGAGCGCATGGCTTCCACAGAACCTGCTCCCCGTGGGGCGCAGCAGCCCAGGCTGAAGCCTCGCGCCTTGGAACCCACGGCACATCCATTTCCACGAGATCTTTACATCACCTGGAGTCATCACAGCAATCACTGTACAGACACAGAGTTCCCACCTTAAACTTGCAAACCCTTTCCTAAACAGGGAGACAGTAAGCTGATTTGTGAAGGCAATATTGAAGAGTGGTAACACTTTTGTTTCCACTGTGGGAATCAGATCAGATTAACACAGGGAAAAAAACCTGAGTTTGTGAACTGACTTTATTTAAAGCACACGGCAACTAGTAAATTCAGGACTAAATAATTCACAGTAAGACATAAAGATCATGGCTACATATGTTTATTGATTTCTATACAATATTACTGTTGTATATTTTTTTTCGTTGTACAAACTATGGGTATACGCTCTGAATATGCCCATCAGTAAAGTGACAATGAAAAATGCCTACCATCTTAATTTGTCTTTCAAATATGCATTCACCACCTTTTCCAATTACCACTAGGCAAGATAAGTCATATCTATGAAACTTTTTACTTGTTTCTTTTCTGTATAGGTTCTTATAGTATATTCATCACTGTATGACCTGGGAACCTTCTACAAGCACATTACCCAACGTGAATAATTTCTACAACATATTATTCAGTCCCTCATGCACTGTTGAGACACAAGCATCTGTATTTTTGCTTCTAACTTTTAAATTGTGCTTCACAGCTGAAGGGAAGGAAGGTTGGAGGGGAGGTGGGGTTGTGTTTCAAAAAACCCAAAAAGCTGAGCAAGAGAAAAAGAAAACTTGGTAATGGCAACCTAAGAAGTCTTGGAGGTGAAGTGGCACACACACACACAAAAAGAACATGATCAACTAGCATGATCCTTAATTATGGCCATTCAGAGAATAAGAGACAAGTGATAAGGCAGCCACAAAAAAAAAAAAAATTAAGTGCAGGAATAAATTGATCTCCACGGATTTCTATGCAGTATGATTGCTACATTCTTCCCACACTCCCCATCCCATCCCTTACTGTTTCAAGTGAACACCAGGAGCAGACGCTGCACGGACAGACACAAGGAAACATTGGTCGCACTAAGAGCTGAATGCAGAGCAGTTTATTTTCAAGGGAGGTCCCTCCACATGCCCACCAAAATTACATCAGTAACAAAATTTGTCACTGAATGAATAAGAATTTATTCTCTAATGTATGATCTTCATTGTACAAAATTCTAATTACAACCTGTTTATCTGCAGAAAGCATTCAAACAGATAAAACCAAGATCTCCCTGCAAGCAGCACAATAAAAGTAAGGGAAGTGTTTGCTCTGAATAAATTACATGAGGTAAATGAAAATGAGAGAAATTACCGGGGACACGTACATATTAACCCTGCTTTCCAAATGGCATTGAGATGCAAAGTGGACCGATGTATCGAAGGTGACAAAACAGCCACAAACAGAAAGCAAGTTTCTTGAATCACAGCTCAGCGCTATCTTTGAAGGTCATTACTTTACGGTGCAATGGAACTAGTTTACTTATTTCTAATCATCTAAGCTGCTACATGGTGTAAACTGTGAATGCTGCACACTGTAATCCCAGTGGGTGCCTGCGCTCTGACATTTCAGCCTAGTAGAGTTCATTTTGCAGAGATAAAAAGGTACATTGTTGAATACATTTTCACCAGTCCCTCACGTTGAGAACAATTCTATAAAATAAAGGTAATAAACTGCAAAATGTGTGCTTATGGTACTGTTAGTATCTGAAATGTTTAATTATCTGAACGATAATTAAGCATGTTGCCATTTCCAAGAGTAATGAAATCGCTTACAGCAATTAATAATGACCTGGAAATGGGAAACAAACTGCATAAAATGTAATGGTTTTAAAAGGTAATATGAAATGAAAAATACTAGTATACAAATGAAACGGTATGCTGTTTATGCAGAAGGGTTAGAGATGTGAGACAAGGAAAATATATTCCAACCACATGAGAAATCATTGCCTAAAATCACATCTGCATCTCTAAAACCAGTATTTAATTCTGGTCACGTCACACCTCCTTAACAACAAGATTTTGTTTCCAGATTTTAAGTTTCTGCCAGAATTCTTTTATTTTGGTTTCCCAATCTTCCTGACAGTAATCTTTTGTACAACACCATACCTTTAATTCTATGGAACAGGATGCCACATGGATTTGGGGAGGGGTTGGGGAGATGGGGAAAAAGGGTCAGAGGGTAAGTAATTTGGCAAGCAATTCCAAATACGCACCTTCAAAAACTTTAAAGTGTTCTCCAATGCTAAGGAGAGGGTAAGAAATTTCACTCTGGTTTATACAGCCAAGGACTCCAGGGGCTCTTTCAGTTACAGTGCCCAAGTCTCAGCCCTAGGGGTCCACGCCGGGTCAGCCCATGCCTAGTGCCCGAGCCCCTCCTCTTCCCACGCCGTACACAAGGACTACTCTGGTTTTATTATACCGCAGCTGACCTACCTGAAACATGGATTAGCAGCACTCAACTCAAACCACTGTAAATTAGTAACCCGATTCTTTTTTGGAGTGGGGTTTTTTGACCACTTTCATAATCTTTTGCAATTTGCCAGCTTTATCACAGTAACATTTTCTTTATAAATTACATTGAACAGTTCTTGGTAGAACCCAAATAGAAATGTTTATTCAATTAATCCATAAAAAGTGGGTTTAGATATATCCGTCAGTTCTCCATTTGAGTTGATTTTATTCTGGTTTCTTAATCAAAATGTTTTATATCAAATTAAATGCATTAGAGAAGAACAATATTGCCTTTATTAACCAAATCTGTAATCTAATTTTAAAAAATCAAGTTATTCTGACAAGATCAGTATTCCATAAACCTGTTGACTGTCTCTAATTATGTTACTATCTTAACTCTTCATTAATCAACCCTTGTATTGGCTGTTCCATTACGCTGTTTTGAATTTAAGTCAAGATGACAAGCTTTTAATTAATTGGGTGATCCTGATCCTTCATGTCAGTATTTTCAATGTTTGTTTTCAGGTTATCTGGAACTTTCCAGGACTGCTCCAGATTTTTATTTTTTTTAAAAAAACAGCAAACAAAACCAGATAACATTAAGAGCTTTGACAAGCCATTTTAGGATTCCGGACCTACTGATCACCTGAGGTGTAACTTGACATTAGCTGCTGCTTAATATGCTCCTCAACTTACCGTTATAATGGAAGCTATTTCATTATCATACCATACAAAAGCATCACCCGGTCCATTCCCCCTCTCAGAACCAGTAGGAGGATTTACGGAGAAATAAAATGAAGAAAGTGAAATTCACTCAGTTCTGCCTCACACAGTCTAGGTTCAAATCAGGAGGAAAGAATTACGCTGCCCACTTTTAAAATGAAACAAAGTTGAAAAAATAAAAAAAAGCAAACAAGAATTAAATGAAAAACAAAGATTCATCTAGCTGAATAAAGCCCAAAGAATCAATGTCGATAAGAACCAGGGCTTTTGGGAAGCTTGTCCTAACCTTGGGAGGATGTTAATCTGAACTTTATCCAGATCGCACACTAGCATGCATGACAGGAGATTTCTCCGTAATGGCTTTGGAGGAGAAAGACATACAGGGGCAGAGAGAAAGAATAATAAATGCATCCGGGAAATCTCATCAACATCCCCCCCACACCCACCAGCACACGCTGCTGGCACAGCTTTACCCCCCCACCAACAGTGCCAAAATAACAGCGAAAAATCAGTGTGCTTCCAAAACTGTGCGTTTAAGTGCTGCAATGACCAGGGCAACTTTCAAAACCTTATTAAAATTTTCCCTGCTTAATTTTTAATAGAGTGATAAATGAAAGTACAATAAAAGCTAGTCCTATAAAAGTTTGTTTTATTTAGGTACTTACCAATTCTCAAACACTATCAAAGTAGTATTGCAGTCCTAAATAGCCAAGAGACCTTAATTATGAAAGCAAACCAAATTAAAGTATCAAGCACACTAATGAACCATACTAAAATCCTACTTATTTCAACTGAAATTAGAAATAGAAGTCACAGTTGAAAAAAAGAGCTCCAGTCTTCTGAAAGGGTAAGATTATCTCAACCTGCAGTCACGTTCTTTGGAAGCGAACACAGACCAAAAATCTGTGAGTATCAGTCCCCAAATTCTGGAGAAGCTATAATCAGGCTCTGAGTTATCTGGCCCGGGTGCACCCATAGCATTTTCAAGTGCTGCAATATGAATTATTGCCCACATCCATTCTTTTACAACTGGAATGGGCGCCGTGGATTAATGTACTGCAATACATTTTCTTGCCACAGACAGTGCTCCTCTCGGAAGTGTGATCTATTGACTAGTTACACACACTTCGGATAAATCACGACAGTCTCGGTGCTGCGGCTGCTCTGGGAAAAACTGCCGAACAAGCCGAGGCAAGACAGGAGATGGAGGGATCACCTGCGAGGCAGGGGAGCTCCGGGTGGGATTGGTAGCTGCTCCTTTTCCTCCCCAGCCTCCGTCACACAGCTGAAGCGGTATCCTGACCTCATGTCCTTCACCAGAGAGCAAGCCACTAACTTCAGCTGAAAGACTTCCCTCAACTCAGTGGACTTTGCACTGAAGCCCAGACTGGCCAGCATGTTAGGTGCCAATGACCATAATCACATCCTGCCATAGGTAACTTGTCCTGCCTTACCCACCAGTAGGGACTTCAGAAAGATGGCAAAGGAAGAGGTCCCTGCACACAACAGAGGCTTTGAAAAATTGGTGGCCATGGTAGAGGAACCCACCTACCTCAGGCCTGCTACCCTAATCCCAAGAGAAGAGCATCAGTGCAATTAAAGAGCTGCAGTGTGATTTACTGCTGATTATGATCCTATACAATAAAGAACCAGGCATGAACAAAACTTATTCCAAAAACAAAGCTCGGGAGAATTCAGGAAACCCACGTCTCGTTGGATAATGTGGCGCTCGTAATGTCGCAGGAATAAAATTTCCAGTTAGTGCAGAGGGAGCTCACAGCTGCAAATACCAAAAAAATGATACTAAGCAAGGCTGAATATAGTGAACAAAAAAAGTTGAAAACTAATTTAGGGGAGGTCAGTGTCTAAACTTGCAGTTTACTGCCAATTCAACTGAGTCATCAGCATTGTGCTCCTTTGAAAAAGAGGATACCATGCTTAATTTACACAATCTGACAAGAATTTGGCTAGGCACTCTGCCTGGTCTCCTGCTAGGTAACTCAGCTGCGCTACGGTCCTTTCTTATGGATATAAGCATCATTAGGATTCTATATGTGGTATGGGTATCTGAACAGTGGCAAGCAGCACAATAAGCCGAGTATGGTCGCGTGTGCCAGCCGATGGTCCAAAGCATATAGCTCTTCCACAGGATGCTCTCTCAATAACAATACTGGTATTCAGTCCTAAAGGGAATATGATTAAGTTCCTTAGTCCAGACTTTCTCCATTGTTTAAATACCTTTTTTTTTTTTTCCATATCATAGCCAACTGGTAAACCTATATGGAACAGGAGACTGGTGCATTTGGTATCTGCTAGTGAGATCTTAAATGTTTCCAATTACTACCTGGCCAAAAGCCCAGAAACAGTCACGAGTGCCAAACACATTTGTAAAAACAACAGCAACTTATAAATATTGGTGTAATGTGGGCCCTTCTGCAATGACAAATGTAAAATAATTTTCAAAAGTATCACATTCATTTAGCTTCAAGTTGTTCATCTTTAGTTTATTCTAACAAAATGTTCAACTTGTGAACAACAAAAACATGAGTAACAGAAACGTGTAATTTAAGTGCTCAAAATGTATTTAAGCTCCTCTTTAAGCAAAACTGTAAGTCTCTAATGATATCTACCTTGAGGGAAAAAAGGTAAAGATTCTGTCTGAAACATTAAGATAACTGCTTTGCCGTATATAATTTTCTCTCTGTCCACTTTTTAAAAAAATGTGATTGAAAATTACATATTTATCTGTACTTTTATTAGCTTTCAAAGATTTACATAATAATTTAAGATGCACTACTGCAAGAGACACAAATGAAGAGCACAGCTTATCCTTTCAGTGCCGTATTTTCCAGAACCCTCCTGTGATGTCGACTGTACCCAATTTTACAAGCCCGCTGCCTCATATACCAACACCCTAAATTCTCATGTGCAGCACACAGCAAAGCCTATAAATCAAGCTCCCCACCTTGAACCTTCCACCTCCACTCTGCAAGTGTAAAAGGCAAACAACGCCGACCGAAGTAGCACTGTATGCATCGCCCACCGGCACAAGCAGATTCTGAACTGCACTGTCCCTTCCACTCCACTCATTTTAAAAATCAGAGGCAGTTTTTATGTAACCGGAACAACATTTTCGTTCTCCAGATGGCCATGCAAGGTCACTCTCTCTATGGCAATATGCTGGGGTCCCTCTGTTAAAAATCCCAAGAGAATGAAAAACCTTAAGCTTGCTTTTCTTTCCCCCCCCCCCAATGTTTCCCCATTTTTTTTTTTTTTTTTTTTTTTAACTAGAGGGGAATTCAGCAGTATCCTGTATTCTGTGTAAACTGTTTTCAGAATGAATAAATGTGCAAATTGCAAACAAACATTCTGTGCTTGAAAAAGGCAGGCAGAAAGCAGCCCAGCTCCCAAGCCTTGAACGGCAGATGATGGCACACCAGTGCTGCACCGCTGAACCAGCACCTCCGGTGCTGTGCCTTGAGGCTGACTGTTGCCAACAGCTAGGGCTCAGTGACAGGTACTGTTTTGAACAACAGAAGAAATAATAACAGTAATAATAATATCATCAATACATATTGTTCCATTCTCAACTCTGATAAAGCTATAAAGCTTCTCCTCCCCCTTACTCATTTGATTATCAAACCCAACTATTACAGGCAACAGTTTACTAATACCAAGTCATTTGGGGGGGAAAAAAAAAAAAAAGCCACAAACAAAAACACCCAGGACTTTTTTTCCAACTGCTCTACAATTCTTCATGTTTTACTGAAAAATCACACCCTTGCACTGATCTTCAGTAAAGCAGGAGAGAGCAATTCCACCGTGTACATATATTAAGCTCTGGACAGGCTGAACTATTGACCTCCTTTTGCCACTAAAATATCAGTTAATCATAAAACTGAGCTGTGAGCTGTTACTCAGAAGCAGCAGCCAACGTGAGAATAACTTCTAACTTACAGCTGATAAAGCAGGCTAAGTGGACAATTTTAGATTACCACATATTTCCTACACCACTCCCACCCCAAAGGAGAGGCAATCACAACACGGAGGATACACTCAGAAGGACAACACGCCCCAAAGCCTTAATAAGGATTACTTCTAATTAAAGTGCTAGCCTCTGCCTTTGGTTTTGGTTTTAAAATGCTCCAGAAGTGAGTAATTTGAGCAACAACACCAGGCAGGAGGTGTAGTCATAGTGAAATAAAGCCCAGGTGCCCCACGAGGATCGATAGGGAGGAAGGAGCCTCCAGCATCGGCAGCTTGGAATGATTTGTGCCTAAACCACACGCAGCCGGGAACACAACACCGTGCTCAGCACTGACTTCAGCCGCACTTAGAAATGGAAATATAAAGCATACACCTGGCTATTAAGGAGGACAGTGACGGAAAATCACATTTTCCTTCACATGTTTTAGTCTTACTTCAGCCATTTAAAAACACTCACTGGTTTCACGTATTTGACTGCTCAGCACTATCTTTAATTGCAGACTGGTAAAACAACACGCGAGTTTTCTAGCAAAATGCCGTCACTCGGCTTCAGCGCAGAACAGATTACCTGGGAAATGCCAAGCAGACAAAGAGGCTGGTGGGGGACTTTTAACTAGCGGAAGAATTATCTCTTAATTAGAAAACAATTTTGTTTAGCATTAGCAGAAACATTTACTAAATGAGTCACCAGACACCGGTTTTGCTAAGAGGAAGGCGGAAAATGATCTAAATACCTAATAATAAAAGCGCATGTCTGATACCGAGATAAGTACAACCATCACTCAAATCGTTCAGAAGTAGGATACAACTCCAGCAAAGCACAGGCCAACTGATCAATAATGTGTTATTAAGAAATGTCATGAAATTATAAATACTGACTGAATTATGGAAAAAATCATTTTCAATCTTCATTTCAAAACAATGCTAATATTTGCTCAGATATTAAATAAACAGAAAGCAGGATACTAACCTATTCTTATTGATGTGTCAGTGAGCTTGCTATCGCTGCTGCTTGGAACGTAAACATTAAAAAACTCATCAGATCAACGTTCACTAATGTGTGCTTTTTAATCCGTATAGAGAGCCGTCAAACTTCATGCTGAAAATTCATTTATTTCCCACCACTCCATTTGACGCTGAGCGTATAATAAATTATAACTTATTTCAGAATTTGAACTAATATTCACAAAACTTATGGAAAGACAAAATTGACAAAGAACATCGACAGAAAAGAGAGTATCTGTCTGAAAAATAAGTGATCTTGTCAGAAACAAGAATTAGGAATAATTGAAGAATCTCCAGAAAGAAGATATTGCTGCGGAGATGTCATCTAATATAGCACGGTAAATCACCTGCCAGTCACTCGTACAAATCAGCAGCAGCAGAGACTGCAGGGTGAGCTATTCTGTTATTAGCTTCACCTTTCTTGTAAATCTTCTCTTTGGAAGAGACTAATTTCTGTGTTTATAGTTTGCCTTTTAGAAGCAAAATATTTAAAAAAAAAAAAAAATCATATTGACTTGGGTTTGCAGTTATCTTACAGACAGCTTGGGAGAACACTGCGGAAAAGGACGGGTCTGTCTTCATTTTCCAGAGAGGTGAGGAGGCAGCAGGGCGACCTGCCGCGCAACCCTGTGCCGTCCCTGACTCACCCCTGACGCTGGGCACAGTCCTTCAGTCCCCCCAAACCCTTGCTGACTCACTTTTTTCTAACTGAAACTGATGAATAACAACATTTATTAACCTCTGCTTTCACCGGATAAGAAGAAACAGTCTCATTGCAAGGTAAAGAACTTGAAATTTTATTATTATTAAAATAATATTGTCATGGAAGTTCAGATTTTCTTTTCCCCCCAAGTATTTTTTTGATCTGCTTCATTTCATAGTGGATTAAATTGAGTTGAAAATTTTTCTCAAGCCAGACTAGATTTTGGTGCCTTATATGTGAGTATTAGGTTAAAAACAAAGTAAAAATAAAATCACACTCACACTAACGTTGTTTCCCCTAACTGGCTTCTAAAAATATGTCACGTAAATCATGACTTCCTTTCTTTTCCTTTCCCATTAAAAAGCTTTAGTCTGTCACACACCGTGTAAATGAAATTACATTTTTTCAAATGCTAGGAAAAAGAACCCTAACATTTGGGATTTGTTAGTCTCAGCTCAGTCTCTTTATAGAAGCTGTTTTCAAATTCCTACTTTTTCAGAACAACGCCTAAACCAATTCAGTACAATAAATCAATGCTTTAACCTTACTTAGATCTCAACAACTGTCATCTTAACCGAGATGGACACACATATATTTTTACTTCACAGGAAAAACAGAGTAAATTATAAATAAGATTACAGATTCCAAGAAATGCCTTCAGTTTAGTCTTTCTTGCTCCAGCTGCGTGCCTCAGCTTCTGACAGTGCTATGCCTGATTTCAAAAAAGACTGATTTTCTGGGACTCATACCTATTGACCTAGTCCGTTTGAAGTTCTGGCTTGTGATCCGGACACTGACCCTCTTCCTTAAGTAAACAAAATGAGTGGTCATCCATGCTTAGACGAGAACTTGAATAGCCATCCCACTCAGGTCTGTCACCAACTTGTGAAAAAAATATTTCATTTATATTTCACTTTATACATGCATACATATACATGACACACGGAATCCTGCAACTGCAGCTTTTCTTTCCTACTATTTTAGCACAGCTTTGAAGAGATGGTTATCAGCACTCTTTGCTAAATCTAATATAGCGCAAACTTTAAAATACTTTGTCAGGCCCTAAAAATCCTGAGAGTAGGGAAAAAAAACCACAATTTAATTTCCGCTTATTTGCCTTCCAGTCTGATGTTCAAATCTATAATTTTTCTCCTCTGCAACTATGAGACGTAGGCACTATCTTTCTTCTTATGGAAGCTGAGATTAAAATAACTTCAAGTAGCTTTAGAAGGAATAGCATGTAGCACAAGCTGGCAGTGCTTAATCTTTTGGCGCTGGCCACGCAGGGGCACTCTAAAAAACCAGAAGTGGAGTGGAAGATTCACAGTGCATGATTTTGGTGGTGGTAGGTCAAAAATGGAGAAAAGAAAACACACTATTAATATTTGCTATTGTATTTTAGGAGTTGTCAGAGAATCTGCCAGGCCATGCATATCTGCTTGGAAAAAGAAAAATTACCCAAAAATAAGCTACATTTTTTTTTGTAAAATTCTATTTCTTAAACAGATTCTTTTTCCAGGCAAGTGCCTTTATGTGCCAGGTTACTTGAAGAGCAAGTGAAAATACGAAGGTGAAAAAACAGGTGGTTTGTCCTTTTTAGAAATGATAACACCTCCTCCCTTGCCTGAGGAGAAGTAAAATGTTTTCTTAGCTTTCTAACATCCCGTCTCCTAACCTACACTCTCATGGTTAAGCAAACAGCAACCTAGGCAGTGACCAGGCAAAGCAGGGGACACAGCAAATCCATACTGGCCTGGGCACTTGGGGATCCTGTGGGTTCTGCTCCAAGTCAACTAGAGCCAACAAGCCTGCCAACCAATTAAATCATTAAATATTTTTGTTTGGTTGTTTGTTTTTCCAAAGCAGCACTCACCTGCACATTTGGTCCTGGTGATGAGCGGTGGTCCTGGCTGTCCAGTCCCACCTTCTCCTGGTCTGGTGAGCAGGACCCGAATTTCATATTCGGTGTCAGGGTCCAAGTGCCAGAGCTTGTAAGTTGGCGCGTTGACAGCATGGGTTTCGGTCCAGGTCCCAGACGTCATTCGGTACTCCACTTCTTTCAGGATAATGGGTCCATCCCCAATAATTGAGTTGGCATTCAGTTGAATGAGCAAGTATGTGGGCCCAACGCCCAGCAGCTGCGGGGGTGCTATTGGCCGAGGCGGCTCTGTAGGGGAGACCAAAAAAAAAAAGCCAGAGATAAAACAAAAGCTAGAAAACCCATTAAGAAGAGGGCTCTTTCCACAGAAAGCGTGTCAGGTTTTGGTCAGCAAAGATTTCAAAACTCGAAAGCAAAATCAAACTGACATCAATGAAGAAGAGCTGAAGAGAATTTCAGCTGACGGAAGCAAGTGGCACACCACTGGCATCTGCCCAATGCTATTTTTTCCATTTAAAAATCTCAGCTAGGGACCACAAAATCCTATCCGATCTATACACCACTAATACTTAACATTTTTTCTGAAAAAATTCTGTGCTCATGCTCATTTATATAATTCACTATGGCAATAACTTGAGACTTTCAGAAACTTAACTCATTTTCTTTTATTGACAGAAGTCACATACATACTTTCCTTAAAGAAATTGTTGCAATAGTTGATTCACTAGCCCGGCACAGAATATTCTTTAAAATGAGTATCGCTGCAGTTCATTTGAAGCCCACCAGATGCAGTTAGGGTAAAAGATACAGATACCTCTTACAGGCATCCAGAACACTCTGAACTGAGCAAAACTCCCGGAAGAATGCCAAAATAAAGATGTATAGCAATGACGTAGAACATTATTTTATTCTTCAATGACTTATTACTGATTTAGAAACTCAAGCAGTAAGATGTACAGTGCCTTTTGTCTTCCTCTGTTGTCATCAGCTTCTGCCTAAATATTTCAACACAGCTGCAAAGTGAAAAGGTAAAGACAGACCAAACAGGGAGGTGAGGTCCCCCTTACCCTGAGAAATGTTTGCATGGAGAAGTAGCACATTGCCTTGGCGTGATTTATTTTAAAGAAACAAATCACAAGCAACATGTACTTTTCTAATAAAATGAATCTGCCGATAAACACGGAAGGTTCATTTTCATTCCAGATGGCTCATATTTCAACTAATTTGTTTCAGTTAATTAGGCAACACTGCTAAATCCAATGCACACGGGGGTTTCGCACAGCAGCGATGCAGAACTAACAACGCGGCAACTCTGAGCAGGTAGAGGGATCCCTTGGCCAGTACGTTAAAAATCACATTTAACCCCAGACCCTAAGATTTCCCTAGAGGGGGGGCCCCTCTCATCATCGCTCCCCCCCTCCATCTCCCTGCAGAAAAGAAGCTCAGACGCAGAAGCAATGGACGTATTCTGCCTCCTGGGAATGACCAGTGCCGCTGTCGGAGCCCGCGGGGGGGGACTGGCAGTAGAGGGGCTCGCAGAGGGCCTCCAGACCTCCTTTTGACATCCTACCCTCCCTGCACAGCGGAGTTTGGCTAACGACTCCCTGGTTCTCTACATCCAGCAGTAAAGTTTCCCCTCCAGATGCCAGAGCTGGCTCCCAACAGCGTATTCAGCAGCTCTGTAAGCAACCAAGTTTCCCACGTTTTGGTACAAAAGGATTTCTTGCAGACTTTTTTCTAAATCAGCTGTGTCTCAAGCCACTCTGTCTATAGACCGAGGAATCTGAGAACGTGTGGTAGTGGCTGCAAGCAGAGCTCACTTTCCTCTCCTGGAGTGAAAAGGTGAACGCTCCAAGGTGTTCCCGTTTCTGCTTCGGGATATACAAAACTCTAGGAAGTATCTCAATTAATTATTAACATGTTTTACCCTGTTTTGGCAAGAAATGTGCATATGAACTAATTTGGATCCCTACCTGCATCAAAGCTCAGAAATGCAGCCAGGCTTAATGAAGGCAGTTTATTTGCTGTGGAACTAACACATTAAATGTCAAACTAATGAATTCTAAGGTCAGTGTATATTACGGCAGAAAACATAAACGTTGATGAGCATGATACACTACCAAGTCTGAGTTATAAACCTCTAAAACATAAGGCTGTGTTTAGAAGTATACACTTTGATTAAGAGCACGGTTATCACAAATAAAACCTCACATTAATGAGACTAATATACCATTGCGTATTAAATTTTTATGTTAAGAGGTAGAGCGTATTCTTATATTAGCATATGCATTTTGTTTTTAAGCTCCTGAGGACTATTTTTTATTTATAAAGTCTCTCCCAGTTCCAATAAATTATGCATGAATTTTAATCAGTTAGCAAATGAACAAGTAATTGTTCTGCAGCATTATTAATATTCTTCATAATACAATATACTATCAGAATCAGAGGTGAGGTGCAGCCAGAAATCCCCACAGTACACTAAGTATCAACCGAAGCATGCAATCCCAATATACCAGGGTAAACTTTTCTGATGTTACCCAATTAACTTTCTATTAATTATTCTAATTCGTTATTCTATAACCACTTTCATCAAATATTCCCCAATTATAATTTCAAATCACATAATTTCCTTTTATATATAGAGCAACCCGAAACTTACGGTTTAAAAATTGCCATTGATAACTATAAGACAGAACAAAGCCATTATTAATGTTTTGGTTGCCATTCCCAGAGCAAATGTCACACATATCGACAGTACTCCTCCTCCGGTGGGTTTTTAAACACAACTCGCATCCTTCAAGGAAGTGATGCTGCTGGGTTTTTACTCAGGCAAGCTGGGTCCGCCTAGTAGTAAAGAACACTGTTTTGTAGTGTCCTGAGGAGTAAATCTTTCAAAAATGAAAAACCTCTTATACAGGGAGGGGGGGAAGGAACGGAAGGGGCGGGGAGAAAGAAGGAAAAAAGGAAAGGGTGGGGGGGAAGAGAAAGATGTATGAGAGAGCGCCCCAAAGAAAAATCACCCTCTAGAAGTTCGGTCTGGGGTCTGGTTTATAAACAATATAAAAACTCAGCTTCAGTCAAGGCAAGGGACAGCTTTACAGTTCAGCGCTCGGATAAGAGGCGGTGTTGCAGGAGGCCGAGGCTCCCCAGTGACCCACGAGGGCAGCCCCCGTCCTGCCTGGCCCTGCCGGGGCAACGCTGTCTGCAGGTGGCCACGACGGCAAATGCATTTTGTGGCTTCCAGTCACCCACACCCATAGCCACGTCAGGCAGCAGGGGGACCTTCCATCCCCCCGCTGCCCTGGTCACTGCAACCACACCGGGGAACTGTACCCGTTATTCCTGCCAAAAAAACCCCCCACCCCCCTCAATTATTGTGAGCGGATGTGGCTAAGGCACATGGTATTCCTAGCAAGCAATTTTCATGGAGCACAGTTCCCCTTTTCTTGGCCATGAAGCCTCTGTCAATAGCCATAAAGGTTCTCAACAACATTTTATGAAAAAAATATTTCAACCCACAGATGATTTATTAACCCCTCAGTCAAATCACGGTTCCATAGGTATTGAAGATGCACGTGCTACATGGGTTGAACAAAGACCCCGTGCAGTGAGTTTCCTTTCTTCCTTTGCTAAGCACAAACGTTAGCATTCCTTTTCCAGCGTGACTAGTTTAATTACTGACTCATTTTCTGACTATATTTTTTAGGCACTGCTTAAAGGTGTTCGATCTGATGAAATCCCTTCCAGTACGCATGGCCATGAACATTTCTGAAAGACTATATAAAAAAGAGCACTTGCACATCTGCAAGACATTAAAGAAATGAAAGTATTTTCATGCATAGCGTTTTGCAGTATTTGGCCAGTTCTGGTTTTGACATAAAATGCCCACAGCTAAATTAATCAAAAATTAAGACTGACATTTCATCAGTACAAAGTTCCCATTCTGCTGAGCTACTAGCAGTACGTTATGCTCACATCAGTATGTATATGACACTATATATTAAATGTACTGTGATATTTAGGCACCAATGACTAGAATAAGCATGCAGCATCAACCTCAGCTGTAAGTCTTCCTACAGTTAAGTAGTTGTGTCATATTCTTAATATTAAACAATGTATGCAAATAATTACATATTCACAGACAGAAAAACCAGCCAGAAAAGGTCACTAGGGTTATTACTACAGTAACTGGTATGCACAAAACTTCTATATTCCCAAGTACCATATGCATACTATGTTGCTTAATACTATTCACCCAGCCTGGGTGACAATAACCCTACTATGTTGCCCTCGAAGACTAAGCACCTCCTAAACTGAAAATAAAGTGAATTTCATTAGTGTTTTAGTGGTAATCATATACTGTTAATGAGCAGTTCAAAGCAGGGGGGGGGTGTGTCGAACCAAACCAGAATCCTACAAGTTGTTCCACTTTGGAGAAAAAGCTGATACCGGATGCATGTTTGATAAAATCTTTTTTATTTACATGAAGTCATGTTTTGCTGAGCGTAACATGTACCAGGCACAGGAGACTGTTGCCTTGCTCACAGCAGAAGGGTTTGGGGAGGTGGGGAGGAGGTGAGGAGGTCACCACGCAGTCTGACAGTGGAAGATAGGTGCCAGCCTTCAATCTTGTCACTCTCCGTCCCATCCCTGCCTTGCACGGAGCCTCCACACATTAATACCCTGCAAGCTCCCTCTGCTCAGGCACGCAGCGTGCCTTCCCTCTGGTGACGGCATGTTCAGCCTCCTCTATCAAACACCTTACACGAAGCTATACAGTCAGTATGCTGATGGCTATCAACAGTTTAACCATAAAAAGCTTAAGTACTTTTACAAGTATAATAAAGCATTCATTTATTAAAAGAAGCCCGACATCAGCGTCACCACTCGAGAAATTTAGATCGGTGTAACTTAACCATGCCATAAACTGTCAAGAAAGCAGGTAAATCAAAGGAATACTGATTTCCTTCACAAATTTTCATAATTCAGAGAAACAAACAAACAAATAAATCCACATAAATATAGCTAATATTGGATGTTCCAGGGAGTACAGTGGAGATGCCTCCACAAATGACTCAGACTGACTCAGCTCCCAGCTGGATCAAACTCATTTCCTCTTATCGTAGAATCGTTTAGGTTGGAAAAGACCTTTAAGATCATCAAGTCCAACCATTAACCTAACGCTGTCATTCCACCACTAAACCATGTCCCCAAGCACCATGTCTACACTTTTGCAAAGCTGTTTAGGAAATGGCTGCATGTTTCTTGCGAGTACTCTGGGTTTCTAGCTGAGGTTCAGTGCCTGACCCACACTGGCTACGTACAGTTAGAGCACATCTTTGCCATATGAAGCCCCCTGGGACCAGGGGTCCTAGGAAGTGCACTCTGAGACACCCAAAGTTTCCTGAAGCAGCCAGGGCATACAGACCAAGTGGAAAGTCCCTGCTTGCCAGGAGCTGGCCCCGTGCAGAAGCGCTGGTGCCTCTGCGCTGGGCTCCAGATTGCATATAGAGATGCTGTGGCAAAGCTGCAGCAGAAGACCCACGGCACAGAGCCAGAAGAGCGTGGGGAAGCAGGCTGGCGATGCCATGCGCCAGCCATGCTGCTTCAGTACTCTTCCTGTACTGGAAGATTACATATGGCTTTAGGGATTCACACATTTTTAAAAATATTGAAAAACTGAAGAACCAGAAACGTTTGTTTAAGAGAAAATGTATGAGATTTAGCAGAAAAAATTACAGCAGTGAAGTCCTTGCAGGGAAACAAAATTCTCAAGTCTTAAAAGCTGGTTAATCCAATGGAAAAAAAAAAAGAATTAACAAGAAGCAGTGACTGAAAGCTTAAATTCAAATATGGTATTAAGCCACAAATTTAACAGTGAGAATAGTAACTGAGGAACAATAACTGGTAATACTGTAGGAAATGCTGCATTCTCTGAGTGTTTTCAGTGAAGGCTGGATGTCTTCTTATAAATTATATGTTAGGGGAAAAAAATAGAAGATGATAACAGTATGTAAGGCTCCGAAGAAGTACAACTGAAAGAAATTATGTGGTCGTGAAGGTGGTCACAAAATGAGCTATGAAAAATTTGAGGATAAAAACAAACCATGGAGACTTTCAGCACAAATACTGGGTTCCTTTTATTTTTAGAAAAATCATTCCACATGTGGCATATCTTAATATGAATTAGAAATATTTTCATTCAACTCACCAAAATAGTTAGGAAATACTGCTCTGCTAGGGGAAAAAAAAAATAAAATCAGAATTTAAGACAAAAAGGTTTATTTTGGACTTGTGCCTGCCTGAAAGGACACCTGGCTGTCTTCTACGCTGACAGCAGCCTGACAAGACCCGTTGCCCTCAGCGCCAACAAAAGCTGTATTAACACAAACAGGAGGCTTTGCCAAGTAAGGGGAGAAGCATTACAGAAAGCAGTACTTGCCTGATGAGAAAATCTTCTGTTCAGTTAAAAAAAGCAGGTTAATGCAGGGAATTGAGGGATCCCAAGCTGAAAGCACAGATCTGTCTAACAGCAGAGGTATCATGAACCTTTAGGTTGCAGAAAGCCTCTGCAGTTTATGTTTAGATTTCCAACAAGATCTCAAGTTTTCACTTTCTCTGCATGACAGACTACACTCTCAGCTCAGTCTGTCACCTTATACATGCCATCTCTAGTGAGTAGTTAGGTCCTCAATGGTTTTATATAACACACTGAAGACAAATAAAAACCCCAACAGCCTATGCATCAAAGAGATTGCCCAACACACTGAGGACAGTTCATTAATAGGAGTTGAGTACTCTACTGGGCTTCTGAAAATAAAAAAAAAGAACAGAAAAAAGGGAAGAAAAACGCTGTCACTCTTCTAACTTGTATTTTATTTTTCTCCATTATTAAGACGACACCTCTAGATATACATTGCTCCGAGACCTTCTAACCACTAGCCAAGACATTAAATGGGAAGTCCAATAAACAAAAGTCACATCAGGACAATCTTAACTAATCAATTCAAAGATGCAGACACACACACATCTTCAAGGACAGACCGTTATGGGCTTAGGTCATGGGAGTCTTGCTTGCACACCACATAGTGGTACTTGGATTTTCTCACCCGGGCAACCCACCTTATTCTTGTGGCAAAGGAGGAGAGTAAGCATAAACTTATTCTCGGCCAGACATGCTATGCATCAGCTACAGAAATTACTCCTGCACAAAAGACATGATGCATCTGAAAAACGTCAGAATAAAGAAGCAGGTGTACAAGTGAGTCTTCAACTGCTGTAGGGTTGCCCATGGGAAAGGGAGGGGGTGGAGCGAGAGGCAGGTGCCGCAGCAGCCTTTTCTATTCCCAGTTGGCTCCCAAGCTCTTTTTTCCCCAAGGGTTACACTTTTGTCTACCACCTTCCTACCCTCTCAGTTGGGTAGATCGTATCGGTTACACACAACCACCTGGGCATCAGCCAGCACCACCCAACCCACACTTGGTCCCATGTCTCACCTTGAAAGACACCCGGGCACAGTGGCAGTCCAAACCAGGCTTC